>NW_028322239.1:8484848-8787878 GCF_059928025.1 Delphinapterus leucas | reverse complement strand
TAATTTCTATCTCTGGTTTTATGCAGCACCCCAACTCACCTTTCCCCTTAAGTAAACATAAGTTGGTTTTCTAAATTTGAGACCCTGTTCTGTTTTGGAATTCTGTTCATGTGTAGCCAAGATTACATTCCGTGTATTAGTGATATCTTATGATGTTTCATTTTCTTTGTGACTTATTTCACTTAGAATCATCGTACCTGAATCCACTCATTATGCCAGGACGGGCCAGATGACATAGACTTCATTGGTGAGTGATATTCCATTGTACGTACGTACCACAACTTCTTTATCCATTTTTCGCTTTCTGGGATATTTAACTTGTACCGTAGACGAGGTTCTTGTAAACAGAGCCGTCTGAAATTTAGGGGTGGCTGTGTGTTTTTGATTTTAATTTCCCTAATCTATGGGACCGTAAGTGGAAGTGCTGTAGGCTCCGTTGCTTTGTTTTTTAGGTGTTTCAGGAAACACCATACACTTCTCCAGAGTGGCTGTTGGCAATTTACATCCCACCCATCAGCATAACCAGGCTCCCTGTTCTCCATGGCCTGTGCTGCATTTCTGGATTTTACACTTTTTTCAGATGGCCCTTTTGACCGGGGGGCAGTGAGACTTCATTGTAGTGCAGATTTCTTTAACATGCTTGCTTGGTTGGCCAAACCGTGCGTATGCGTTTTTTCCTGAATATATTCAGGAAAAAACGCATACGCCCTTTTTGGCCAAGTGCATCATTGTCGACGTTCTGCCTCTTTTCCTATGCTTTAAATGCAATTCCAGTCAACCCCCTGAAATCGTTTTCCTGCAATTCTGCCCCGCTTTCAAGTCCTCTTCGCAGCCTTCCTTCAATATATTTTTGGACGATAGCTGTCATTTATAACTCTGCAGGTTTGTGAATTACAGTGCCCCTGAACTCCTTTCTTAAAACTGCTATCTTGTGAGCTGGCCGCAAACCCGCTAGATTGCTTCAGGACCTAATCTGGTTCCGGCAGGGCATGCTGAGCCTTTGGTTAATTCCTCTTCCTGGTGGGGAATGAGCGTTAAATTTGCCCGTGCAGAGACCTACAGCTAATCTATCATTGGTTCTCCCTCTTCCTGTTGTTCTTGAGCAGAAATTGCAAACTGTGCCCAACAGGAGGTTAAAGGCACTGACTCTCTAAGTAGGGAGAGTGTTAGTAAAGGGTCTGGAATGGTGAACCCGAGTAAAAGGGGACGAAAACTGCAATGCATTTGAATACGTTTCCCGGTCACACGCTGCACCATACTGTGGGTTTCCCATGCATGTATTAGCTGAAGGAAGAATCCCTTAAACCTGGAGAGTTGGGACCCATGGAATGCGTACCATGCAGTATGCCTTCAAAGGGTCTGCATTTGTTCATCGAACCTCACCAATGCTATCAGCCCGAAGTCCCCAACCTTATGTCTCACTCAGCTCTGGATGTAGATGTGGTAAATCCAGGTTGCATCACAATCCCTGAATGAATTATTTAAGAATTGCTCCCTATTTCACTGTCCTTGTGTTTTGTTTTTGTAATTCATTTTGATAATGGGATTTATCGGATTTTCTCTGCTGCATTCATGCCGCTGTACACACGCTTCATTCTCTTATGGAGACATATAAATCCATGGGTTTGAAGATTCTTACTAGTCAGGTGTATTCCTAGGCGTTGAATATGGCGTGTTTTGTCCATTTCGTTGAGCAAGGGGTAGGTCTTGACTATTACATATTTGACGAATGGAATGGTATCTGTGCTAATTTCTATCTCTGGTTTTATGCAGCACCCCAACTCACCTTTCCCCTTAAGCAAGCATAAGTTGGTTTTCTAAATTTGAGGCCCTGTTCTGTTTTGTAATTCAGTTCATGTGTAGCCAAGTTTACATTCCGTGTATTAGTGATATCTTATGATGTTTCATTTTCTGTGTGACTTATTTCAGTTAGAATCATGGTACCTGAATCCACTCATTATGCCGCGACGGGCCTGATGACATAGATTTCATTGCTGAGTGATATTCCATTGTACGTACGTACCACGACTTCTTTATCAATTTTTCACATTCTGGGATATTTAACGTGTACTGTAGACGAGGTTCTTGTAAACAGAGCCGTCCGAAACTTTGGGGTGGCTGTGTGTTTTTGATTTTAATTTCCCTAAGCAATACGACCATAATTGGAAGTGCCGTAGGCTCCGTTGCTTTGTTTTTTAGGTATTCCAGGAAACACCATACACTTTTCCAGAGTGGCTGTTGGCAATTTACATCCCACCCATCAGCATAACAAGGCTCCCTGTTCTCCATGGCCTGTGCTGCCTTTCTGGATTTTACACTCTTTTCAGATGGCCCTTTTGACCGTGGGGCAGTGAGACTTCATTGTAGTGCAGATTTCTTTAACATGCTTCCTTGGTTGGCCAAAAAGGGCGTATGCGTTTTTTCCTGTATATTCAGGAAAAAACGCATACGCCCTTTTTGGCCAAGAGCATCATTGTCGACGTTCTGCCTCTTTTCCTATGCTTTAAATGCAATTCCCGTCTACCCCCTGAAATCGTTTTCCTGCAATTCTGCACCGCTTTCAAGTTCTCTTCGCAGCCTTCCTTCAATATATTTTTGGACGATAGCTGTCATTTATAACTCTGCAGGTTTGTGAGTTACAGTGTCCCTGAGCTCCTTTCTTCAACTCGCTATCTTGTGAGCTGGTCGCAAACCCACAGGATTGCTTCAGGCCCTAATCTGCTTCCAGCACGGCATGTTGAGCCTTAGGTTATTTCCTCTTCCTGGCGGGAAATGAGCGTTAAATTTACCCGTGCAGACACCTACAGCTAGTCTCTCATTGGTTCTCCCTATTCCTGTTCATCTTGAGCAGAAATTGCAAACTGTGCCAAAGAGGAGGTTAAAGCACTGACTCTCCAAGTCGGGAGAGTGTTAGTAAAGTGTCTAGAATGGTGAACCCGAGTAAAAGGGGAGGAAAACTGAGATGCATTTGAAAACGTTTGCCGGTCACACGGTGCACCATACTGTGGGTTTCCCATGCATGTTTTAGCTGAAGGAAGAATCCCTTAAACCTGGAGAGTTGGGACCCTTGGAATGGGTACCATGCAGTATGACTTCAAAGTGTCTGCATTTGCTCACTGAACCTCACCAATGCTATCAGCCCGAAGTGCCCAACCTTATGTCTCACTCAGCTCTGGGTGTAGATGTGGTAAATCCAGGTTGCATCACAAACCCTGAATGAATTATTTAAGAATTGCTCTCTATTTCACTGTCCTTGGTTTTGTTTTTGTAATATATTTTGATAATGGGATTAATCGGATTTTCTCTGCTGCATTCATGCCGCTGTACACACGCTTCATTCTCTTACGGAGACATATGAATCCATGGGTTTGAAGATTCTTACTAGTCAGGTGTATTCCTAGGCGTTGAATATGGGGTGTTTAGTCCATTTCGTTGAGCAAGGGGTAGGTCTTGACTATTACATATTTGGCTTATGAAAAGGTATCTGTGCTAATTTCTATCTCTGTTTTGATGCGGCACCCCAACTTACCTTTCCCCTTAAGCAAGCATAAGTTGGTTTTCTAAATTTGAGTCCCTGTTCTGTTTTGTAATTCAGTTCATGTGTAGCGAAATTTACATTCCGTGTATTAGTGATATCTTATGATGTTTCATTTTTTGTGTGACTTATTTCACTTACAATCATCATACCTGAATCCACTCTTTATGCCGCAATGGGCCTGATGACATAGATTTCATTGCTGAGTGATATTCCATTGTACGTACGTACCACAACTTCTTTATCCATTTTTCACATTCTGGGATATTTAACTTGTACCGTAGACGAGGTTCTTGTAAAGAGAGCCGTCCGAAACTTTGGGGTGGCTGTGTGTTTTTGATTTTAATTTCCCTAAGCTATAGGACCATAAGTGGAAGTGCCGTAGGCTCCGTTGCTTTGTTTTCTAGGTGTTCCAGGAAACACCATACACTTCTCCAGAGTGGCTGTTGGCAACTTACATCCCGCCCATCAGCATAACAAGGCTCCCTGTTCTCCATGGCCGGTGCTGCCTTTCTGGATTTTACACTTTTTTCAGATGGCCCTTTTGACCGGGGGGCAGTGAGACTTCATTGTAGTGCAGATTTTTTAACATGCTTGCTTGGTTGGCCAAAAAGGGTGTATGCGTTTTTTCCTGAATATATTCAGGAAAATACGCATACGGCCTTTTTGGCCAAGAGCATGATTGTCGACGTTCTGCCTCTTTTCCTATGCTTTAAATGCAATCCCCGTCTACCCCATGAAATCGTTTTCCTGCAATTCTGCTCCGCTTACAAGTTCTCTTCGCAGCCTTCCTTCAATATATTTTGGACGATAGCTGTCATTTATAACTCTGCAGGTTTGTGAGTTACAGTGCCCCTCAGCTCCTTTCTTCAACTCGCTATCTTGTGAGCTGGCCGCAAACCCGCTGGATTGCTTCAGGCCCTAATCTGGTTCCGGCAGGGCATGCTGAGGTTTTGCTTAATTCCTCTTCCTGGTGGGAAATGAGCGTTAAATTTGCCCGTGCAGACACCTACAGCTAATCTCTCATTGGTTCTCCCTATTCCTGTTCATCTTGCCCAGAAATTGCAAACTGTGCCAAACAGGAGGTTAAAGCACTGACTCTACGAGTAGGGAGAGTGTTAGTAAAGGGTCTGGAATGCTGAACCCGAGTAAAAGGGGACGAAAACTGCGATGCATTTGAAAACGTTTCCCGGTCACACGGTGCACCATACTGTGGGTTTCCCATGCAGGTATTAGCTGAAGGAAGAATCCCTTAAACCTGGAGAGTTGGGACCCATGGAATGGGTACCATGCAGTATGCCTTCAAAGGGTCTGCATTTGTTCATCGAACCTCACCAATGCTATCAGCCCGAAGTGCCCAACCTTATTTCTCACTCAGCTCTGGATGTAGATGTGGTAAATCCAGGTTGCATCACAAGCCCTGAATGAATTATTTAAGAATTGCTCTCTATTTCACTGTCCTTGTGTGTTTTTTTTGTAATTCATTTTGATAATGGCATTTATCGGATTTTCTCTGCTGCATTCATGCCGCTGTACACACGCTTCATTCTCTTACGGAGACATATAAATCCATGGGTTTGAAGATTCTTACTAGTCAGGTGTATTCCTAGGCGTTCAATATGGCGTGTTTAGTCCATTTCATTGAGCAAGGGGTAGGTCTTGACTATTACATATTTGGCTTATGGAAAGGTATCTCTGCTAATTTCTATCTCTGGTTTTATGCAGCACCCCAACTCACCTTTCCCCTTAAGCAAGCATAAGTTGGTTTTCTAAATTTGAGACCCTGTTCTGTTTTGTAATTCAGTTCATGTGTAGCCAAGTTTACATTCCGTGTATTAGTGATATCTTATGATGTTTCATTTTCTGTGTGACTCATTTCACTTAGAATCATCGTACCTGAATCCACTCATTATGCTGCGACGGGCCTGATGACATAGATTTCATTGCTCAGTGATATTCCATTGTACGTACGTACCACAACATCTTTATCCATTTTTCACATTCTGGGATATTTAACTTGTACCGTAGACGAGGTTCTTGTAAACAGAGCCGTCCGAAACTTTGGGGTGGCTGTGTGTTTTTGATTTTAATTTCCCTAAGCTATAGGACCATAAGTGGAAGTGCCGTAGGCTCCGTTGCTTTGTTTTTTAGGTGTTCCAGGAAATACCATACACTTCTCCAGAGTGGCTGTTAGTAATTTAAATCCTGCCCATCAGCATAACAAGGCTCCCTCTTCTCCATGGCCTGTACTGCCTTTCTGGATTTTACACTTTTTTCAGATGGCCCTTTTGACCAGGGGGCAGTGAGACTTCATTGTAGTGCAGATTTCTTTAACATGCTTGCTTGGTTGGCCAAAAAGTGCGTATGCGTTTTTTCCTGAATATATTCAGGAAAAAACTCATACGCCGTTTTTGGCCAAATGCATCATTGTCGACATTCTGCCTCTTTTCCTATGCTTTAAGTGCAATTCCATTCTATCCCCTGAAATCGCTTTCCTGAAATTCTGCCGTCTTTCAAGTTCTCTTCGCAGACTTACTTCAATATATTTTTGGACGATAGCTGTCATTCATAACTCTGCAGGTTTGTGAATCAGAGTGCCCTTGAGCTACATTCTTCAACTCGTTTCCTTGTGAGCTGGCAGCAAAACCTCAGGATTGCTTTAGGCCCTAATCTGTTTCCAGCAGGGCATGCTGAGCCTTTGGTTAATTCCTCTTCCTCGAGGGAAATGAGCATTACATTTGCCCGTGCAGACACATACAGCTAGTCTCTCATTGGTTCTCCCTTTTCCTGTTCACCTTGCGCAGATTTTGCAAACTGTGCCAAACAGGAGGTTAAAGGCACTGACTCTGCAGGTGGGGAGAGTGTTAGTAAAGCATCTGGAATGGTGAACCCGGGTACAAGGGGACGAAAACTGAGATGGATTTGAAAACATTTCCCAATCACACGGTGGACCATACTCTGGGTTTCCCATGCATGTTTTAGCTGAAGGAAGAATCCCTTAAACCTGTAGAGTTGGGACCCATGGAAAGGGTACCATGCAGTATGACTTCAAAGGGTCTGCATTTGCTCACCGAACCTCACCAATGCTATCAGCCCGAAGTGTCCAGCCTTATGTCTCACTCAGCTCTGGGTGTAGATGTGGTAAATCCAGGTTGCATCACAAGCCCTGAATGAATTATTTAAGAATTGCTCTCTATTTCACTGTCATTGTGTTTTGTATTTGAAAATTATTTTGATAGTGGGATTTATCGGATTTTCACTGCTGCCTTTATGCCACTGTACACACGCTTGATACTCTTACGGAGACATATAAATCCATGGGTTTTTAGATTCTTACATGTCAGGTATATTCCCAGGCGTTGAATATGGGGTGTTGTGTCCATTTCGTTGAGCAAGGAGTAGGTCTTGTCTATTACATATTTGGCTTATGGAACGGTATCTGTGCTAATTTCAATCTGTGGTTTTATGCAGCACCCCAACTCAGCTTTCCCCTTAAGCAAGCATAAAGTGGTTTTCTAAATTTGAGACCCCGTTCTGCTTTGTAATTCAGGTCATTTGTAGCCACGTTTACATTCCATGTATTTGTAATATCGTATGTCTTTTTCTTTTTGAATTATGTGACTTCGAATGATCATACGTAACTCCTCTGGGGTTGTTACAACTGGCCATATTTCACTGATTTTCAGGCTGAGTAATATTCCACTCTACATAAGTGCCACATCGCTATCCATTTTTTCCCTCCAGAGACATATAAATTATATCCTAGTCGAGGATCTTTTAAACAGAGAGGCGGTAAACATTGGGGTGCCTGTGTCCTCTCGATTTTTGTCTTTCCCAAGATATACGTCCATGAGTGCAAGTGCCCTGTGCTCTGTAGCTCATTTTTTAGATGCTTTAGTAAACATAATACACTTCTCCAGAGTGACCATTGGCAATATACATTTCCACTATAAGCCTCACAGGGCTCCCTTTTCTCCTTGCCCTGTCCTGCATTTCTGGTGTTTACACTTTATGAGGAAGGCTCTTCTGACTGATGCAAAGTGATATGTTTTGTAGTACTGATTTCCAATGCCCACCTGTTTGGTTGGCTAAAAAAGTGTATGCCTTTTTCTTGAATATATACAGAAAAAGACGCATACACCCTTTTTGGCCAACTGCAATGTTGGCAATGTTCAGCCCCTTTTCTTGTGCTTAATGGCGAGTCCTTTCTACCTCTTCCAATCCCTTTCCTGCCATTCTCCGTTGCTTACAAGTCCTTTTCTCTGACTTTCCTCAAGACATTTTTCAGTGAGAGATATTTTCAACTCTGCAGTTTCGTGAATTTTAGCGGCGCTGAGTTCCATTTTTCAACTTGGGTTTATGGGAACTGGCCACAAAGCAGCGGGATTTCCTCAAGCCCTATTCTGTTTCCATGGGCAACACTAGCCTTTGGTCAATTCGTCTTCCTGATTGGAAATTAGAGTGACATGTGCCTGTCCGAACACCTAGGACTTGTCTCTCATTGTTCCTCCTCCTTCTGCTTCATCCTCTGGACAAATTCCAAACTGTATGCAACAGGATGTTGACAGTGCTGACATCTCCAAGTGGGGAGACTGTTCGTAAAGACGCTGGAGGGGTGAACCCGAGCACCAGGAGATGAGGAGATGAGATGCCTTTTCCAAACTCTTCCCGATCAGACGGTATACCATCTTCTGGGTGTGACAGGCATGTTTTAGCGTAGGAAGTGTCCCATTCATGTGAGGAGAACACCAGGGCTTTTTCAAAATCACTGTCTCTCCACAACCCAAACTGGGGAATTTTTTAAGCTACGGCTACACATATGATCATTAAGGGCCTTGGGAAGTAGGCAGAGTCCAAACTTTAGATGATTGAAGTCTTCAGGGTCAGAAGCACTCACCACCGTCTTCCCTTAGGTTCCATTTTACCTGTCATTAATAGATGATGTCAATAAAAATATCTATTCTTTTTTCAGATTATTTCCCCTTATAAGTTATTGCAAAATATTGAGTGTAGTTCCCTGTGCTATACAGTAGTTCCTTGTTGATGATCGATTTTATACATAGCAGTGTGTATGTGTTAATCCCAAACTGTTAATTTATCCCTCCTCCCACCTTTCCCCTTTGGTAATAATAAATTATAAGATTTTATACTTCTCAGAAATGGGGGAGCTGAAAGAGAGGTATCATTTTCAATGGAAAAGCATTTAAAACAAGATTGAAGCTTTAACCAAGATTATTAGATGTACATCCTTGGAAAAAAATCACTTCGTTTCTCTAGTATTGACCTGACAAATAAGACAAACCGTTTCACTGAACTTGCTTATAATAAAGTGATGGAAATATCAAATGGAAGTGTTAGAAACATCTTATTTTACCCGAGCCTTATACACTGTTCTATGTTAATTACAGTTTGGCTCACACATCTGTTCATTGAAGTTACAAGGTTCTCAATTTCTGTTACTGATCCTCCAGAGTGGACCCCAACAAGTGTCCCCCTGCCCAGTGTCATTGGAGCCAACAGATTGAGACTGAGTTTTGTTCAGAAGCAAAGGAAACTTTATATTTTGATCAGAGAATGGAGAGGTGAGAGCATGTGCTACCCCGTGGGCTGTGGGCTGGGCTGCTGTGTAGAGATCCTGTCAGAGTCAGTGGGAGGGAGGGGGCGGAGCTCTCGAGGGCCCGGTTGGCTGCAGCTCAGGCTCTATATCACGGAGTCTGCACTGTGCCCCAGGAGCTGAGGTGTCGACCCAGCCATTCTGCACTAGGAAATCTGGTCTGAAGTGCCGGCTGTTGAACCTCTGTATGCGGGACCCTAGGAGCACGTGAAATTAGACAAAGCACAAAGGATAAAAAAGGTTAGACTTTATTTTATTGCCCAGATTCTATTTTTATCTCCCAGGGATTTTTAAGGGGCTTTGCCTGGGACAAACCCCTCTTCTGCATTTTGTCCCCTTCCTCATTCTTAGAGTGCTGAGGGTGCAGACCCTTCATCTGTAACTGCTGAGTGCTGAGTTAGGAGCCCTCATACCCGTGGGCAAGGGTCTGAAATTCTCCCCAGCAGCCTCCAGGTGACGTTGATTGTCCGCAGGCCTCCTGCCTCCCTGCTCGTCCGCCTGAGCACAAGTATTGGTAGTGTTATAGATTCTAATGACCTTTAAGGGTCCAGGAAGGAGATGTGCAGTGACGCTGTGAGGTCCAGTTTCACCCCGCCTCACATTTGTTCGGCCACCTTAGGCTGACCTTTTCTGCCAGCCTAGATGCTCTGACCAGTAGTCTGTGCTTTCTTCAGTTAGGCCCCTGAATTAACGTAAAAACAGCACCAGGTGTCAGGACCCTGCCTGCTCAACTCCAAGACAGTCCAGGGTCAGTGGTGATGAAGGACCATGATGGCCACTGGGTCAACAGCCTTTGAAGTAAACAGGAGTTCAGCCGGTCTTATTGGCCACCATGATCACAGTGTCTGTAGGATTTTCTATGGTGACAGCGTGATATACGGTTCCCCCGCCAAGATTATTACCTCCCCTCTGGGCGCAGTAAGTCCTGCAAGCAGTAGTCTACTCTTTTGGGACACACTCTTGTTGTTTTATGAGAGAAACTCCAGGTCAAGTGATGGTCACACGAGTCGTCATGGTGCCCCTTTGCCCCAGTTATCTCTCTGGAGGTTGGAGTTGGAGGACCTCCTCACTCAAGGTCAGTGTGCCCACGGAGCAAACCCTGCAACTTCAGGGCATCGTTGGGTGTTAGGATCACCACGTGGGGTCCTTTTCCCTTAGGAGGGAGGTGGCCTTTTGGGCTGCTGATTTCCAGGTTTTCAGATACTGCCAGTATCTTGGCCAGATGTGGCGTTGGGCCAAGCCCCTTGGTGACCGTAGTATATCCTACCTGGATGGCATTCTTGCATTGTTCCATTTCAAGTGGTCCCAGGTTTTGCACTAATACTCCAATGGTGATTCACCGTTCACCAGGAAAGTAAAGGTCAAAGGGTTTAACTAAATTAGGGAGTTCCAGGGCAAGGGTCTGAATTGACTGCTCTTTCCATTCTTGAAAGGCCACTTCTGGATTCTATTCAAAAGGATCATCATCTTTTCCTTTCAGTGTTTCATATAGAGGCCCAGCTTGTAGACTGTAGTTAGGGATCCAGAAGCAGCAAACCCTGGCCTCGCCAGGAATCTCTAAGCTGTCTTCTAGTTTTAGAAATGGGTAAGGCTGTAAATTGTTTCTTCCCTTTCCTGGGTTGGGCTTCTCCGACCTTCTCTGAGAATGAAGCCCAGGCAGGTCACCGTAGTCTGTGATATTTGAGCTTTTTCTTGGACAACTTGTATCCTTTATTGGCTTGGTAGTTCAGAGGTCTCCTTAGTAGGGCTGGCGATCAGAATGTCGTCTGCATATTGAAGGAGTGTTTCCTTTTCCAGAGGTAGAACTTTTAGGTCTTTAGCTGAGCTTTCCCCAAAGATGGTGTGGGAATTTTTGAACCCTTGGGGCAACACGGCCCGGAAGTATTGTTTTAGTTTTATGTTGAGTCCTGCCACTCACAAGCCAAAATTTCTTGTGACTCTGGGACTAGTAGAATACAAAAGAAGGCATCATTGAAGACTAATACAGAATACCAAGTCCTGGTGGTTGGTAGAATGACCAGCAGGGTGTAGGATTTAGGAACTACTGGAGGTATATCCTCGGTGGCTTCACTGACTGTCCTGACATCCTTTACCAGGACTCCAGCAGCCCATGGGGCTCTCGAGGTCAGGCCAATCCCAGGATATGGAGCTCACCTGGACAGGTACCCACCCCCACCCCAGCCCACGGGGCTCTCGTGTTCAGGCCCCTCCCAGGATATGGGGTTCCCTGGGCAGGTTCCCCTGCAGCCCATGGGGCTCTCGTGGTCAGGCCCCTCCCAGGATACAGAGCTACCCTTGCAGATACCGTGGCAGGGCTGGGCACACAGGAACCGTGCACATCGCCCTCATTTCAGAGCACTCCCAGCTCACCTGTCACTCAGATCTGACACAGAGCACCTCAGAGCAGGACTTGAACTAACAAACAGCAGCTCCGACAGGTCTGTGACCCTGGGCATCACTCTGTGTGGCCTCCCCCCACCTGGTCTTCCAGAGACTTCCACTGCACCCGGGGCACCAGGCCTCTGTCTCCACCCAACACCCACCCCTCCTCTCCCTGACTCCTGGGTTCCTCTCATTAGGAGAGGGTTTTCTTGAAGTTGTCTCCCACTCATGGGCCAGATAATATAATTAGAAAACAAGCCAGAGCTGCAGCCCCTTGTCTATCCTGACTCTCAGGAGCCCACACCTGTTTCTTGGACCTGGCCGATTCAGCAAGTTCCAGTTTCTGCAACTGTGAGCCGCTGAGGGGTGATTATTGGCTGGCCTGGGAAGCCGGACCGTGCCGGCCAGCCCTCCCCTGGTGTGCCTGGGTTGAGATCAATATAAACACCGCTCCAGGCAGCAAGAGCCCCTGCAGCTGTGCCTGACGCCATTTTCTCTGCCCTGTCAGCAGTCTCGGGGCTGGACTGGTGGGAGGGAGTGAGAGGCCACGGCTTTGTGGGTGGCCCAGTGTGAGTGGGGCTCTGCTGGACTTTCTGCAGCAGTTGCCAAGATGCCACCTGCTAAAGAAGAGGATGTGTCACCGATACCTGCTGCTGGAATTTCTCCCTGGACAGAGGTGAGTGAGGGAGAAAGCAGTGGGGGCCGGGACAGCAGGGGTATCTCAGGCAGGGAAATGGAAAGCTTCCAGAAGAGCACCCAGGGCCAGGACCATCCTGGCTGGCCTGCAGGCACCAAGTCGGCTGGCATGCTGTCGCTCATGTGGCTCCATGGCCCTTCCTCTAGGCTTTCAAGTCCTTGTACATATTCAGGTGTTTTACCCGGGAAGGGTGGGAACATTTCAGCAGCAGCTGGCCTGGGGCTCGGCCCACGTTTACTCACAGATGCCTCGGCACGGGCCCCCAGCTTTGCAATGAGGACGCTTGTTGCGTGGGGCCTGCTGGCTGAATGGGAGATGATTCCCCACCACTGACCAACTTCAGAATTGTTTACAACTGGAGCAAGTGCCCTGATACGGTTTTCCTCTGTGTAACTGGTGGGTTCTGTTTTTTTTTTCTTTTTTTCGTTTTTGGTTCAAGGTAGATTTTATTCCTCTTTTTTGTATTTACAGATATAAGCATGGAAATAATTTATTCATATAAATACATGTATGTGAAGGGAAGAATATTTTTTCTGTTTTACTTTTTGTAATTTTGAATTTATTTTATTTTTTTATACAGCAGGTTATTTTTGGTTATCGATTTTATACATATAAATGTATACATGCCAATCCCAATCTCTCAACTCCTCCCACCACCACCCCCCAACAGCTTTCCCCCCTTGGTGTCCATACGTTTGTTGTCTACATCTGTTGCTCTATTTCTGCCTTGCAAAACGGTTCATCTGTACAATTTTTCTAGGTTCCACATATATGCATTAATATACAAGATTTGTTTTTCTATTTCTGACTTACTTCACTCTGTATGACAGTCTCTAGATCCATCAACGTCTCTACAAATGACCCAATTTCATTCCTTTTTATGGCTTAGTAATATTCCATTTTATATATGTACTTCATCTTTATGCATTCGTCTGTCTGTGGGCATTTAGGTTGCTTCCATTACCTGGATATTGTAAATAGTGATGCAATGAACATTGCGGTGAATGTCTCTTTTTGATTTATGGTTTTGTCTGGGTATAGGCCCAGTAGTGAGATTGCTGTATCATATGGTAATTCTATTCTTAGTTTTATAAGAAACTCCATAATCTCCACAGTGACTGTATCAATTTACATTCCCAACAATAGTGGAAGAGGGTTCCTTATCTCCACACCCTTTCCAGCATCTGTTGTTTGAAGATTTTCTGATGATGCCCATTCTAACAGGTGTGAGGTGATACACCATGGATGAGTCTATTTCGTTGAGCAAAGAGTAGGTCTTGTCTATTACATATTTGGCTTATGGAACGGTATGTGTGCTAATTTCAATCACTGGTTTTATACAGCACCCCAACTCAACTTTCCCCTTAAGCAAGCATAAGTTTTTATCTAAATGTGAGACTCTGTTCGGTTTTGTAATTCAGTTTATGTGTAGCCAAGTTTACACTCTCTATATTAGTGATATCTTATGATAATTATCTTACTCTGTGTGACCTATTTCTCTTAGAATCATCATACTTAAATCCACTCAATTTGCTGCTACAGGCCTGATGACATTGATTTCATTGCTGAGTGATATTCCGTTGTACGTAAGTAGCACAACTCCTTTATCCATTTTTTTCTTTCTGGGATATTTAATTTGTACTGGACTCGAGGTTCTTGGAAACACAGCAGCCCTAAATTTTGTGTTGGCTGTGTCTTCTTGATTTTAATTTTCCTAAGCTATAGGGCCAAAAGTGGAAGTGCCCTAGGGTCTGTAGCTTTGTTTGTCAGATGTTTCAGGATACACTATAAACATCTCCAGAGTGTCTGTTGGCAATTTACATCCCGCCCATCAGCATAACAAGGCTCCCTTTTCTCCATGGCCTGTCCTGTGTTTCTGGTTTTTAAACTTTTTTCAGATGGCCCTTTTGACGAATGGGAAACGAGACTTCATTGTAGTGCGGATTTCCATTGCTCGAGTGCTTGGTTGGCCAAAAAGGGCATATGCGTTTTTTCCTGAATATATTCAGGAAAAATGTATACACACTTTTGTCCAAGTGCATCACTGTCAAAGATCTGCCGCTTTTCACATGCTTTAAATGCAATTCCAATCTACCTCCTGAAATATGATTCCTGCAATTCTGCCTCGTTTTCAAGTCCTCTTTGCAGACTTACTTCAATATATTTTTGCCAATAGCTGTCAATTATAACTCTGCAGGTTTGTGAATTACAGTGCCCGTGATTTCCGTTCTTAACTCGTTTCCTTGAAAGCTGGCCACAGACCCGCAGGTTTGCTTCAGGCCATAATCTGGGTCCCGCACGGCACTCTGAGCCTTTGGTTAATTCCTCTTCCTGGTGGGAAATTAGAGTTCAATGTGCCCCTCCAGACACCTGCCTCACTCCCAGCCCCTTGGTGATGTGTGTCCTCTGGTTTGAGGCCACATGTGCTGGGTTCCTCACCTTTGGCTGATGTGGCCCCACTGGTGTGAGGACACTCCTGTTTGGTTCCCATCCCCTTGGTGATGTGGGCCCTCTGGTGAGAGTCTGATCCTGGTTGGGTTACTCACACTTCTGTTAGGTGGGCCCTCTTCTCTGAGGTCACTCCTGCCTGGCTGGCACACCCAGCCTTGGCGACGTCGGCCATCTGGTGGGAGTTGGTGCCTGCTGGGAGTCTCCTCCCCTCGGTAATGAGGGCCCTCTGGCGTCAGGCCCTAACTCCTGGGCTCCCAAAATTTTCTGATGTGCGACCTGTGGTGCGAGTACACTCCTGTCAAGTTCCCAACCCCATGGGAATGTTGGCCTTCTGCTCTGCGGTCCCAACGGTGTGTTGCTCAGTTTCATGATGAGGGCCCTCTGGTGTGAGTTCACTCCGGCCTGGATCCCATAGCCACGCTGCTCCTGGCCACCTGCTGGGACATTACAACTGCGGGATTCCTCACCTTTTTTCTTCTATGGGCCCTCTGTTTTGAGACTCCTCCTGCCTGCCTCACTCCCAGCCCCTTGGTGATGTGTGTCCTCTGGTTTGAGGCCAGGTGTGCTGCGTCCCTCAACTTTTGATGATGTGGCCCCACTGGTGTGAGGACACTCCTGCCTGGTTCTTATCCCCTTGATGATGTGGGCCCTCTGGTGAGAGTCTGATCCTGTTTGGGTTCCTCACCCTTCTGTGAGGTGTGCCCTCTGCTGTGAGGTCACTCCTGCCTGGCTGGCACACCCCACCTGGGCAACATCGGCCCTCTTGTGGCAGTTGGAGCCTGCTGGGAGCCTCCTCCCCTCGGTGATGAGGGCCCTCTTGCGTCAGGCACTAACTGCTGGGTACCCACATTTTCTGATACCTGCTAAGTGGTGCGAGGACACTCCTGCGAAGTTCCCATCCCCATGGGGATGTGGGCCTTCTGCTCTGAGGTCCCAATGTCTGGGTTGCTCACAGTTTCATGATGTGGGCCCTCTGCTGTGAGTTCACTGCAGCCTGGATCGCATAGACTCGGTGCTCTGGGCCGCCTGCTGAGAGGTTCCCACTGCAAGATTCCTCAGCTTTTTTATTCTATGGGCCCTGTGTTGTGAGGCTCCTCCTGCCTGCCTCACTCCGAGCCCCTTGGAGATGTGGGTCCTCTGGTTTAGGCCACATGGGCTGGGTTCCTCACCTTTCTATCATGTGGCCACACAGGTGTGAAGACAGTCCTGCCTGGTTCAGATCCCATTGGTGATGTGGGCCCTCTGGTGAGAGTCTTATCCTGGCTGGGTTCCTCACACTTCTGTGAGGTAGGCCCTCTGCTGTGAGGTCACTCCTGCCTGGCTGTCACATGTCACCTTGGCGACATGGGCCCTCAGTTGGGAGTTGGTGTCTGCTTGGAGTCTCCTCCCCTTGGTAATGAGGGCCCTCTGACGTCAGGCCCTAACTTCTGGGCTTCCAAAATTCTCTGATGTGTGCCCTGTGGTGCGAGTACACTTATGCCATGTTCCCAACCACATGGGAATGTGGGCCTTCTGCTCTGAGGTCCCAACGGCTGGGTTGCTCACAGTTTCATGATGAGGGCCCTCTGTTTTGAGTTCAGTCAGGTCTGGATCCCATAGCCTCGCTGCTCCTGGCCGCCTGCTAGGAGGTTCCAACTGCGGGATTCCTCACCATTTTTATTCTATGGTCCCTATGTTTTGAGGCTCCTCCTGCCTGCCTCACTCCCAGCCCCCTGGTGATATGTGTCCTCTGGTTTGAAGCCACATATGCTGGGTCACTCACATTTCAGTGATGAGGCCTCACTGGTGTGAGGACACTCCAGCCTGGTTCCCATTCCCTTGGTGATGTGGGCCCTGTGGTGAGAGTCTGATCCTCTTTGTGTTCCTCACACTTTTGTGAGGTGGGCCCTCTGCTCTGAGGTCACTCCTGCCTGGCTGGCACATCCCGCATTGGCGATGGCGGCCCTCTGGTAGCAGTTGGAGCCTGCTGGGAGCCTCCTCTCCTCGGTGATGAGAGCCCTCTGGCTTCAGGCCCTAACTGCTGGGCTCCCCACATTTTCTGATGTGTGCCCACTGGTGCGATGACACTCCTGCTTGGTTCCCTTCCCCATGGGGATGTGGGCCTTGTGCTCTGAGGTCACAACGGCTGGTTTGCTCACAGTTTCATGATGAGGGCCCTCTGTTGTGAGTTCATCACTGCCTGGATCCCATAGCCCTGGTGCTCTGGGACGCCTGCTGGGATGTTCCAACTGCTGGATTCCTCACCTTTTTTATACAATGGGCCATGTGTTGTGAGGTTAATCCTGCCTGCCTTGCTCTGAGACCCATGGTGATGTGGGTCCTCTGGTTTGAGGCCACATTTCCTAGGTACCTCAACTTTTGATGATGTGGCCCCACGGGTGTGATGACACTCCTGCCTGGTTCACAGCCCCTTGCTGATGTGGGCACTCTGGTGAGAGTCTGATCCTGGCTGGGTTCCTTAACCTTCTGTGAGGTGGGCTCTCTGATGTGAGGTCACTCCTGCCTGGCTGGCTCACATCGCCTTGGCGATGTGGGCCCTCTGTTGGCCACGAAAGCATGCTGGGAGCCTCCTACCCTCTTTAATGAGGGCCCTGAAAAAACGCATATGCACTTTTTGACCAAGTGCATCATTGTCGAGGATCTGCCTCTTCTCCTATGCTTTCAGAGCACTTCCCGTCTACTTCCTGAAATAATATTCCTGGAATTGTGCCCCGCTTTCAAGTCCTCTTTGCAGCCTTACTTCAATATATTTTTGTTTGATACCTGCCATTTATAACTCTGCAGGTTTGTTAATTACAGTGTCCCTGAGCTACTTTCTTCAACTCGCTTTCTTGTGACCTGGCCGCAAAACCACAGGATTGCTTCAGGCCATAAAATGGTTTCCGCACAGCATGCTGAGCCTTTGGTAAATTCCTTTTTCTGGTGGGAAATGAGTGTTAAATTTGCCCGTGCAGACACCTACAGCTAGTCTCTCATTGGTTCTCCCTATTCCTGTTCATCTTGCACAGATTTTGGAAACTGTGCCAAACAGGAGGTTAAAGGCACTGACTCTCCAAGTGGGTAGAGAGTTAGTAAAGTGTCTGGAATGGCGAACCCGAGTACTAGGGGACGAAAACTGAGAGGCATTTAAAATCGCTTCCCAGCCACACGGTGGACCATACTCTGGGATGCAGATGCATGTTTTAGGTGAAGGAAGAATCCCATAAACCTGGAAAGTTGGGACCCATGGAATAGGTACCATGCAGTATGACTTCAAAGGGTCTGCATTTGCTCATCGAACCTCACCAATGCTATCAGCCCGAAGTGTCCAACCTTATGTCTCACTCAGCTCTGGGTGTAGATGTGGTAAATCCAGGTTGCATTACAAGCCCTGAATGAATTATTTAAGAATTGCTCTCTATTTCAGTGTCATTGTGTTTTGATTTGTAATTCATTTTGATAATGGGATTTATCGGATTTTCTCTGCTGCATTCATGCCGCTGTACACACGCTTCATTCTCTTACGGAGACATATAAATCCATGGGTTTGAAGATTCTTACTACTCAGGTGTATTCCTAGGCGTTGAATATGGGGTGTTTAACCCATTTCGTTGAGCAAGGGGTATGTCTTGACTATTACATATTTGGC
The DNA here is from genome assembly GCF_059928025.1 of Delphinapterus leucas. Lineage (NCBI taxonomy): Eukaryota > Metazoa > Chordata > Mammalia > Artiodactyla > Monodontidae > Delphinapterus > Delphinapterus leucas. Next base: position 8,769,571 of record NW_028322239.1, on the reverse strand, counting down.
TTATGGAAAGGTATCTGTGCTAATTTCTATCTCTGGTTTGATGCAGCACCCCAACTCACCATTCCCCTTAAGCAAGCATAAGTTGGTTTTCTAAATTTGAGACCCTGTTCTGTTTTGTAATTCAGTTCATGTGTAGGCAAGTTTACTTTCCGTGTATTAGTGATATCTTATGATGTTTCATTTTCTGTGTGACTTATTTCACTTAGAATCATCGTAGCTGAATCCACTCATTATGCCGCGACGGGCCTGATGACATAGATTTCATTGGTGAGTGATATTCCATTGTACGTACTTCCCACGACTTCTTTATCCATTTTTCACATTCTGGGATATTTAACTTGTACCGTAGACGAGGTTCTTGTAAACAGAGCCGTCCGACACTTTGGGGTGGCTGTGTGTTTTTGATTTTAATTTCCCTAAGCTATAGGACCATAATTGGAAGTGCCGTAGGATCCATTGCTTTGTTTTTTAGGTGTTCCATGAAACACCATACACTTCTCCAGAGTGGCTGTTAGCAATTCACATCCCGCCCATCAGCATAACAAGGCACCCTGTTCTCCATGGCCTGTGCTGCCTTTCTGGATTTTACACTTTTTTCAGATACCCCTTTTGACGGGGGGGCAGTGAGACTTCATTGTAGTGCAGATTTCCTTAACATGCTTGCTTGGTTGGCCAAAAAGGGCGTATGCGTTTTTTCCTGAATATATTCAGGAAAAAAGGCATACGCCCTTTTTGGCCAAGAGTATCATTGTCGACGTTCTGCCTCTTTTCCTATGCTTTAAATGCAATTCCCGTCTACCCCCTGAAATCGTTTTCCTGCAATTCTGCCATGCTTACAAGTTCTCTTGGCAGACTTCCTTCAATATATTTATGGATGATAGCTGTCATTTATAACTCTGCAGGTTTGTGAGTTACACTGCCCCTGAGCTCCTTTCTTCAACTCGCTATCTTGTGAGCTGGTCGCAAACCCACAGGATTGCTTCAGACCCTAATCTGGTTCCGGCACGGCATGCTGAGCCTTTGGTTAATTCCTCTTCCTGGTGGGAAATGAGAGTTAAATTGGCCCGTGCAGACACCTAAAGCTGGTCTCTCATTGGTTCTCCCTATTCCTGTTCATCTTGCGCAGAAATTGCCAACTGTGCCAAACAGGAGGTTAAAGCACTGACTCTCCAAGTGGGGAGAGTGTGAGTAAAGGGTCTGGAATGGTGAACCCGAGTAAAAGGGGACGAAAACTGAGATGCATTTGAAAACGTTTGCCGGTCACACGGTGTACCATACTGTGGGTTTCCCATGGATGTTTTAGCTGAAGGAAGAATCCCTTAAACCTGGAGAGTTGCGACCCATGGAATGGGTACCATGCAGTATGACTTCAAAGGGTCTGCATTTGCTCATCGAACCTCACCAATGCTATTAGCCCGAAGTGCCCAACCTTATGTCTCACTCAGCTCTGGGTGTAGATGTGGGAAATCCAGGTTGAATCACAAGCCCTGAATGAATTATTTAAGAATTGCTCTCTATTTCACTGTCCTTGTGTTTTGTTTTTGTATTTCATTTTGATAATGGTATTTATCGGATTTTCTCTGCTGCATTCATGCCGCTGTACACACTCTTCATTCTCTTATGGAGACATATAAATCCATGGGTTTGAAGATTCTTACTAGTCAGGTGTATTCCTAGGCGTTGAATATGGGGTGTTTAGTCCGTTTCGTTGAGCAAGGGGTATGTCTTGACTATTACATATTTGGCTTATGGAAAGGTATCTGTGCTAATTTCTGTCTGTGGTTTTATGCAGCACCCCAACTCACCTTTCCCCATAAATAACCATAAGTTGGTTTTCTAAATTTGAGACCCTGTTCTGTTTTGTAATTCAGTTCATGTGTAGCCAAGTTTACATTCCGTGGATTAGTGATATCTTATGTTTCATTTTCTGTGTGACTTATTTCATTTAGAATCATCGTACCTGAATCCACTCATTATGCCACGATGGGCCTGATGACATAGATTTCATTGCTGAGTGATATTCCATTGTATGTACGTTATACAACTTCTTCTTTATGCATTTTTCACCTTCTGGGATATTTTACTTCTCCGTAGATGAGGTTCTTCTAAACATAGCTGTCCGAAACATTGGGGTGGCTGTGTGCTTTTGATTTTCATTTCTCTAAGCTATAGGACCATAAGTTGAAGTGCCGTAGGCTCCGTTGCTTTGTTTTTTAGGTGTTTCAGGAAACACCATACACTTCTCCAGAGTGGCTGTTGGCAATTTACATACCGCCCATCAGCATAACAAGGCTCCCTGTTTTCCAAGACCTGTCCGGACTTTTTCGATTTTACACTTTTTGCAGATGGCCCTTTTGACGCGGGGACAGTGAGACTTCATTGTAGTGCATATTTCCTTTACACGCTTGCTTGGTTGGCCAAAAAGTACGTATGCGTTTTTTCCTGAATATATTCAGGAAAAAACGCATGCGCCCTTTTTGGCCAAGTGCATCATTGTCTACATTCTGCCTCTTTTCCTATGCTTTAAGTACAATTCCCGTCTACCCCCTGAAATCGTTTTCCTGAATTTCTGCCCCGCTTTCAAGTCCTCTTCGAAGACTTACTTCAATACATTTTTGGACGATAGCTGTCATTCATAACTCTGCAGGTTTGTGAATTACAGTGTCCCTGAGCACCTTTCTTCAACTCGCTTTCTTCTGAGCTGGCCACAAAACCGCAGGATTGCTTCAGGCCCTAATCTGTTTCCGGCAAGGCACGCTGAGCCTTTGGTTAACTCCCCTTCCTGGTGGGAAATGAGCGTTCCATTTGCCCGTGCAGACACCTACAGCTAGTCTCTCATTGGTTCTCCCTATTCCTGTTCATCTTGAGCAGAAATTGCAAATTTTGCCAAACAGGAGTTTAAAGAAACTGACTCTCCATGTGGGGAGAGTGTTAGAAAAGCGTCTGGAATGGTGAACCCGAGTACCAGGGGACGAAAACTGAGCTGCATTTGAAAACGTTTCCCAATCACGCGGTGGACCATACTCTGGGTTTCCCATGCATGTTTTAGCTGAAGGAAGAATCCCTGAAAGCTGGAGAGTTGGGACCCATGGAAAGGGAACCATGCAGTATGACTTCAAAGGGTCTGCGTTTGCTCACCGAACTTCACCAATGCTATGAGCCTGAAGTGTCCAGACTTATGTCTCACCCAGCTCTGGGTGTAGATGTGGGAAATCCAGTTTGCATCACATGCCCTGAATGAATTATGTAAGAATTGCTCTCTATTTCACTGTCCTTGTGTTTTGTTTCTGTGATTCATTTTGATAATGGGATTTATCGGATTTTCTCTGCTGCATTCATGCCGCTGTACACACGCTTCATTCTCTTACGAGGACATATATATCCATGGGTTTGAAGATTCTTACTAGTCAGGTGTATTCCTAGGCCTTGAATATGGGGTGTTTAGTCCAATTCCTTGAGCAAGGGGTAGGTCTTGACTATTACATATTTGGTTTATGGAAAGGTATCTGTGCTAATTTCTATCTCTGGTTTTATGCAGCTCCCCAACTCAACTTTCCCCTAATCCAAGCATAAGTTGGTTTTCTAAATTGAGACCCTGTTCTGTTTTGTAATTCAGTTCACGTGTAGCCAAGTTTACATTCCGTGTATTAGTGATAACTTATGATGTTTCATTTTCTGTGTGACTTATTTCACTTAGAATCATCATACCTGAATCCACTCATTATGCCGCGACGGGCCTGATGACATTGATTTCATTGCTGAGTGGTATTCCTTTGTACGTACGTACCACAACTTCTTTATCCATTTTTCACATTCTGGTATATTTAACTTGTACCGTAGACGAGGTTCTTGTAAACAGAGCCGTCCGACACTTTGGGGTGGCTGTGTGTTTTTAATTTTAATTTCCCTAAGCTATAGGACCATAAGTGGAAGTGCCGTAGGCTCCGTTGCTTTGTTTTTTAGGTGTTTCAGGAAACACCATACAATTCTCCAGAGTGGCTGTTGGCAATTTACATCCCGCCCATCAGCATAACAAGGCTCCATGTTCTCCATGGCCTGTGCTGCATTTCTGTATTTTACACTTTGTTCAGATGGCCCTTTTGACCAGGGGGCAGTGAGACTTCATTGTAGTGCAGATTTCTTTAACATGCTTGCTTGGTTGGCCAAAAAGGGCGTATGCGTTTTTTCCTGAATATATTCAGGAAAAAACGCATACGCCATTTTTGGCCAAGTGCATCATTGTCGACGTTCTGCCTCTTTTCCTATGCTTTAAATGCAATTCCAGTCTACCCCCTGAAATCGTTTTCCTGCAATTCTGCCCCGCTTTCAAGTCCTCTTCGCAGCCTTCCTTCAATATATTTTTGGACGAGAGCTGGCATTTATAACTCTGCAGGTTTGTGAATTACAGTGCCCCTGAGCTCCTTTCTTCAAATAACTTTCTTGTGAGCTGGCCGCAAACCCGCAGTATTGCTTCAGGCCCTAATCTGGTTCCGGCACGGCATGCTGAGCGTTTGGTTAATTCCTCTTCCTGGTTGGAAATGAGCGTTATATTTGCCCGTGCAGACACCTACAGCTAGTCTCTCATTGGTTCTCCCTATTCCTGTTCATCTTGCGCAGAAATTGCAAACTGTGCCAAACAGCATGTTAAAGGCACTGGCTCTCCAAGTGAGGAGAGTGTTAAATTGGTCTGGAATGGTGAACCCGAGTAAAAGGGGACGAAAACTGAGATGCATTTGAAAACGTTTCCCGGTCACACGGTGCACCATACTGTGGGTTTCCCATGCATGTTTTAGCTGAAGGAAGAATTGCTTAAACCTGGAGAGTTGGGACCCATGGAATGGGTACCATGCAGTATGACTTCAAAGGGTCTGCATTTGCTCATCGAACCTCACCAATGCTATCAGGCTGAAGTGTCCAACCTTATGTCTCACTCACCTCTGGGTGTAGATGAGGTAAATCCAGGTTGCATCACAAGCCCTGAATGAATTATTTAAGAATTGCTCTCTATTTCACTCTCATTGTGTTTTGTTTTTGTAATTCATTTTGATAAGGGTATTTATCGGATTTACTCTGCTGCATACATGCAGCTGTACACACGCTTGATTCTCTTATAGAGACATATAAATCCATGGGTTTGAAGATTCTTACTAGTCAGGTGTATTGCTAGGCGTTGAATATAGGGTTTTTAGACCATCTCGTTGAGCAAGGGGTAGATCTTGACTATTACATATTTGACTTATGGAAGGGTATCTGTGCTAATTTCTATCTCTGGTTTTATGCAGCACCCAAACTCACCTTTCCCCTTAAGCAAACATAAGTTGGTTTTCTTAATTTGAGACCCTGTTCTGTTTTGCAATTCAGTTCATGTGTAGCCAAGATTACATTCGGTGTATTAGTGATTTCTTATGATGTTTCATTTTCTGTGTGACTTATTTCACTTAGAATCATCGACCTGAATACACTCATTATGCCCCGACGGGCCTGATGCCATAGATTTCATTGGAGAGTGATATTGCAATGTACGTACGTACCACAAATTCTTTATGCATTTTTTGCTTTCTGTGATATTTTACTTGTACCGTCGACGAGGTTCTTGTAAACAGAGCCGTCAGAAACTTTGGGGTGGCTGTGTGTTTTTGATTTTAATTTCCCTAAGCTATAGGACCATAAGTGGAAGTGCCGTAGGCTCTGTTGCTTTGTTTTTTAGGTGTTTCAGGAAACACCATACACTTCTCCAGAGTGGCTCTTGACAATTTACATCCCGCCCATCAGCATAACAGAGCTCCCTGTTCTCCATGGCCTGTGTTGCCTGTCTGGATTTTACACATTTTTCAGATGGCCGTTTTGACAGGGGGCAGTGAGACTTCACTGTAGTGCAGATTTCTTTAACATGCTTGCTTGGTTGGCCAAAAAGGGCGTATGCGTTTTTTCCTGAATATATTCTGGAAAAAACGCATACGCCGTTTTTGGCCAAGTGCATCATTGTCGACGTTCTGCCTCTTTTCCTATGCTTTAAATGTAATTCCAGTCTACCCCCTGAAATCGTTTTCCTGCAATTCTGCCCCGCTTTCACGTCCTCTTCGCAGGCTTCCTTCAATATATTTTTGGATGATAGATGTCATATATAACTCTGCAGGTTTGTGAATTACAGTGCCCATGATCTCCTTTCATCCAATCGCTTCCTTGTGAGCTGGCCGCAAACCCGCAGGATTGCTTCAGGCCCTAATCTGGTTCCGGAATGGCATGCTGAGCCTTTGGTTAAATCCTCTTCCTGGTTGGAAATGAGCGTTAAATTTGCCTGTGCAGACACCTACAGCTAGTCTCTCATTGGTTCTCCCTATTCCTGTTCATCTTGCGCAGAAATTGCAAAATGTGCCAAACAGGAGGTTAAAGGCACTGACTCTCCAAGTGGGGAGTGTTAGTAAAGGGTCTGGAATTGTGAACCCGAGTAAAAGGGAACGAAATCTGAGATGCATTTGAAAACGTTTCCCTGTCACACGGTGCACCATACTGTGGGTTTCCCCTGCATGTTTTAGCTGAAGGAAGAATCGCTTAAACCTGGAGAGTTGGGACCCATGGAATGGGTCCCATGCAGTATGACTTCAAAGGGTCTGCATTTGCTCATTGAACCTCACCAATGCTATCAGCCCGAAGTGTCCAACCTTATGTCTCACTCAGCTCTGGGTGTAGATGAGGTAAATCCAGGTTGCATCACAAGCCCTGAATGAATTATTTAAGAATTGCTCTCTATTTCACTGTCATTGTGTTTTGTTTTTGTAATTCATTTTGATAATGGGATTTATCGGATTTTCTCTGCTGCCTTCATGCAGCTGTACACACGCTTGATTCTCTTATGGAGACATATAAATCCATGCGTTTGAAGATTCTTACTAGCCAGGTGTATTCCTAGGCGTTGAATATAGGGTGTTTAGTGCATTTCGTTGAGCAAGGAGTAGGTCTTGTCTATTACGTATTTGGCTTATGGAACGGTATCTGTGCTAATTTCAATCTCTGTTTTTATGCAGCACCCCAACTCACCTTTCCCCATAAGCCAGCATAAGTTGGTTTTCTAAATTTGAGACCCTGTTCTGTTTTGTATTTCAGTTCATGTGTAGCCAAGTGTACATTCCGTGTATTAGTGACATCTTATGAGGTTTCTTTATCTGTGTGATTTATTTCACTTAGAGACATCGTACCTGAATCCAGTCCTTATGCTGCTTTGGGCCTGATGACATAGATTTCCTTGCTGAGTGATATTCCATTTTACGTAAGTACTACAACTTCTTTATCCCTTTTTTGCTCTCTGGGATATTTAACTTGTAGGGTAGACAAGGTTCTAAACAGAGCTGTCCCAAAGTTTGTGGTGGCTGCGTCTTTCTGATTTTAATTTCTCTAAGCTAAAATACCATATGTGGAAGTGCACTGGGCTCAGTTCCTTTCTTTTTTAGGTGTTTCAGGAAACGCCATACACTTCTCCAGAGTGGCTGTTGGCAATTTACATCCCACCCATCAGCATAACAATGCTCCGTTTTCTCCATGGCCTGTCCTGTCTTTCTGGATTTTACAGTTTTTTCAGATGGCCCTTATGACCAGGGGGAAGTGAGACTTCATTGTAGTGCAGATTTTTTTGCAAGCTTGCTTGGTTGGCCAAAAAGCGTGTATGCGTTTTTTCCTGACTATATTCAGGAAAAATCGAATACGCCCTTTTTAGCCAAGTGCATCATTGTCAACGTTCTGCCTCTTTTCCTGTGCTTTAAATGCATTTTCAGTCTAACTCCTGATATCGGTTTCCTGCAATTCTGCCCCACTTTCAAGTTCTCTTCGCGTCCTCACTTCAAAATATTTTTGGACAATAGCTGTCATTTATAACTCTGCATGTTTGTGAATTACAGTGCCCCTGAGCTCGTTTCTTCAACTCGTTTTTTTTGAGCTGGCTGCATAACCATAAGATTGCTTCAGGCCCTAATCTGGTTCCGGGACGGCATGCTGAGCGTTTCGTTAAATCCTCTTCCTGGTGGGAAATGATCGTTAAATTTGCCCGTGCAGACACCTACAGCTACTCTCTCATTGGTTCTCCGTATTCCTGTTCATCGTGCGCAGAAATTGCAAACTGTGCCAAACAGGAGGTTAAAGGCACTGACTCTCCAAGTGGGGAGAGTGATAGTAATGGGCCTGGAATTGTGAACCCGAGAAAAAGGGGACGAAAACTGAGATGCATTTGAAAACGTTTCCCGGTCACACGGTGCACCATACTGTGGGTTTCCCATGCATGTTTTAGCTGAAGGCAGAATCCCTTAAAACTGAAGAGTTGGGACCCATGGAATGGGTCCCATGCAGTATGACTTCAAAGGGTCTGCATTTGCTCATCGAACCTCACCAATGCTATCAGCCTGAAGTGTCCAACCTTATGTCTCACTCAGCTCTGGGTGTAGATGAGGTAAATCCAGGTTGCATCACAAGCCCTGAATGAATTATTAAAGAATTGCTCTCTATTTCACTGTCATTGTGATTTGTTCTTGTAATTCATTTTGAGAATGGGATTTATCGGCTTTTCTCTGCTGCATTCATGCAGCTGTACACACGCTTGATTCTCTTATGGAGACATATAAATCCATGGGTTTGAAGATTCTTACTAGTCAGGTGTATTCCTAGGCGTTGAATATAGGGTGTTTAGCCCATTTCGTTGAGCAAGGGGTAGGTCTTGACTATTACATATTTGACGTATGGAATGGTATCTGTGCTAATTTCTATCTCTGGTTTTATGCAGCACCCCAACTCACATTTCCCCCTTAGCAAACATAAGTTGGTTTTCTAAATTTGAGACCCTGTTTTGTTTTGTAATTCAGTTCATGTGTAGCCAAGATTACATTCGGTGTATTAGTGATATCTTATGATGTTTCATTTTCTGTGTGACTTATTTCACTTAGAATCATCGTACCTGAATCCAGTCATTATGCCACGAGGGGCCAGATGAAATAGATTTCATTGGTGAATGATATTCCATTGTACGTACGTACCACAACTTTTTTATCCATTTTTCGCTTTCTGGGATATATAACTTGTACCGTAGATGAAGTTCTTGTAAACAGAGCCGTCAGAAATTTGGGGTGGCTGTGTGTTTTTGATTTTAATTTCCCTAATCTCTAGGAGCATAAGTGGAAGTGCCGTAGGCTCCGTTGCTTTGTTTTTTAGGTGTTTCAGGAAACACCATACACTTCTCCAGAGTGGCTCTTGGCAATTTACATCCCACCCATCAGCATAACAAGGCTCCCTGTTCTCCATGATCAGTGCTGCATTTCTGGATTTTACACTTTTTTCAGATGGCCCTTTTGACCGGGGGGCAGTGAGACTTCATTGTAGTGCAGATTTCTTTAACATGCTTGCTTGGTTGGCCAAGAAGGGCGTATGCGTTTTTTCCTGAAAATATTCAGGAAAAAACGCATACGCCCTTTTTGGCCAAGTGCATCATTGTCGACATTCTGCCTCTTTTCCTATGCTTTAAATGCAATTCCAGTCTACCCCCTGAAATCGTTTTCCTGCAATTCTGCCCCGCTTTCAAGTCCTCTTCGCAGCCTTCCTTCAATATATTTTTGGACGATAGCTGTCATTTATAACTCTGCAGGTTTGTGAATTACAGTGCCCATGAGCTCCTTTCTTCAAATCGCTTTCTTGTGAGCTGGCCGCAAACCCGCAGGATTGCTTCAGGCCCTAATCTGGTTCTGGCACGGCATGCTGAGCCTTTGGTTAATTCCTCTTCCTGGTGGGAAATGAGTGTTAAATTTGCCCGTGCAGACACCTACAGCTAGTCTCTCATTGGTTCTCCCTATTCCTGTTCATCTTGCGCAGAAATTGCAAACTGTGTCAAACAGGAGGTTTAAAGCACTGACTCTCCAAGTGGGGAGAGTGTTAATAAAGGGTATGGAATTGTGAACCCGAGTAAAAGAGGACAAAAACTGAGATGCATTTGAAAACGTTTCCCGGTCACACGGTGCACCATACTTTGTGTTTCCCATGCATGTTTTAGCTGAAGGAAGAATCGCTTAAACCTGGAGAGTTGGGACCCATGGAATGGGTACTATGCAGTATGACTTCAAATGGTCTGCATTTGCTCATCGAACGTCACCAATGCTATCAGCCCGAAGTGTCCAACCTTATGTCTCACTCAGCTCTGGGTGTAGCTGAGGTAAATCCAGGTTGCATCACAAGCCCTGAATGAATTATTTAAGAATTGCTCTCTATTTCACTGTCATTCTGTTTTGTTTTTGTAATTCATTTTCATAATGGGATTTATCGGCTTTTCTCTGCTGCATTCATGCAGCTGTACACACGCTTGATTCTCTTATGGAGACATATAAATCCATGGGTTTGAAAATTCTTTCTAGTCAGGTGTATTCCTAGGCGTTGAATATAGGGTGTTTAGCCCATTTCGTTGAGCAAGGTGTAGGTCTTGACTATTACATATTTGACGTATGGAATGGTATCTGTGCTAATTTCTATCTCTGGTTTTATGCAGCACCCCAACTCACCTTTCCCCTTAAGCAAACATAAGTTGGTTTTCTAAATTTGAGACCCTGTTCTGTTTTGTAATTCTGTTCATGTGTAGCCAAGATTACATTCCGTGTATTAGTGATATCTTATGATGTTTCATTTTCTGTGTGACTTATTTCACTTAGAATCATTGTACCTGAATCCACTCATTATGCCACGACGGGCCAGAAGACATAGATTTCATTGGTGAGTGATATTCAATTGTACGTACGTACCACAATTTCTTTATCCATTTTTCGCTTTCTCGGATATTTAACTTGTATCGTAGACGAGGTTCTTGTAAACAGAGCCATCTGAAACTTTGAGGTGGCTGTGTGTTTTTGATTTTAATTTCCCTAAGCTATAGGACCATAAGTGGAATGCCGGAGGCTCCATTGCTTTGTTTTTTAGGTGTTTCATGAAACACCATACTCTTCTCCAGAGTGGCTGTTGGCAATTTACATCCCACCCATCAGCATAACACGGCTCCCTGTTCTCCATGGCCTGTGCTGCATTTCTGGATTTTACACTTTTTTCAGATGGCCCTTTTGACCGGGGGGCAGTGAGACTTCATTGTAGTGCAGATTCCTTTAACATGCTTGCTTGGTTGGCCAAAAAGGTCGTATGCGTTTTTTCCTGAATATATTCAGAAAAAAACGCATACGCCCTTTTTGGCCAAGTGCATCATTGTCGACGTTCTGCCTCTTTTCCTATACTTTAAAAGCAATTCCAGTCTACCCCCTGAAATCGTTTTCCTGCAATTCTGCCCCGCTTTCAAGTCCTCTTCGCAGCCTTCCTTCAATATATTTTTGGACGATAGCTGTCATTTATAACTCTGCAGGTTTGTGAATTACAGTTCCCCTGAGATCCTTCCTTCAAATCGCTTTCTTGTGAGCTGGCCGCAAACCCGCAGGATTGCTTCAGGCCCTAATCTGGTTCCGGGACGGCATGCTGAGCCTTTGGTTAATTCCTCTTCCTGGTGGGAAATGAGCGTTAAATTTGCCCGTGCAGACACCTACAGCTAGTCTCTTATTGGTTCTCCCTATTCCTGTTCATCTTGTGCAGAAATTGCAAACTGTGCCAAACAGGAGGTTAAAGGCACTGACTCTACAAGTCCGGAGAGTGTTAATAAAGGGTCTGGAATTGTGAACCCGAGTAAAAGGGGACAAAAACTGAGATGCATTTGAAAACGTTTCCCGGTCACACGGTGCACCATACTGTGGGTTTCCCATGCATGCTTTACCTGAAGGAAGAATCATTTAAACCTGGAGAGTTGGGACCCATGGAATGGGTACCATGCAGTATGACTTCAAATGGTCTGCATTTGCTCATCGAACCTCACCAATGCTATCAGCCCGAAGTGTCCAACCTTATGTCTCACTCAGCTCTGGGTTTTGATGAGGTAAATCCAGGTTGCATCACAAGCCCTGAATGAATTATTTAAGAATTGCTCTCTATTTCACTGTCATTATGTTTTGTTTTTGTATTTCATTTTGATAATAGGATTTATCGGATTTTCTCTGCTGCCTTCATGCAGCTGTACACACGCTTGATTCTCTTATGGAGACATATAAATTCATGGGTTTGAAGATTCTTTCTAGTCAGGTGTATTCCTAGGCGTTGAATATAGGATGTTTAGCCCATTTCGTTGAGCAAGGGGTATGTCTTGACTATTACGTATTTGACATATGGAATGGTATCTGGCTAATTTCTATCTCTGGTGTTATGCAGCACCCCAACTCACCTTTCCCCTTACGCAAACATAAGTTGGTTTTCTAAATTTGAGACCCTGTTCTGTTTTGTAATTCAGTTCATGTGTAGCCAAGATTCCATTCCGTTTATTAGTGACATCTTATGATGTTTCATTTTCTGTGTGACTTATTTCACTTAGAATCATCGTACCTGAATCCACTCATTATGCCACGACGGGCCAGATGACATAGATTTCATTGGTGAGTGATATTCCATTGTACGTACGTACCACAACTTCTTTATCCATTTTTCGCTTTCTGGGATATTTAACTTGTACCGTAGACGAGGTTCTTGTAAACAGATCCGTCTGAAATTTTGGGGTGGCTGTGTGTTTTTGATTTTAATTTCCCTAAGCTATAGGACCATACATGGAAGAGCCGTAGGCTCTGTTGCTTTGTTTTTTAGGTGTTTCAGGAAACACCATACACTTCTCCATAGTGGCTGTTGGCAATTTACATCCCACCCATCAGCATAACAAGGCTCCCTGTTCTCCATGGCCTGTGCTGCATTTCTGGATTTTACACTTTTATCAGATGGCCCTTTTACCGGGGGGCAGTGAGACTTCATTGTAGTGCAGATTTCTTTAACATGCTTGCTTGGTTGGCCAAAAAGTGTGTATGCGTTTTTTCCTGAATATATTTAGGAAAAAACGCATACGCACTTTTTAGCCAAGTGCATCATTGTCGACGTTCTGCCTCTTTTCCTATGCTTTAAATGCAATTCCAGTCTACCCCCGAAATCATTTTCCTGCAATTCTGCCCCGCATTCAAGTCCTCTTCGCAGCCTTCCTTCAATATGTTTTTGGACGATAGCTGTCACTTATAACTCTGCAGTTTTGTGAATTACAGTGCCCCTGAGCTCCTTTCTTCAAATCGCTTTCTTGTGAGCTGGCCGCAAACCCGCAGGATTGCTTCAGGCCCTAATCTGGTTCCTGCACGGCATGCTGAGCCTTTGGTTAATTCCTCTTCCTGGTTGGAAATGAGCGTTAAATTAGCCCGTACAGACACCTACAGCTAGTCTCTCATTGGTTCTCCCTATTCCTGTTCATCTTGTGCAGAAATTGCAAACTGTGCCAAACAGCAGGTTAAAGGCACTGACTCTCCAAGTGGGGAGAGTGTTAGTAAAGGGTCTGGAATTGTGAACCCGAGTAAAAGGGGACAAAAACTGACATGCATTTGAAAATGTTTCCCAGTCACACGGTGCACCATACTGTGGGTTTCCCATGCATGTTTTAGCTGAAGGAAGAATCGCTTAAACCTGGAGAGTTGGGACCCATGGAATGGGTACCATGCAGTATGACTTCAAATGGTCTGCATTTGCTCATCGAACCTCACCAATGCTATCAGCCCAAAGTGTCCAACCTTATGTCTCACTCAGCTCTGGGTTTAGATGAGGTAAATCCAGGTTGCATCACAAGCCCTGAATGAATTATTTAAGAATTGCTCTCTATTTCACTGTCATTGTGTTTTGTTTTTCTAATTCATTTTGATAATAGGATTTATCGGATTTTCTCTGCTGCCTTCATGCAGCTGTACACACGCTTGATTCTCTTATGGAGACATAAATCCATGGGTTTGAAGATTCTTACTAGTCAGGTGTATTCCTAGGCGTTGAATATAGGGTGTTTAACCCATTTCGTTGAGCAAGTGGTAGGTTTGACTATTACATATTTGACTTATGGAATGGTATCTGTGCTAATTTCTATCTCTGGTTTTATGCAGCACCCAACTCACCTTTCCCCTTAAGCAAACATAAGTAGGTTTTCTAAATTTGAGACCCTGTTCTGTTTTGTAATTCAGTTCATGTGTAGCCAAGTTTACATTCCGTGTATTAGTGATATCTTATGATATTTCATTTTCTGTGTGACTTATTTCACTTAGAATCATTGTACCTGAATTCAATCATTATGCCACAACGGGCCTGATGATATAGATTTCATTGGTGAGTGATATTCCATTGTACATACGTACCTCAACTTCTTTATCCATTTTTCGCTTTCTGGGATATTTAACTTGTACCGTAGAAGATGTTCTTGTAAACAGAGCCGTCTGAAACTTTGGGGCAGCTGTGTATTTTTGATTTTAATTTCCCTAAGCTATAGGACCATAAGTGGAAGTGCCGTAGGCTCCGTTGCTTTGTTTTTTAGGTGTTTCAGGAAACACCATACACTTCTCCAGAGTGGCTGTTGGCAATTTACATCCCACCCATCAGCATAACATGGCTCCCTGTTCTCCATGGCCTGTGCTGCCTTTCTGGATTTTACACTTTTCTCAGATGGCCCTTTTGATTGGGGGGCAGTGAGACTTCATTGTAGTGCAGATTTGTCTAACATGCTTGCTTGGTTGGCCAAAAAGGGCCTATGCGTTTTTTCCTGAATATATTCAGGAAAAAACGCATACGCCCTTTTTGGCCACGTGCATCATTGTCAACGTTCTGCGTCTTTTCCTATGCTTTAAATGCAATTCCACTCTACTCCCTGAAACCGCTTTCCTGCAATTCTGCTCCGATTTCAAGTCCTCTTCGCAGACTTCCTTCAATATATTTTTGGACAATAGCTGTCATTTATAACTTTGCAGGTTTGAGAATTACAGTGCCCCTGAGCTCCTTTCTTCAAATCGCTTTCTTGTTTGCTGGCCGCAAACCCGCAGGAATGCTTCAGGCCCTAATCTGGTTCTGGCAAGGCATGCTGAGCGTTTGGTTAATTCCGCTTCCTGGTGGGAAATGAGCATTAAATTTGAACGTGCAGATACCTACAGCTAGTCTCTCATTCGTTCTCCCTATTCCTGTTCATCTTGCGCAGAAATTGCAAACTGTGCGAAACAGGAGGTTAAAGGCACTGACTCTCCAAGTGGGGAGAGTGTTAGTAAAGGGTCTGGAATTGTGAACCCGAGTAAAAGGGGACAAAAACTGACATGCATTTGAAAACGTTTCCCTGTGACACGGTGCACCATACTGTGGGTTTCCCATGCATGTTTTAGCTGAAGGAAGAATCGCTTAAACCTGGAGAGTTGGGACCCATGGAATGGGTACCATGCAGTATGACTTCAAATGGTCTGCATTTGCTCATCGAACCTCACCAATGCTATCAGCCCGAAGTGTCCAACCTTATGTCTCACTCAGCTCTGGGTTTAGATGAGGTAAATCCAGGTTGCATCACAAGCCCTGAATGAATTATTTAAGAATTGCTCTCTATTTCACTGTCATTGTGTTTTGTTTTTGTAATTCATTTTGATAATAGGATTTTTCGGATTTTCTCTGCTGCCTTCATGCAGCTGTACACACGCTTGATTCTCTTATGGAGACATATAAATCCATGGGTTTGAAAATTCTTACTAGTCAGGTGTATTCCTAGGCGTTGAATATAGGGTGTTTAACCCATTTCGTTGAGCAAGTGGTAGGTTTGACTATTACATATTTGACTTATGGAATGGTATCTGTGCTAATTTCTATCTCTGGTTTTATGCAGCACCCAACTCACCTTTCCCCTTAAGCAAACATAAGTAGGTTTTCTAAATTTGAGACCCTGTTCTGTTTTGTAATTCAGTTCATGTGTAGCCAAGATTACATTCCGTGTATTAGTGATATCTTATGATATTTCATTTTCTGTGTGACTTATTTCACTTAGAATCATTGTACCTGAATTCAATCATTATGCCACAACGGGCCTGATGATATAGATTTATTTGGTGAGTGATATTCCATTGTACATACGTACCTCAACTTCTTTATCCATTTTTCGCTTTCTGGGATATTTAACTTGTACCGTAGAAGATGTTCTTGTAAACAGAGCCCTCTGAAACTTTGGGGCGGCTGTGTGTTTTTGCTTTTAATTTCCCTAAGCTATAGGACCATAAGTGGAAGTGCCGTAGGCTCCGTTGCTTTGTTTTTTAGGTGTTTCAGGAAACACCATACACTTCTCCAGAGGGGCTGTTGGCAATTTACATCCCACCCATCAGCATAACATGGCTCCCTGTTCTCCATGGCCTGTGCTGCCTTTCTGGATTTTACACTTTTTTCAGATGGCCCTTTTGATTGGGGGGCAGTGAGACTTCATTGTAGTGCAGATTTGTCTAACATGCTTGCTTGGTTGGCAAAAAAGGGCCTATGCGTTTTTTCCTGAATATATTCAGGAAAAAACGCATACGCCCTTTTTGGCAACGTGCATCATTGTCGACGTTCTGCGTCTTTTCCTATGCTTTAAATGCAATTCCACTCTACTCCCTGAAACCGCTTTCCTGCAATTCTGCTCCGATTTCAAGTCCTCTTCGCAGCCTTCCTTCAATATATTTTTGGACAATAGCTGTCATTTATAACTTTGCAGGTTTGAGAATTACAGTGCCCCTGAGCTCCTTTCTTCAAATCGCTTTCTTGTTTGCTGGCCGCAAACCCGCAGGATTGCTTCAGGCCCTAATCTGGTTCTGGCAAGGCATGCTGAGCGTTTGGTTAATTCCGCTTCCTGGTGGGAAATGAGCATTAAATTTGAACGTGCAGATACCTACAGCTAGTCTCTCATTCGTTCTCCCTATTCCTGTTCATCTTGCGCAGAAATTGCAAACTGTGCGAAACAGGAGGTTAAAGGCACTGACTCTCCAAGTGGGGAGAGTGTTAGTAAAGGGTCTGGAATTGTGAACCCGAGTAAAAGGGGACGAAAACTGAGATGCATTTGAAAACGTTTCCCTGTGACACGGTGCACCATACTGTGGGTTTCCCATGCATGTTTTAGCTGAAGGAAGAATCGCTTAAACCTGGAGAGTTGGGACCCATGGAATGGGTACCATGCAGTATGACTTCAAATGGTCTGCATTTGCTCATTGAACCTCACCAATGCTATCAGCCCGAAGTGTCCAACCTTATGTCTCACTCAGCTCTGGGTTTTAATGAGGTAAATCCAGGTTGCATCACAAGCCCTGAATGAATTATTTAAGAATTGCTCTCTATTTCACTGTCATTGTGTTTTGTTTTTGTAATTCATTTTGATAATGGGATTTATCGGATTTTCTCTGCTGCATTCATGCAGCTATACACACGCTTGATTCTCTTATGGAGACATATAAATCCATGGGTTTGAAGATTCTTACTAGTCAGGTGTATTCCTAGGCGTTGAATATAGGGTGTTTATCCCATTTCGTTGAGCAAGGGGTAGGTCTGGACTATTACATATTTAACATATGGAATGGTATCTGTGCTAATATCTATCTCTGGTTTTATGCAGCACCCCAACTCACCTTTCCCCTTAAGCAAACATAAGTTGGTTTTCTAAATTTGAGACCCTGTTCTGTTTTGTAATTCAGTTCATGTGTAGCCAAGATTACATTCGGTGTATTAGTGATATCTTATGATGTTTCATTTTCTGTGTGACTTATTTCACTTAGAATCATCGTACCTGAATTCACTCATTATGCCACGACGGGCCAGATGACATAGATTTCATTGTTGAGTGATATTCCATTGTACGTACGTACCACAACTTCTTTATCCATTTTTCGCTTTCTGGGATATTTAACTTTTACCGTAGATGAGGTTCTTGTAAACAGAGCCGTCTGAAACTTTGGGTGGCTGTGTGTTTTTTATTTTAATTTCCCTAAGCTATAGGACCATAAGTGGAAGTGCCGTAGGCTCCGTTGCTTTGTTTTTAGGTGTTTCAGGAAACACCATACACTTCTCCAGAGTGGCTGTTGGCAATTTACATCTCACCCATCAGCATAAAAGGGCTCCCTGTTCTCCATGGCCTGTGCTACATTTCTGGATTTTACACTTTTTTCAGATGGCCCTTTTGACCGGGGGGCAGTGAGACTTCATTGTAGTGCAGATTTCTTTAACATGCTTGCTTGGTTGGCCAAAAAGGGCGTATGCGTTTTTTCCTGAATATATTCAGGAAAAAACGCATACGCACTTTTTGGCCAAGTGCATCATTGTCGACGTTCTGCCTCTTTTCCTATGCTTTAAATGCAATTCCAGTCTGCCCCCTGAAATCGTTTTCCTGCAATTCTGCCCCGCTTTCAAGTCCTCTTCGCAGCCTTCCTTCAATATATTTTTGGACGATAGCTGTCATTTATAACTCTGCAGGTTTGTGAATTACAGTGCCCCTGAGCTCCTTTCTTCAAATCGCTTTCTTGTGAGCTGGCCGCAAACCCGCAGGATTGCTTCAGGCCCTAATCTGTTTCCGGCACAGCATGCTGAGCCTTTGGTTAATTCCTCTTCCTGGTGGGAAATGAGCATTAAATTTGCCCGTGCAGACACCTACAGCT
Source organism: Delphinapterus leucas (assembly GCF_059928025.1). Taxonomy (NCBI): domain Eukaryota; kingdom Metazoa; phylum Chordata; class Mammalia; order Artiodactyla; family Monodontidae; genus Delphinapterus; species Delphinapterus leucas. Next base: position 8,751,044 of record NW_028322239.1, on the reverse strand, counting down.
AGTCTCTCATTGGTTCTCCCTATTCCTGTTCATCTTGCGCAGAAATTGCAAACTGTGCCAAACAGGAGGTTAAAGGCACTGACTCTCCAAGTGGGGAGAGTGTTAGTAAAGGGTCTGGAATTGTGAACCCAAGTAAAAGGGGACAAAAACTGAGATGCATTTGAAAACGTTTCCCCGTCTCACGGTGCACCATACTGTGGGTTTCCCATGCATGCTTTAGCTGAAGGAAGAATCACTTAAACCTGGAGAGTTGGGACCCATGGAATGTGTACCATATATTATGACTTCAAGTGGTCTGCATTTGCTCATCGAACCTCACCAATGCTATCAGCCCAATGTGTCCAACCTTATGTCTCACTCAGCTCTGGGTGTAGATGAGGTAAATCCAGGTTGAATCACAAGCCCTGAATGAATTATTTAAAAATTGCTCTCTATTTCACTGTCATTGTGTTTTGTTTTTGTAATTCATTTTGATAATAGGATTTATCGGATTTTCTCTGCTGCCTTCATGCAGCTGTACACACGCTTGATTCTCTTATGGAGACATATAAATCCATGGGTTTGAAGATTCTTTCTAGTCAGGTGTATTCCTAGGCGTTGAATATAGGGTGTTTAGCCCCTTTCGTTGAGCAAAGGGTAAGTCTTGACTATTACGTATTTGACATATGGAATGGTATCTGTGCTAATTTCTATCTCTGGTTTTATGCAGCACCCCAACTCACCTTTCCCCTTAAGCAAACATAAGTTGGTTTTCTAAATTTGAGACCCTGTTCTGTTTTGTAATTCAGTTCATGTGTAGCCAAGATTACATTCCGTGTATTAGTGACAACTTATGATGTTTCATTTTCTGTGTGACGCATTTCACTTAGAATCATCGTACCTGAATCCACTCATTATGCCACGACGGGCCAGATGACATAGATTTCATTGGTGAGTGATATTCCATTGTACGTACGTACCACAACTTCTTTATCCATTTTTTGCTTTCTGGGATATTTAACCTGTACCGTAGATGAGGTTCTTGTAAACAGATCCGTCTGAAACTTTGGGGTGGCTGTGTGTTTTTGATTTTAATTTCCCTAAGCTATAGGACCATAAGTGGAAGTGCCGTAGGCTCCGTTGCTTTGTTTTTTAGGTGTTTCAGGAAACACCATACACTTCTCCAGAGTGGCTCTTGGCAATTTACATCGCACCCATCAGCATAACAAGGCTCCCTGTTCTCCATGGCCTGTGCTGCATTTCTGGATTTTACACTTTTTTCAGATGGCCCTTTTGACCCTGGGGCAGTGAGACTTCATTTGTAGTGCAGATTTCTTTAACATGCTTGCTTGGTTGGCCAAAAAGTGCGTATGCGTTTTTTCCTGAATATATTCAGGAAAAAACGCATACGCCCTTTTTGGCCAAGTGCATCATTGTCGACGTTCTGCCTCTTTTCCTATGCTTTAAATGCAATTCCAGTCTGCCCCCTGAAATCGTTTTCCTGCAATTCTGCCCCGCTTTCAAGTCCTCTTCGCAGCCTTCCTTCAATATATTTTTGGACGATAGCTGTCATTTATAACTCTGCAGGTTTGTGAATTACAGTGCCCCTGAGCTCCTTTCTTCAAATCTCTTTCTTGTGAGCTGGCCGCAAACCCGCAGGATTGCTTCAGGCCCTAATCTGGTTCCTGCACGGCATGCTGAGCCTTTGGTTAATTCCTCTTCCTGGTTGGAAATGAGCGTTAAATTTGCCCATGCAGACACCTACAGCTAGTCTCTCATTGGTTCTCCCTATTCCTGTTCATCTTGCGCAGAAATTGCAAATTGTGCTAAACAGGAGGTTAAAGGCACTGACTCTCCAAGTGGGGAGAGTGTTAGTAAAGGGTCTGGAATTGTGAACCCGAGTAAAAGGGGATGAAAACTGAGATGCATTTGAAAACGTTTCCTGGTCACATGGTGCACCATACTGTGGGTTTCCCATGCATGCCTTAGCTGAAGGAAGAATCACTTAAACCTGGAGAGTTGGGACCCATGGAATGGGTACCATGCAGTATGACTTCAAATGGTCTGCATTTGCTCATCGAACCTCACCAATGCTATCAGCCCGAAGTGTCCAACCTTATGTCTCACTCAGCTCTGGGTTTTAATGAGGTAAATCCAGGTTGCATCACAAGCCCTGAATGAATTATTTAAAAATTGCTCTCTATTTCACTGTCATTGTGTTTTGTTTTTGTAATTCATTTTGATAATAGGATTTATCGGATTTTCTCTGCTGCCTTCATGCAGGTGTACACACGCTTGATTCTCTTATGGAGACATATAAATCCATGGGTTTGAAGATTCTTACTAGTCAGGTGTATTCCTAGGCGTTGAATATAGGGTGTTAGCCCATTTCGTTGAGCAAGGGGTAGGTCTTGACTATTACGTATTTGACATATGGAATGGTATCTGTGCTAATTTCTATCTCTGGTTTTATTCAGTACCCCAACTCACCTTTCCCCTTAAGCAAACATAAGTTGTTTTTCTAAATTTGAGACCCTGTTCTGTTTTGTAATTCAGTTCATGTGTAGCCAAGATTACATTCGGTGTATTAGTGATATCTTATGATGTTTCTTTTTCTGTGTGACTTATTTCACTTAGAATCATCGTACCTGAATCCACTCATTATGCCACGTCGGGCCAGATGACATAGATTTCATTGGTGAGTGATATTCCATTGTATGTACGTACCACAACTTCTTAATCCATTTTTCGCTTTCTGGTATATTTAACTTGTACCGTAGATGAGGTTTTTGTAAACAGAGCCATCCCAAATTTTGGGGTGGATGTGTGTTTTTGATTTTAATGTGCCTAAGCTACTGGACCATAAGTGGAAGTGCCATAGGCTGTGTTGCTCTGTTTCCTACGTGTTTCAGGAAACACCACACACTTCTCCAGTGAGGCTGTTGGCAATTTACATCCTGCCCATCAGCATAACAAGGCTCCATGTTCTCCATGGCCTGTCCTGCCTTTCTGGATTTTACACTTTTTCCAGATGGCCCTGTTGACTGGGGGGCAGTGAGACTTCCCTTTTAGTGCAGATTTCCTTTACATGCTTGCTTAGTTGGCCAAAAAGGGCGTATGCGTTTTTTCCTGAATATATTCAGGAAAAAACGCATATGCACTTTTTGGCCAAGGTCATCATTGTCGACGTTCTGCCTCTTTTCCTATGCTTTAAATGCAATTCCCGTCTACCCCCTGAAATCGTTTTCCTGCAATTCTGCCACGCTTACAAGTTCTCTTTGCATCCTTCCTTCAATATATTTTTGGACGATAGCTGTCATTTATAACTCTGCATGTTTGTGAGTTACAGTGCCGCTGAGCTCCTTTCTTCAACTCGCTATCTTGTGAGCTGGTCGCAAACCCGCAAAATGGCTTCAGGCCCTAATCTGGTTCGGGCAGGGCATGCTGAGCCTTTGGTTAATTCCTCTTCCTGGTGGGAAATGAGCGTTAAATTTGCCTGTGCAGACACCTACAGCTAGTCTCTCATTGGTTCTCCCTATTCCTGTTAATCTTGCGCAGAAATTGCAAACTGTGCCAAACAGGAGGTTAAAGCACTGACTCTACAAGTGGGGAGAGTGTTAGTAAAGGGTCTGGAATGGTGAATCCGAGTAAAAGGGGACGAAAACTGAGATGAATTTGAAAACGTTTGCCGGTCACATGGTGCACCATACTGTGGGTTCCCCATGCATGTTTTAGCTGAAGGAAGAATCCTTTAAACCTGGAGAGTTGGGACCCATGGAATGGGTACCATGCAGTATGACTTCAAAGGGTCTGCATTTGCTCATCGAACCTCACCAATGCTATCAGCCCGAAGTGCCCAACCTTATGTCTCACTCAGCTCTGGGTGTACATGTGGTAAATCCAGGTTGCATCACAAGCCCTGAATGAATTATTTAAGAATTGCTCTCTATTTCACTGTTCTTGTGTTTTGTTTTTGTAATTCATTTGATAATGGGATTTATCGGATTTTCTCTGCTGCATTCATGCCGCTGTATACACACTTGATTTCCTTATGGAGACATATAAATCCATGGGTTTGAAGATTCTTACTAGTCAGGTATAATCCCAGGCGTTGAATATGGGGTGTTGAGTCCATTTCGTTGAGCAAGGAGTAGGTCTTGTCTGTTACATATTTGGGTTATGGAATGGTATGTGTGCTAATTTCTATCTCTGGTTTTATGCAGCACCCCAACTCACCTTTCCCCATAAGCAAGCATAAGTTGGTTTTCTACATTTAAGTAACTGTTCTGTTTTGTAATTCAGTTCATGTGTAGCCAAGTTTTCATTCCGTGTATTAGTGATATCTTATGATGTTTCTTTTTCTGTGTGACTTATTTCACGTAGAATCATCGTACCTGAATCCACTCATTATGCCGCAACGGGTCTGATGACATAGATTTCATTGCTGAGGGATATTCCATTGTACGTACGTACCACAACTTCTTAATCCATTTTTCGCTTTCTGGGATATTTAACTTGTACCGTAGATGAGCTTTTTGTAAACAGAGCCATCCCAAATTTTGGGGTGGATGTGTGTTTTTGATTTTAATGTCCCTAAGCTACTGGACCATAAGTGGAAGTGCCATAGGCTGTGTTGCTTTGTTTCCTACATGTTTCAGGAAACACCATACACTTCTCCAGTGTGGCTGTTGGCAATTTACATCCTGCCCATCAGCATAACAATGCTCCATGTTCTCCATGGCCTGTCCTGCCTTTCTGGATTTTACACTTTTTTCAGATGACCCTTTTGACTGGGGCGCAGTGAGACTTCATTGTAGTGCAGATTTCCTGTACACGCTTGCTTGGTTGGCCAAAAAGTGCGTATGCGTTTTTTCCTGAATATATTAAGGAAAAAACGCTTACGCCCATTTTCGCCAAGTGCATCATTGTCAACATTCTGTCCCTTTTCGTGTGCTTTAAGTGCAATTCCAGTCTACCCCCTGAAATCGTTTTCCTGGAATTCTGCCCTGCTTTCTAGTCCTCTTCGCAGACTTACTTCAATATATTTTTGGACGATAGCTCTCATTCATAACTCTGAAGGTTTGTGAATTACAGAGACCCTGAGCTCCTTTCTTCAACTCGCATTCTTCTGAGCTGGCTGCAAAACCGCAGGATTGCTTCAGTCCCTAATCTGTTTCCGGCAGGGCACGCTGAGCCTTTGATTAATTCCTCTTCCTGGTGGGCAGCGAGCGATACATTTGCCCGTACAGACTCCTACAGCTAGTCACTCATTGGTTCTCCCTATTCCTGTTCATCTTGCGCAGAAATTGCAAACTGTGCCAAACAGGAGGTTAAAGGCACTGACTCTCCGAGTGGGGAGAGTGTTAGTGAAGGGTCTGGAATGGTGAACCCGAGTACCAGGGGACAAAAACTGAGATGCATTTGAAAACATTTCCCAATCACCCAGTGTACCATAGTCTGGGTTTCCCATGCGTGTTTTAGCTGAAGGAAGAATCACTTAAACCTGGAGAGTTGGGACCCATGGAATGGGTACCATGCAGTGTGACTTCAAATGGTCTGCATTTGCTCATCGAACCTCACCAATGCTATCAGCCTGAAGTGTCCAACCTTATGTCTCTCTCAGCTCTGGGTTTAGATGAGGTAAATCCAGGTTGCATCACAAGCCCTGAATGAATTATTTAAGAATTGCTCTCTATTTCACTGTCATTTTGTTTTGTTTTTGTAATTCATTTTGATAATAGGATTTATCGGATTTTCTCTGCTGCCTTCATGCAGCTGTACACACGCTTGATTCTCTTATGGAGACATATAAATCCATGGGTTTGAAGATTCTTACTAGTCAGGTGTATTCCTAGGCGTTGAATATAGGGTGTTTAGCCCATTTCGTTGAGCACGGGGTAGGTCTTGACTATTACCTATTTGACGTATGGAATGGTATCTGTGCTAATTTCTATCTCTGGTTTTATGCAGCACCCCAACTCACCTTTCCCCTTAAGTAAACATAAGTTGGTTTTCTAAATTTGAGACCCTGTTCTGTTTTGGAATTCAGTTCATGTGTAGCCAAGATTACATTCTGTGTATTAATGATATCTTATGATGTTTCATTTTCTGTGTGACTTATTTCACTTAGAATCATCGTACCTGAATCCACTCATTATGCCAGGACGGGCCAGATGACATAGACTTCATTGGTGAGTGATATTCCATTGTACGTACGTACCACAACTTCTTTATCCATTTTTCGCTTTCTGGGATATTTAACTTGTACCGTATACGAGGTTCTTGTAAACAGAGCCGTCTGAAATTTAGGGGTGGATGTGTGTTTTTGATTTTAATTTCCCTAATCTATAGGACCGTAAGTGGAAGTGCTGTAGGCTCCGTTGCTTTGTTTTTTAGGTGTTTCAGGAAACACCATACACTTCTCCAGAGTGGCTGTTGGCAATTTACATCCCATCCATCAGCATAACAAGGCTCCCTGTTCTCCATGGCCTGTGCTGCATTTCTGGATTTTACACTTTTTTCAGATGGCCCTTTTGACCGGGGGGCAGTGAGACTTCATTGTAGTGCAGATTTCTTTAACATGCTTGCTTGGTTGGCCAAAGAGTGCGTATGCGTTTTTTCCTGAATATATTCAGGAAAAAACGCATACGCCCTTTTTGGCCAAGTGCAACATTGTCGACGTTCTGCCTCTTTTCCTATGCTTTAAATGCAATTCCAGTCTACCCCCTGAAATCGTTTTCCTGCAATTCTGCCCCGCTTTCAAGTCCTCTTCGCAGCCTTCCTTCAATATATTTTCGGACGATAGCTGTCATTTATAACTCTTCAGGTTTGTGAATTACAGTGCCCCGGAACTCCTTTCTTCAAATTGCTTTCTTATGAGCTGGCCGCAAACCCGCAGGATTGCTTCAGGCCCTAATCTGGTTCCGGCACGGCATGCTGAGCCATTGGTTAATTCCTCTTCCTGGTTGGAAATGAACGTTAAATTTGCCCGTTCAGACACCTACAGCTAGTCTCTCATTGGTTCTCCCTATTCCTGTTCATCTTGCACAGAAATTGCCAACTGTGCCAAACAGCAGGTTAAAGGCACTGACTCTCCAAGTGGGGAGAGTGTTAGTAAAGGGTCTGGAATTGTGAACCCGAGTAAAAGGGGACGAAAACTGAGATGCATTTGAAAACGTTTCCCGGTCACACGGTGAACCATACTGTGGGTTTCCCATGCATGTTGTAGCTGAAGGAAGAATCACTTAAACCTGGAGATTTGGGACCCATGGAATGGGTACCATGCAGTATGACTTCAAATGGTCTGCAGTTGCTCATCGAATCTCACCAATGCTATCAGCCCAAAGTGTCCAACCTTATGTCTCACTAAGCTCTGGGTGTAGATGAGGAAAATTCAGGTTGCTTCACAAGCCCTGAATGAATTATTTAAGGATTGCTCTCTATTTCACTGTCCTTGTGTTTTGTTTTTGTAATTCATTTTGATTATGGGATTTATCGGATTTTCTCTGCTGCCTTCATGCAGCTGTACACACGCTTGATTCTCTTATGGAGACATATAAATCCATGGGTTTGAAGATTCTTACTAGTCAGGTGTATTCCTAGGCGTTGAATATAGGGTGTTTAGCCCTTTTCGTTGAGCAAGTTGTAGGTCTCGACTATTACGTATTTGACGTATGGAATGGTATCTGTGGTAATTTCTATCTCTGGTTTTATGCAGCACCCCAACTCACCTTTCCCCTTAAGCAAACATAAGTTGGTTTTCTAAATTTGAGACCCTGTTCTGTTTTGTAATTCAGTTCATATGTAGCCAAGATTACATTCGGTGTATTAGTGATATCTTATGATGTTTCATTTTCTGTGTGACTTATTTCACTTAGAATCATCATACCTGAATCCACTCATTATGCCACAACGGGCCAGATGACATAGACTTCATTGGTGAGTGATATTCCTTTGTACGTACGTACCACAACTTCTTTATAAATTTCTCGCTTTCTGGGATATTTAACTTGTACGGTAGACGAGGTTCTTGTAAACAGAGCCGTCTGAAACTTTGGGGTGGCTGTGTGTTTTTGATTTTAATTTCCCTAAGCTATAGAACCATAAGTGGAAGTGCCGTAGGCTCCGTTGCTTTGTTTTTTAGGTGTTTCAGGAAACACCATACACTTCTCCAGAGTGGCTGTTGGCAATTTACATCCCACCCATCAGCATAACAAGGCTCCCTGTTCTCCATGGCCTGTGCTGCATTTCTGGATTTTACACTTTTTTCAGATGGCCCTTTTGACCGGGGGGCAGTGAGACTTCATTGTAGTGCAGATTTCTTTAACATGCTTGCTTGGTTGGCCAAAAAGGGCGTATGTGTTTTTTCCTGAATATATTCAGGAAATAACGCATACGCCCTTTTTGGCCAAGTGCATCATTGTGGACGTTCTGCCTCTTTTCCTATGCTTTAAATGTAATTCCTGTCTACCCCCTGAAATCGTTTTCCTGCAATTCTGCCCCGCTTTCAAGTCCTCTTCGCAGCGTTCCTTCAATATATTTTTGGACGATAGCTGTCATTTATAACTCTGCAGGTTTGTGAATTACAGTGCCCCTGAGCTCCTTTCTTCAAATCGCTTTCTTGTGAGCTGGCCGCAAACACGCAGGATTGCTTCAGGCCCTAATCTGGTTCCTGCACGGCATGCTGAGCATTAGGTTAATTCCTCTTCCTGGCAGGAAATGAGCGTTAAATTTGCCCGTGCAGACACCTACAGCTAGTCTCTCATTGGTTCTCCCTATTCCTGTTCATCTTGCGCAGAAATTGCAAACTGTGCCAAACAGGAGGTTAAAGCACTGACTCTACAAGTAGGGAGAGTGTTAGTAAAGGGTCTGGAATGCTGAACCCGAGTAAAAGGGGACGAAAACTGCGATGCATTTGAAAACGTTTCCCGGTCACACGGTGCACCATACTGTGGGTTTCCCATGCATGTTTTAGCTGAAGGAAGAATCGCTTAAACGTGGAGAGTTGGGACCCATGGAATGGGTACCATGCAGTATGACTTCAAATGGTCTGCATTTGCTCATCGAACCTCACCAATGCTATCAGCCTGAAGTGTCCAACCTCATGTCTCACTCAGCTCTGGGTGTAGATGAGGTAAATCCAGGTTGCATCACAAGCCCTGAATGAATTATTTAAGAATTGCTCTCTATTTCACTGTCATTCTGTTTTGTTTTTGTAATTCATTTTGATATTAGGATTTATCGGATTTTCTCTGCTGCCTTCATGCAGCTGTACACACGCTTTATTCTCTTATGGAGACATATAAATCCATGGGTTTGAAGATTCTTTCTAGTCAGGTGTATTCCTAGACGTTGAATATAGGGTGTTTAGCCCATTTGGTTGAGCAAGGGGCAGGTCTTGACTATTACATATTTGACGTATGGAATGGTATCTGTGCTAATTTCTATCTCTGGTTTTATGCAGCACCCCAACTCACCTTTCCCCTTAAGCAAACATAAGTTGGTTTTCTAAATTTGAGACCCTGTTCTGTTTTGTAATTCAGTTCATGTGTAGCCAAGATTACATTCCGTGTATTAGTGACATCTTATGATGTTTCATTTTCTGTGTGAGTTATTTCACTTAGAATCATCGTACCTGAATCCACTCATTATGCCACGACGGGCCAGATGACATAGATTTCATTGGTGAGTGATATTCCATTGTACGTACGTACCACAACTTCTTTATCCATTTCTCGCTTTCTGGGATATTTAACTTGTACCGTAGACGAGGTTCTTATAAACAGAGCCGTCTGAAACTTTGGGGTGGCTGTGTGTTTTTGATTTTAATTTCCCTAAGCTATAGGACCATAAGTGGAAGTGCCGTAGGCTCCGTTGCTTTGTTTTTTAGGTGTTTCAGGAAACACCATACACTTCTCCAGAGTGGCTGTTGGCAATTTACATCCCACCCATCAGCATAACAAGGCTCCCTGTTCTCCATGGCCTGTGCTGCATTTCTGGATTTTACACTTTTTTCAGATGGCCCTTTTGACCGGGGGGCAGTGAGACTTCATTGTAGTGCAGATTTCCTTAACATGCTTGCTTGGTTGGCCAAAAAGGGCGTATGCGTTTTTTCCTGAATATATTCAGGAAAAAACGCATACGCCCTTTTTGGCCAAGTGCATCATTGTCGACGTTCTGCCTCTTTTCCTATGCTTTAAATGCAATTCCAGTCTACCCCCTGAAATCGTTTTCCTGCAATTCTGCCCCGCTTTCAAGTCCTCTTCGCAGCCTTCCTTCAATATATTTTTGGACGATAGCTGTCATTTATAACTCTGCAGGTGTGTGAATTACAGTGCCCCTGAGCTCCTTTCTTCAAATCGCTTTCTTGTGAGCTGGCCGCAAACCCGCAGGATTGCTTCAGGCCCTAATCTGTTTCCGGCTCGGCATGCTGAGCCTTTGGTTAATTCCTCTTCCTGGTGGGAAATGAGCATTAAATTAGCCCGTGCAGACACCTACAGCTAGTCTCTCATTGCTTCTCCCTATTCCTGTTCATCTTGCGCAGAAATTGCAAACTGTGCCAAACAGCAGGTTAAAGGCACTGACTCTCCAAGTGGGGAGAGTGTTAGTAAAGGGTCAGGAATTGTGAACCCGACTAAAAGGGGACGAAAACTGAGATGCATTTGAAAACGTTTCCCGGTCACACGGTGCACCATACTGTGGGTTTCCCATGCATGCTTTAGCTGAAGGAAGAATCGCTTAAACCTGGAGAGTTGGGACCCATGGAATGGGTACTATGCAGTATGACTTCAAATGGTCTGCATTTGCTCATCGAACCTCACCAATGCTATCAGCCTGAAGTGTCCAACCTTATGTCTCACTCAGCTCTGGGTGTAGATGAGGTAAATCCAGGTTGCATCACAAGCCCTGAATGAATTATTTAAGAATTGCTCTCTATTTCACTGTCATTGTGTTTTGTTTTTGTAATTCATTTTGATAATGGGATTTATCGGATTTTCTCTGCTGCCTTCATGCAGCTGTTCACACGCTTGATTCTCTTATGGAGATATATAAATCCATGGGTTTGAAGATTCTTACTAGTCAGGTGTATTCCTAGGTGTTGAATATAGGGTGTTTAGCCCATTTGGTTGAGCAAGGGGTAGGTCTTGACTATTACATATTTGACGTATGGAATGGTATCTGTGCTAATTTCTATCTCTGGTTTTATGCAGCACCCCAACTCACCTTTCCCCTTACGCAAACATAAGTTGGTTTTCTAAATTTGAGACACTGTTCTGTTTTGTAATTCAGTTCATGTGTAGCCAAGATTACATTCGGTGTATTAGTGACATCTTATGATGTTTCATTTTCTGTGTGAGTTATTTCACTTAGAATCATCGTACCTGAATCCACTCATTATGCCACGACGGGCCAGAAGACACAGATTTCATTGGTGAGTGATATTCCATTGTACGTACGTACCACAACTTCTTTATCCATTTCTCGCTTTCTGGGATATTTAACTTGTACCGTAGACGAGGTTCTTGTAAACAGAGCCGTCTGAAACTTTGGGGTGGCTGTGTGTTTTTGATTTTAATTTCCCTAAGCTATAGGACCATAAGTGGAAGTGCCGTAGGCTCCGTTGCTTTGTTTTTTAGGTGTTTCAGGAAACACCATACACTTCTCCAGAGTGGCTGTTGGCAATTTACATCCCACCCATCAGCATAACAAGGCTCCCTCTTCTCCATGGCCTGTGCTGCATTTCTGGATTTTACACTTTTTTCAGATGGCCCTTTTGACTGCTGGGCAGTGAGACTTCATTGTAGTGCAGATTTCTTTAACATGCTTGCTTGGTTGGCCAAAAAGGGCATATGCGTTTTTTCCTGAATATATTCAGGAAAAAACGCATACGCCCTTTTTGGCCAAGTGCATCATTGTCGACGTTCTGCCTCTTTTCCTATGCTTTAAATGCAATTCCAGTCTACCCCCTGAAATCGTTTTCCTGCAATTCTGCCCCGCTTTCAAGTCCTCTTCGCAGCCTTCCTTCAATATATTTTCGGACGATACCTGTCATTTATAACTCTGCAGGTTTGTGAATTACAGTGCCCCTGAGCTCCTTTCTTCAAATCGCTTTCTTGTGAGCTGGCCGCAAACCCGCAGGATTGCTTCAGGCCCTAATCTGGTTCCTGCACGGCATGCTGAGCCTTTGGTTAATTCCTCTTCCTGGTTGGAAATGAGAGTTAAATTTGCCCGTGCAGACACCTACAGCTAGTCTCTCATTGGTTCTCCCTATTCCTGTTCATCTTGCGCAGAAATTGCAAACTGTGCCAAACAGCAGGTTAAAGGCACTGACTCTCCAAGTGGGGAGAGTGTTAGTAAAGGGTCTGGAATTGTGAACCCGAGTAAAAGGGGACAAAAACTGAGATGCATTTGAAAACGTTTCCCGGTCACATGGTGCACCATACTGTGGGTTTCCCATGCATGCTTTAGCTGAAGGAAGAATCACTTAAACCAGGAGAGTTGGGACCCATGGAATGGGTACCATGTAGTATGACTTCAAATGGTCTGCATTTGCTCATCGAACCTCACCAATGCTATCAGCCCGAAGTGTCCAACCTTATGTCTCACTCAGCTCTGGGTGTAGATGAGGTAAATCCAGGTTGCATCACAAGCCCTGAATGAATTATTTAAGAATTGCTCTCTATTTCACTGTCATTGTGTTTTGTTTTTGTAATTCATTTTGATAATAAGATTTATCGGATTTTCTCTGCTGCCTTCATGCAGCTGTACACACGCTTGATTCTCTTATGGAGACATATAAATCCATGGGTTTGAAGATTCTTACTAGTCAGGTGTATTCCTAGGTGTTGAATATAGGGTGTTTAGCCCATTTCGTTGAGCAAGGGGTAGGTCTTGACTATTACATATTTGACGTATGGAATGGTATCTGTGCTAATTTCTATCTCTGGTTTTATGCAGCACCCCAACTCACCTTTCCCCTTACGCAAACATAAGTTGGTTTTCTAAATTTGAGACCCTGTTCTGTTTTGTAATTCAGTTCATGTGTAGCCAAGATTACATTCGGTGTATTAGTGATATCTTATGATGTTTCATTTTCTGTGTGACTTATTTCACTTAGAATCATCGTACCTGAATCCTCTCATTATGCCACGATGGGCCAGATGACATAGATTTCATTGGTGAGTGATATTCCATTGTACGTACGTACCACAACTTCTTTATCCATTTCTCGCTTTCTGGGATATTTAACTTGTACCGTAGACGAGGTTCTTGTAAACAGAGCCGTCTGAAACTTTGGGGTGGCTGTGTGTTTTTGATTTTAATTTCCCTAAGCTATAGGACCATAAGTGGAAGTGCCGTAGGCTCCGTTGCTTTGTTTTTTAGGTGTTTCAGGAAACACCATACACTTCTCCAGAGTGGCTGTTGGCAATTTACATCCCACCCATCAGCATAACAAGGCTCCCTGTTCTCCATGGCCTGTGCTGCATTTCTGGATTTTACACTTTTTTCAGATGGCCCTTTTGACTGCTGGGCAGTGAGACTTCATTGTAGTGCAGATTTCTTTAACATGCTTGCTTGGTTGGCCAAAAAGGTCGTATGCGTTTTTTCCTGAATATATTCGGGAACAAACGCATACGCCCTTTTTGGCCAAGTGCATCATTGTCGACGTTCTGCCTATTTTCCTATGCTTTAAATGCAATTCAGGTCTACCCCCTGAAATCGTTTTCCTGCAATTCTGCCCCGCTTTCAAGTCCTCTTCGCAGCCTTCCTTCAATATATTTTCGGACGATAACTGTCATTTATAACTCTGCAGGTTTGTGAATTACAGTGCCCCTGAGCTCCTTTCTTCAAATCGCTTTCTTGTGAGCTGGCCGCAAACCCGCAGGATTGCTTCAGGCCCTAATCTGGTTCCTGCACGGCATGCTGAGCCTTTGGTTAATTCCTCTTCCTGGTTGGAAATGAGCGTTAAATTTGCCCGTGCAGACACCTACAGCTAGTCTCTCATTGGTTCTCCCTATTCCTGTTCATCTTGCGCAGAAATTGCAAACTGTGCCAAACAGGAGGTTAAAGGCACTGACTCTCCAAGTGGGGAGAGTGTTAGTAAAGGGTCTGGAATTGTGAACCCGAGTAAAAGGGGACAAAAACTGAGATGCATTTGAAAACGTTTCCCGGTCACATGGTGCACCATACTGTGGGTTTCCCATGCATGCTTTAGCTGAAGGAAGAATCACTTAAACCTGGAGAGTTGGGACCCAAGGAATGGGTACCATGCAGTATGACTTCAAATGGTCTGCATTTGCTCATCGAACGTCACCAATGCTATCAGCCCGAAGTGTCCAACCTTATGTCTCACTCAGCTCTGGGATTAGATGAGGTAAATCCAGGTTGCATCACAAGCCCTGAATGAATTATTTAAGAATTGCTCTCTATTTCACTGTCATTGTGTTTGGTTTTTTAATTCATTTTGATAATGGGATTTATCAGATTTTCTCTGCTGCCTTCATGCAGCTGTACACACGCTTGATTCTCTTATGGAGACATATAAATCCATGGGTTTGAAGATTCTTACTAGTCAGGTGTATTCCTAGGCGTTGAATATAGGGTGTTTAGCCCATTTCGTTGAGCAAGGGGTATGTCTTGACTATTACGTATTTGACATATGGAATGGTATCTGTGCTAATTTCTAACTCTGGTTTTATGCAGCACCCCAACTCACCTTTCCCCTTACGCAAACATAAGTTGGGCTTCTAAATTTGAGTCCCTGTTCTGTTTTGTAATTCAGTTCATGTGTAGCCAAGATTACATTCGGTGTATTAGTGATATCTTATGATTCTTCATTTTCTGTGTGACTTATTTCACTTAGAATCATCGTACCTGAATCCACTCATTATGCCACGACGGGCCAGATGACATAGATTTCATTGGTGAGTGATATTCCATTGTACGTACGTACCACAACTTCTTTATCCATTTCTCGCTTTCTGGGATATTTAACTTGTACCATAGACGAGGTTCTTGTAAACAGAGCCGTCTGAAACTTTGGGGTGGCTGTGTGTTTTTGATTTTAATTTCCCTAAGCTATAGGACCATAAGTGGAAGTGCCGTAGGCTCCGTTGCTTTGTTTTTTAGGTGTTTCAGGAAACAACATACACTTCTCCAGAGTGGCTGTTGGCAATTTACATCCCATCCATCAGCATAACAAGGCTCCCTGCTCTCCATGGCCTGTGCTGCATTTCTGGATTTTACACTATTTTCATATGGCCCTTTTGACCGGGGGGCAGTGAGACTTCACTGTAGTGCAGATTTCTTTAACATGCTTGCTTGGTTGGCCAAAAAGTGCGTATGCGTTTTTTCCTGAATATATTCGGGAACAAACGCATACGCCCTTTTTGGCCAAGTGCATCATTGTCGACGTTCTGCCTCTTTTCCTATGCTTTAAATGCAATTCAGGTCTACCCCCTGAAATCGTTTTCCTGCAATTCTGCCCCGCTTTCAAGTCCTCTTCGCAGCCTTCCTTCAATATATTTTCGGACGATAACTGTCATTTATAACTCTGCAGGTTTGTGAATTACAGTGCCCCTGAGCTCCTTTCTTCAAATCGCTTTCTTGTGACCTGGCCGCAAACCCGCAGGATTGCTTCAGGCCCTAATCTGGTTCCTGCACGGCATGCTGAGCCTTTGGTTAATTCCTCTTCCTGGTTGGAAATGAGCGTTAAATTTGCCCGTGCAGACACCTACAGCTAGTCTCTCATTGGTTCTCCCTATTCCTGTTCATCTTGCGCAGAAATTGCAAACTGTGCCAAACAGGAGGTTAAAGGCACTGACTCTCCAAGTGGGGAGAGTGTTAGTAAAGGGTCTGGAATTGTGAACCCGAGTAAAAGGGGACAAAAACTGAGATGCATTTGAAAACGTTTCCCGGTCACATGGTGCACCATACTGTGGGTTTCCCATGCATGCTTTAGCTGAAGGAAGAATCACTTAAACCAGGAGAGTTGGGACCCATGGAATGGGTACCATGTAGTATGACTTCAAATGGTCTGCATTTGCTCATCGAACCTCACCAATGCTATCAGCCCGAAGTGTCCAACCTTATGTCTCACTCAGCTCTGGGTTTTGATGAGGTAAATCCAGGTTGCATCACAAGCCCTGAATGAATTATTTAAGAATTGCTCTCTATTTCACTGTCATTGTGTTTTGTTTTTGTAATTCATTTTGATAATAAGATTTATCGGATTTTCTCTGCTGCCTTCATGCAGCTGTACACACGCTTGATTCTCTTATGGAGACATATAAATCCATGGGTTTGAAGATTCTTACTAGTCAGGTGTATTCCTAGGTGTTGAATATAGGGTGTTTAGCCCATTTCGTTGAGCAAGGGGTAGGTCTTGACTATTACATATTTGACGTATGGAATGGTATCTGTGCTAATTTCTATCTCTGGTTTTATGCAGCACCCCAACTCACCTTTCCCCTTACGCAAACATAAGTTGGTTTTCTAAATTTGAGACCCTGTTCTGTTTTGTAATTCAGTTCATGTGTAGCCAAGATTACATTCGGTGTATTAGTGATATCTTATGATGTTTCATTTTCTGTGTGACTTATTTCACTTAGAATCATCGTACCTGAATCCACTCATTATGCCACGACGGGCCAGATGACATAGATTTCATTGGTGAGTGATATTCCATTGTACGTACGTACCACAACTTCTTTATCCATTTCTCGCTTTCTGGGATATTTAACTTGTACCGTAGACGAGGTTCTTGTAAACAGAGCCGTCTGAAACTTTGGGGTGGCTGTGTGTTTTTGATTTTAATTTCCCTAAGCTATAGGACCATAAGTGGAAGTGCCGTAGGCTCCATTGCTTTGTTTTTTAGGTGTTTCAGGAAACACCATACACTTCTCCAGAGTGGCTGTTGGCAATTTACATCCCACCCATCAGCATAACAAGGCTCCCTGTTCTCCATGGCCTGTGCTGCATTTCTGGATTTTACACTTTTTCCAGATGGCCCTTTTGACCGGGGGGCAGTGAGACTTCATTGTAGTGCAGATTTCTTTAACATGCTTGCTTGGTTGGCCAAAAAGGGCGTATGCGTTTTTTCCTGAATATATTCAGGAAAAAACGCATACGCCCTTTTTGGCCAAGTGCATCATTGTCGACGTTCTGCCTCTTTTCCTATGCTTTAAATGCAATTCCAGTCTACCCCCTGAAATCGTTTTCCTGCAATTCTGCCCCGCTTTCAAGTCCTCTTCGCAGCCTTCCTTCAATATATTTTCGGACGATAGCTGTCATTTATAACTCTGCAGGTTTGTGAATTACAGTGCCCCTGAGCTCCTTTCTTCAAATCGCTTTCTTGTGAGCTGGCCGCAAACCCGCAGGATTGCTTCAGGCCCTAATCTGTTTCCGGCTCGGCATGCTGAGCCTTTGGTTAATTCCTCTTCCTGGTGGGAAATGAGCGTTAAATTAGCCCGTGCAGACACCTACAGCTAGTCTCTCATTGGTTCTCCCTATTCCTGTTCATCTTGCGCAGAAATTGCAAACTGTGCCAAACAGCAGGTTAAAGGCACTGACTCTCCAAGTGGGGAGAGTGTTAGTAAAGGGTCAGGAATTGTGAACCCGACTAAAAGGGGACGAAAACTGAGATGCATTTGAAAACGTTTCCCGGTCACACGGTGCACCATACTGTGGGTTTCCCATGCATGTTTTAGCTGAAGGAAGAATCGCTTAAACGTGGAGAGTTGGGACCCATGGAATGGGTACCATGCAGTATGACTTCAAATGGTCTGCATTTGCTCATCGAACCTCACCAATGCTATCAGCCTGAAGTGTCCAACCTTATGTCTCACTCAGCTCTGGGTGTAGATGAGGTAAATCCAGGTTGCATCACAAGCCCTGAATGAATTATTTAAGAATTGCTCTCTATTTCACTGTCATTCTGTTTTGTTTTTGTAATTCATTTTGATATTAGGATTTATCGGATTTTCTCTGCTGCCTTCATGCAGCTGTACACACGCTTGATTCTCTTATGGAGACATATAAATCCATGGGTTTGAATATTCTTTGTAGTCAGGTGTATTCCTAGACGTTGAATATAGGGTGTTTAGCCCATTTGGTTGAGCAAGGGGTAGGTCTTGACTATTACATATTTGACGTATGGAATGGTATCTGTGCTAATTTCTATCTCTGGTTTTATGCAGCACCCCAACTCACCTTTCCCCTTAAGCAAACATAAGTAGGTTTTCTAAATTTGAGACCCTGTTCTGTTTTGTAATTCAGTTCATGTGTAGCCAAGATTACATTCCGTGTATTAGTGACATCTTATGATGTTTCATTTTCTGTGTGACTTATTTCACTTAGAATCATCGTACCTGAATCCTCTCATTATGCCACGACGGGCCAGATGACATAGATTTCATTGGTGAGTGATATTCCATTGTACGTACGTACCACAACTTCTTTATCCATTTCTCGCTTTCTGGGATATTTAACTTGTACCGTAGACGAGGTTCTTGTAAACAGAGCCGTCTGAAACTTTGGGGTGGCTGTGTGTTTTTGATTTTAATTTCCCTAAGCTATAGGACCATAAGTGGAAGTGCCGTAGGCTCCGTTGCTTTGTTTTTTAGGTGTTTCAGGAAACACCATACACTTCTCCAGAGTGGCTGTTGGCAATTTACATCCCACCCATCAGCATAACAAGGCTCCCTGTTCTCCATGGCCTGTGCTGCATTTCTGGATTTTACACTTTTTCCAGATGGCCCTTTTGACGGGGGGGCAGTGAGACTTCATTGTAGTGCAGATTTCCTTAACATGCTTGCTTGGTTGGCCAAAAAGGGCGTATGCGTTTTTTCCTGAATATATTCAGGAAAAAACGCATACGCCCTTTTTGGCCAAGTGCATCATTGTCGACGTTCTGCCTCTTTTCCTATGCTTTAAATGCAATTCCAGTCTACCCCCTGAAATCGTTTTCCTGCAATTCTGCCCCGCTTTCAAGTCCTCTTCGCAGCCTTCCTTCAATATATTTTCGGACGATACCTGTCATTTATAACTCTGCAGGTTTGTGAATTACAGTGACCCTGAGCTCCTTTCTTCAAATCGCTTTCTTGTGAGCTGGCCGGAAACCCGCAGGATTGCTTCAGGCCCTAATCTGGTTCCTGCACGGCATGCTGAGCCTTTGGTTAATTCCTCTTCCTGGTTGGATATGAGCGTTAAATTTGCCCGTGCAGACACCTACAGCTAGTCTCTCATTGGTTCTCCCTATTCCTGTTCATCTTGCGCAGAAATTGCAAACTGTGCCAAACAGGAGGTTAAAGGCACTGACTCTCCAAGTGGGGAGAGTGTTAGTAAAGGGTCTGGAATTGTGAACCCGAGTAAAAGGGGACAAAAACTGAGATGCATTTGAAAACGTTTCCCGGTCACATGGTGCACCATACTGTGGGTTTCCCATGCATGCTTTAGCTGAAGGAAGAATCACTTAAACCTGGAGAGTTGGGACCCAAGGAATGGGTACCATGCAGTATGACTTCAAATGGTCTGCATTTGCTCATCGAACCTCACCAATGCTATCAGCCCGAAGTGTCCAACCTTATGTCTCACTCAGCTCTGGGTTTAGATGAGGTAAATCCAGGTTGCATCACAAGCCCTGAATGAATTATTTAAGAATTGCTCTCTATTTCACTGTCATTGTGTTTGGTTTTTTAATTCATTTTGATAATGGGATTTATCAGATTTTCTCTGCTGCCTTCATGCAGCTGTACACACGCTTGATTCTCTTATGGAGACATATAAATCCATGGGTTTGAAGATTCTTACTAGTCAGGTGTATTCCTAGGCGTTGAATATAGGGTGTTTAGCCCATTTCGTTGAGCAAGGGGTATGTCTTGACTATTACGTATTTGACATATGGAATGGTATCTGTGCTAATTTCTAACTCTGGTTTTATGCAGCACCCCAACTCACCTTTCCCCTTATGCAAACATAAGTTGGGTTTCTAAATTTGAGTCCCTGTTCTGTTTTGTAATTCAGTTCATGTGTAGCCAAGATTACATTCGGTGTATTAGTGATATCTTATGATTTTTCATTTTCTGTGTGACTTATTTCACTTAGAATCATCGTACCTGAATCCACTCATTATGCCACGACGGGCCAGATGACATAGATTTCATTGGTGAGTGATATTCCATTGTACGTACGTACCACAACTTCTTTATCCATTTCTCGCTTTCTGGGATATTTAACTTGTACCGTAAACGAGGTTCTTGTAAACAGAGCCGTCTGAAACTTTGGGGTGGCTGTGTGTTTTTGATTTTAATTTCCCTAAGCTATAGGACCATAAGTGGAAGTGCCGTAGGCTCCGTTGCTTTGTTTTTTAGTTGTTTCAGGAAACACCATACACTTCTCCAGAGTGGCTGTTGGCAATTTACATCCCACCCATCAGCATAACAAGGCTCCCTGTTCTCCATGGCCTGTGCTGCATTTCTGGATTTTACACTTTTTTCAGATGGCCCTTTTGACCGGGGGGCAGTGAGACTTCATTGTAGTGCAGATTTCTTTAACATGCTTGCTTGGTTGGCCAAAAAGGTCGTATGCGTTTTTTCCTGAATATATTCCGGAAAAAACGCATACGCACTTTTTGGCCAAGTGCATCATTGTCGACGTTCTGCCTCTTTTCCTATGCTTTAAATGCAATTCCAGTCTACCCCCTGAAATCGTTTTCCTGCAATTCTGCCCCGCTTTCAAGTCCTCTTCGCAGCCTTCCTTCAATATATTTTCGGACGATAGCTGTCATTTATAACTCTGCAGGTTTGTGAATTACAGTGCCCCTGAGCTCCTTCCTTCAAATCGCTTTCTTGTGAGCTGGCCGCAAACCCGCAGGATTGCTTCAGGCCCTAATCTGGTTCCTGCACGGCATGCTGAGCCTTTGGTTAATTCCTCTTCCTGGTTGGAAATGAGCGTTAAATTTGCCCGTGCAGACACCTACAGCTAGTCTCTCATTGGTTCTCCCTATTCCTGTTCATCTTGCGCAGAAATTGCAAACTGTGCCAAACAGGAGTTTAAAGGCACTGACTCTCCAAGTGGGGAGAGTGTTAGTAAAGGGTCTGGAATTGTGAACCCGAGTAAAAGGGGACAAAAACTGAGATGCATTTGAAAACGTTTCCCGGTCACATGGTGCACCATACTGTGGGTTTCCCATGCATGCTTTAGCTGAAGGAAGAATCACTTAAACCAGGAGAGTTGGGACCCATGGAATGGGTACCATGTAGTATGACTTCAAATGGTCTGCATTTGCTCATCGAACCTCACCAATGCTATCAACCCGAAGTGTCCAACCTTATGTCTCACTCAGCTCTGGGTTTTGATGAGGTAAATCCAGGTTGCATCACAAGCCCTGAATGAATTATTTAAGAATTGCTCTCTATTTCACTGTCATTCTGTTTTGTTTTTGTAATTCATTTTGATATTAGGATTTATCGGATTTTCTCTGCTGCCTTCATGCAGCTGTACACACGCTTGATTCTCTTATGGAGACATATAAATCCATGGGTTTGAATATTCTTTGTAGTCAGGTGTATTCCTAGACGTTGAGTATAGGGTGTTTAGCCCATTTGGTTGAGCAAGGGGTAGGTCTTGACTATTACATATTTGACGTATGGAATGGTATCTGTGCTAATTTCTATCTCTGGTTTTATGCAGCACCCCAACTCACCTTTCCCCTTAAGCAAACATAAGTAGGTTTTCTAAATTTGAGACCCTGTTCTGTTTTGTAATTCAGTTCATGTGTAGCCAAGATTACATTCCGTGTATTAGTGACATCTTATGATGTTTCATTTTCTGTGTGACTTATTTCACTTAGAATCATCGTACCTGAATCCTCTCATTATGCCACGACGGGCCAGATGACATAGATTTCATTGGTGAGTGATATTCCATTGTACGTACGTACCACAACTTCTTTATCCATTTCTCGCTTTCTGGGATATTTAACTTGTACCGTAGACGAGGTTCTTGTAAACAGAGCCGTCTGAAACTTTGGGGTGGCTGTGTGTTTTTGATTTTAATTTCCCTAAGCTATAGGACCATAAGTGGAAGTGCCGTAGGCTCCGTTGCTTTGTTTTTTAGGTGTTTCAGGAAACACCATACACTTCTCCAGAGTGGCTGTTGGCAATTTACATCCCACCCATCAGCATAACAAGGCTCCCTGTTCTCCATGGCCTGTGCTGCATTTCTGGATTTTACACTTTTTTCAGATGGCCCTTTTGACGGGGGGGCAGTGAGACTTCATTGTAGTGCAGATTTCCTTAACATGCTTGCTTGGTTGGCCAAAAAGTGCGTATGCGTTTTTTCCTGAATATATTCAGGAAAAAACGCATACGCCCTTTTTGGCCAAGTGCATCATTGTCGACGTTCTGCCTCTTTTCCTATGCTTTAAATGCAATTCCAGTCTACCCCCTGAAATCGTTTTCCTGCAATTCTGCCCCGCTTTCAAGTCCTCTTCGCAGCCTTCCTTCAATATATTTTCGGACGATACCTGTCATTTATAACTCTGCAGGTTTGTGAATTACAGTGACCCTGACCTCCTTTCTTCAAATCGCTTTCTTGTGAGCTGGCCGCAAACCCGCAGGATTGCTTCAGGCCCTAATCTGGTTCCTGCACGGCATGCTGAGCCTTTGGTTAATTCCTCTTCCTGGTTGGATATGAGCGTTAAATTTGCCCGTGCAGACACCTACAGCTAGTCTCTCATTGGTTCTCCCTATTCCTGTTCATCTTGCGCAGAAATTGCAAACTGTGCCAAACAGGAGGTTAAAGGCACTGACTCTCCAAGTGGGGAGAGTGTTAGTAAAGGGTCTGGAATTGTGAACCCGAGTAAAAGGGGACAAAAACTGAGATGCATTTGAAAACGTTTCCCGGTCACATGGTGCACCATACTGTGGGTTTCCCATGCATGCTTTAGCTGAAGGAAGAATCACTTAAACCTGGAGAGTTGGGACCCAAGGAATGGGTACCATGCAGTATGACTTCAAATGGTCTGCATTTGCTCATCGAACCTCACCAATGCTATCAGCCCGAAGTGTCCAACCTTATGTCTCACTCAGCTCTGGGTTTAGATGAGGTAAATCCAGGTTGCATCACAAGCCCTGAATGAATTATTTAAGAATTGCTCTCTATTTCACTGTCATTGTGTTTGGTTTTTTAATTCATTTTGATAATGGGATTTATCAGATTTTCTCTGCTGCCTTCATGCAGCTGTACACACGCTTGATTCTCTTATGGAGACATATAAATCCATGGGTTTGAAGATTCTTACTAGTCAGGTGTATTCCTAGGCGTTGAATATAGGGTGTTTAGCCCATTTCGTTGAGCAAGGGGTATGTCTTGACTATTACGTATTTGACATATGGAATGGTATCTGTGCTAATTTCTAACTCTGGTTTTATGCAGCACCCCAACTCACCTTTCCCCTTATGCAAACATAAGTTGGGTTTCTAAATTTGAGTCCCTGTTCTGTTTTGTAATTCAGTTCATGTGTAGCCAAGATTACATTCGGTGTATTAGTGATATCTTATGATTTTTCATTTTCTGTGTGACTTATTTCACTTAGAATCATCGTACCTGAATCCACTCATTATGCCACGACGGGCCAGATGACATAGATTTCATTGGTGAGTGATATTCCATTGTACGTACGTACCACAACTTCTTTATCCATTTCTCGCTTTCTGGGATATTTAACTTGTACCGTAAACGAGGTTCTTGTAAACAGAGCCGTCTGAAACTTTGGGGTGGCTGTGTGTTTTTGATTTTAATTTCCCTAAGCTATAGGACCATAAGTGGAAGTGCCGTAGGCTCCGTTGCTTTGTTTTTTAGTTGTTTCAGGAAACACCATACACTTCTCCAGAGTGGCTGTTGGCAATTTACATCCCACCCATCAGCATAACAAGGCTCCCTGTTCTCCATGGCCTGTGCTGCATTTCTGGATTTTACACTTTTTTCAGATGGCCCTTTTAACTGGGGGGCAGTGAGACTTCATTGTAGTGCAGATTTCTTTAACATGCTTGCTTGGTTGGCCAAAAAGGTCGTATGCGTTTTTTCCTGAATATATTCCGGAAAAAACGCATATGCACTTTTTGGCCAAGTGCATCATTGTCGACGTTCTGCCTCTTTTCCTATGCTTTAAATGCAATTCCAGTCTACCCCCTGAAATCGTTTTCCTGCAATTCTGCCCCGCTTTCAAGTCCTCTTCGGAGCCTTCCTTCAATATATTTTCGGACGATAGCTGTCATTTATAACTCTGCAGGTTTGTGAATTACAGTGCCCCTGAGCTCCTTCCTTCAAATCGCTTTCTTGTGAGCTGGCCGCAAACCCGCAGGATTGCTTCAGGCCCTAATCTGGTTCCTGCACGGCATGCTGAGCCTTTGGTTAATTCCTCTTCCTGGTTGGAAATGAGCGTTAAATTTGCCCGTGCAGACACCTACAGCTAGTCTCTCATTGGTTCTCCCTATTCCTGTTCATCTTGCGCAGAAATTGCAAACTGTGCCAAACAGGAGTTTAAAGGCACTGACTCTCCAAGTGGGGAGAGTGTTAGTAAAGGGTCTGGAATTGTGAACCCGAGTAAAAGGGGACAAAAACTGAGATGCATTTGAAAACGTTTCCCGGTCACATGGTGCACCATACTGTGGGTTTCCCATGCATGCTTTAGCTGAAGGAAGAATCACTTAAACCAGGAGAGTTGGGACCCATGGAATGGGTACCATGTAGTATGACTTCAAATGGTCTGCATTTGCTCATCGAACCTCACCAATGCTATCAACCCGAAGTGTCCAACCTTATGTCTCACTCAGCTCTGGGTTTTGATGAGGTAAATCCAGGTTGCATCACAAGCCCTGAATTAATTATTTAAGAATTGCTCTCTATTTCACTGTCATTGTGTTTTGTTTTTGTAATTCATTTTGATAATAAGATTTATGGGATTTTCTCTGCTGCCTTCATGCAGCTGTACACACGCTTGATTCTCTTATGGAGACATATAAATCCATGGGTTTGAAGATTCTTACTAGTCAGGTGTATTCCTAGGTGTTGAATATAGGGTGTTTAGCCCATTTCGTTGAGCAAGGGGTAGGTCTTGACTATTACATATTTGACGTATGGAATGGTATCTGTGCTAATTTCTATCTCTAGTTTTATGCAGCACCCCAACTCACCTTTCCCCTTACGCAAACATAAGTTGGTTTTCTAAATTTGAGACCCTGTTCTGTTTTGTAATTCAGTTCATGTGTAGCCAAGATTACATTCCGTTCATTAGTGATGTCTTATGATGTTTCATTTTCTGTGTGACTTATTTCACTTAGAATCATCGTACCTGAATCCACTCATTATGCCACGACGGGCCAGATGACATAGATTTCATTGGTGAGTGATATTCCATTGTACGTACGTACCACAACTTCTTTATCCATTTCTCGCTTTCTGGGATATTTAACTTGTACCATAGACGAGGTTCTTGTAAACAGAGCCGTCTGAAACTTTGGGGTGGCTGTGTGTTTTTGATTTTAATTTCCCTAAGCTATAGGACCATAAGTGGAAGTGCCGTAGGCTCCGTTGCTTTGTTTTTTAGGTGTTTCAGGAAACACCATACACTTCTCCAGAGTGGCTGTTGGCAATTTACATCCCACCCATCAGCATAACAAGGCTCCCTGTTCTCCATGGCCTGTGCTGCATTTCTGGATTTTACACTTTTTTCAGATGGCCCTTTTGACCGGGGGGCAGTGAGACTTCATTGTAGTGCAGATTTCTTTAACATGCTTGCTTGGTTGGCCAAAAAGGGCGTATGCGTTTTTTCTTGAATATATTCAGGAAAAAAGGCATACGCCCTTTATGGCCAAGTGCATCATTGTCGACGTTCTGCCTCTTTTCCTATGCTTTAAATGCAATTCCAGTCTACCCCTGAAATCGTTTTCCTGCAATTCTGCCCCGCATTCAAGTCCTCTTCGCAGCCTTCCTTCAATATATTTTCGGACGATAGCTGTCATTTATAACTCTGCAGGTGTGTGAATTACAGTGCCCCTGAGCTCCTTTCTTCAAATCGCTTTCTTGTGAGCTGGCCGCAAACCCGCAGGATTGCTTCAGGCCCTAATCTGTTTCCGGCTCGGCATGCTGAGCCTTTGGTTAATTCCTCTTCCTGGTGGGAAATGAGCGTTAAATTAGCCCGTGCAGACACCTACAGCTAGTCTCTCATTGCTTCTCCCTATTCCTGTTCATCTTGCGCAGGAATTGCAAACTGTGCCAAACAGCAGGTTAAAGGCACTGACTCTCCAAGTGGGGAGAGTGTTAGTAAAGGGTCAGGAATTGTGAACCCGACTAAAAGGGGACGAAAACTGAGATGCATTTGAAAACGTTTCCCGGTCACACGGTGCACCATACTGTGGGTTTCCCATGCATGTTTTAGCTGAAGGAAGAATCGCTTAAACGTGGAGAGTTGGGACCCATGGAATGGGTACCATGCAGTATGACTTCAAATGGTCTGCATTTGCTCATCGAACCTCACCAATGCTATCAGCCTGAAGGGTCCAACCTTAAGTCTCACTCAGCTCTGGGTGTAGATGAGGTAAATCCAGGTTGCATCACAAGCCCTGAATGAATTATTTAAGAATTGCTCTCTATTTCACTGTCATTGTGTTTGGTTTTTTAATTCATTTTGATAATGGGATTTATCAGATTTTCTCTGCTGCCTTCATGCAGCTGTACACACGCTTGATTCTCTTATGGAGACATATAAATCCATGGGTTTGAAGATTCTTACTAGTCAGGTGTATTCCTAGGCGTTGAATATAGGGTGTTTAGCCCATTTCGTTGAGCAAGGGGTATGTCTTGACTATGAAGTATTTGACATATGGAATGGTACCTGTGCTAATTTCTAACTCTGGTTTTATGCAGCACCCCAACTCACCTTTCCCCTTACGCAAACATAAGTTGGGTTTCTAAATTTGAGTCCCTGTTCTGTTTTGTAATTCAGTTCATGTGTAGCCAAGATTACATTCGGTGTATTAGTGATATCTTATGATTCTTCATTTTCTGTGTGACTTATTTCACTTAGAATCATCGTACCTGAATCCACTCATTATGCCACGATGGGCCAGATGACATAGATTTCATTGGTGAGTGATATTCCATTGTACGTACGTACCACAACTTCTTTATCCATTTCTCGCTTTCTGGGATATTTAACTTGTACCATAGACGAGGTTCTTGTAAACAGAGCCGTCTGAAACTTTGGGGTGGCTGTGTGTTTTTGATTTTAATTTCCCTAAGCTATAGGACCATAAGTGGAAGTGCCGTAGGCTCCGTTGCTTTGTTTTTTAGGTGTTTCAGGAAACAACATACACTTCTCCAGAGTGGCTGTTGGCAATTTACATCCCATCCATCAGCATAACAATGCTCCCTGTTCTCCATGGCCTGTGCTGCATTTCTGGATTTTACACTATTTTCATATGGCCCTTTTGACCGGGGGGCAGTGAGACTTCATTGTAGTGCAGATTTCTTTAACATGCTTGCTTGGTTGGCCAAAAAGGTCGTATGCGTTTTTTCCTGAATATATTCGGGAACAAACGCATACGCCCTTTTTGGCCAAGTGCATCATTGTCGACGTTCTGCCTCTTTTCCTATGCTTTAAATGCAATTCAGGTCTACCCCCTGAAATCGTTTTCCTGCAATTCTGCCCCGCTTTCAAGTCCTCTTCGCAGCCTTCCTTCAATATATTTTCGGACGATAGCTGTCATTTATAACTCTGCAGGTTTGTGAATTACAGTGCCCCTGAGCTCCTTTCTTCAAATCGCTTTCTTGTGAGCTGGCCGCAAACCCGCAGGATTGCTTCAGGCCCTAATCTGGTTCCTGCACGGCATGCTGAGCCTTTGGTTAATTCCTCTTCCTGGTTGGAAATGAGCGTTAAATTTGCCCGTGCAGACACCTACAGCTAGTCTCTCATTGGTTCTCCCTATTCCTGTTCATCTTGCGCAGAAATTGCAAACTGTGCCAAACAGGAGGTTAAAGGCACTGACTCTCCAAGTGGGGAGAGTGTTAGTAAAGGGTCTGGAATTGTGAACCCGAGTAAAAGGGGACAAAAACTGAGATGCATTTGAAAACGTTTCCCGGTCACATGGTGCACCATACTGTGGGTTTCCCATGCATGCTTTAGCTGAAGGAAGAATCACTTAAACCAGGAGAGTTGGGACCCATGGAATGGGTACCATGTAGTATGACTTCAAATGGTCTGCATTTGCTCATCGAACCTCACCAATGCTATCAGCCCGAAGTGTCCAACCTTATGTCTCACTCAGCTCTGGGTTTAGATGAGGTAAATCCAGGTTGCATCACAAGCCCTGAATGAATTATTTAAGAATTGCTCTCTATTTCACTGTCATTGTGTTTTGTTTTTGTAATTCATTTTGATAATAAGATTTATCGGATTTTCTCTGCTGCCTTCATGCAGCTGTACACACGCTTGATTCTCTTATGGAGACATATAAATCCATGGGTTTGAAGATTCTTACTAGTCAGGTGTATTCCTAGGTGTTGAATATAGGGTGTTTAGCCCATTTCGTTGAGCAAGGGGTAGGTCTTGACTATTACATATTTGACGTATGGAATGATATCTGTGCTAATTTCTATCTCTGGTTTTATGCAGCACCCCAACTCACCTTTCCCCTTACGCAAACATAAGTTGGTTTTCTAAATTTGAGACCCTGTTCTGTTTTGTAATTCTGTTCATGTGTAGCCAAGATTACATTCGGTGTATTAGTGATATCTTATGATGTTTCATTTTCTGTGTGACTTATTTCACTTAGAATCATCGTACCTGAATCCTCTCATTATGCCACGACGGGCCAGATGACATAGATTTCATTGGTGAGTGATATTCCATTGTACGTACGTACCACAACTTCTTTATCCATTTCTCGCTTTCTGGGATATTTAACTTGTACCGTAGACGAGGTTCTTGTAAACAGAGCCGTCTGAAACTTTGGGGTGGCTGTGTGTTTTTGATTTTAATTTCCCTAAGCTATAGGACCATAAGTGGAAGTGCCGTAGGCTCCGTTGCTTTGTTTTTTAGGTGTTTCAGGAAACACCATACACTTCTCCAGAGTGGCTGTTGGCAATTTACATCCCACCCATCAGCATAACAAGGCTCCCTGTTCTCCATGGCCTGTGCTGCATTTCTGGATTTTACACTTTTTTCAGATGGCCCTTTTGACCGGGGGGCAGTGAGACTTCATTGTAGTGCAGATTTCTTTAACATGCTTGCTTGGTTGGCCAAAAAGGGCGTATGCGTTTTTTCCTGAATATATTCAGGAAAAAACGCATACGCCCTTTTTGGCCAAGTGCATCATTGTCGACGTTCTGCCTCTTTTCCTATGCTTTAAATGCAATTCCAGTCTACCCCCTGAAATCGTTTTCCTGCAATTCTGCCCCGCTTTCAAGTCCTCTTCGCAGCCTTCCTTCAATATATTTTCGGACGATAGCTGTCATTTATAACTCTGCAGGTTTGTGAATTACAGTGCCCCTGAGCTCCTTTCTTCAAATCGCTTTCTTGTGAGCTGGCCGCAAACCCGCAGGATTGCTTCAGGCCCTAATCTGTTTCCGGCTCGGCATGCTGAGCCTTTGGTTAATTCCTCTTCCTGGTGGGAAATGAGCGTTAAATTAGCCCGTGCAGACACCTACAGCTAGTCTCTCATTGGTTCTCCCTATTCCTGTTCATCTTGCGCAGAAATTGCAAACTGTGCCAAACAGCAGGTTAAAGGCACTGACTCTCCAAGTGGGGAGAGTGTTAGTAAAGGGTCAGGAATTGTGAACCCAACTAAAAGGGGACGAAAACTGAGATGCATTTGAAAACGTTTCCCGGTCACACGGTGCACCATACTGTGGGTTTCCCATGCATGTTTTAGCTGAAGGAAGAATCGCTTAAACGTGGAGAGTTGGGACCCATGGAATGGGTACCATGCAGTATGACTTCAAATGGTCTGCATTTGCTCATCGAACCTCACCAATGCTATCAGCCTGAAGTGTCCAACCTCATGTCTCACTCAGCTCTGGGTGTAGATGAGGTAAATCCAGGTTGCATCACAAGCCCTGAATGAATTATTTAAGAATTGCTCTCTATTTCACTGTCATTCTGTTTTGTTTTTGTAATTCATTTTGATATTAGGATTTATCGGATTTTCTCTGCTGCCTTCATGCAGCTGTACACACGCTTGATTCTCTTATGGAGACATATAAATCCATGGGTTTGAATATTCTTTCTAGTCAGGTGTATTCCTAGGTGTTGAATATAGGGTGTTTAGCCCATTTGGTTGAGCAAGGGGTAGGTCTTGACTATTACATATTTGACGTATGGAATGGTATCTGTGCTAATTTCTATCTCTGGTTTTATGCAGCACCCCAACTCACCTTTCCCCTTAAGCAAACATAAGTTGGTTTTCTAAATTTGAGACCCTGTTCTGTTTTGTAATTCAGTTCATGTGTAGCCAAGATTACATTCCGTGTATTAGTGATATCTTATGATGTTTCATTTTCTGTGTGACTTATTTCACTTAGAATCATCGTACCTGAATCCTCTCATTATGCCACGACGGGCCAGATGACATAGATTTCATTGGTGAGTGATATTCCATTGTACGTACGTACCACAACTTCTTTATCCATTTCTCGCTTTCTGGGATATTTAACTTGTACCGTAGACGAGGTTCTTGTAAACAGAGCCCTCTGAAACTTTGGGGTGGCTGTGTGTTTTTGATTTTAATTTCCCTAAGCTATAGGACCATAAGTGGAAGTGCCGTAGGCTCCGTTGCTTTGTTTTTTAGGTGTTTCAGGAAACACCATACACTTCTCCAGAGTGGCTGTTGGCAATTTACATCCCACCCATCAGCATAACAAGGCTCCCTGTTCTCCATGGCCTGTGCTGCATTTCTGGATTTTACACTTTTTTCAGATGGCCCTTTTGACCGGGGGGCAGTGAGACTTCATTGTAGTGCAGATTTCTTTAACATGCTTGCTTGGTTGGCCAAAAAGGGCGTATGCGTTTTTTCCTGAATATATTCGGGAAAAAACGCATACGCCCTTTTTGGCCAAGTGCATCATTGTCGACGTTCTGCCTCTTTTCCTATGCTTTAAATGCAATTCCAGTCTACCCCCTGAAATCGTTTTCCTGCAATTCTGCCCCGCTTTCAAGTCCTCTTCGCAGCCTTCCTTCAATATATTTTCGGACGATAGCTGTCATTTATAACTCTGCAGGTTTGTGAATTACAGTGCCCCTGAGCTCCTTTCTTCAAATCGCTTTCTTGTGAGCTGACCGCAAACCCGCAGGATTGCTTCAGGCCCTAATCTGTTTCCAGCTCGGCATGCTGAGCCTTTGGTTAATTCCTCTTCCTGGTGGGAAATGAGCGTTAAATTAGCCCGTGCAGACACCTACAGCTAGTCTCTCATTGGTTCTCCCTATTCCTGTTCATCTTGCGCAGAAATTGCAAACTGTGCCAAACAGCAGGTTAAAGGCACTGACTCTCCAAGTGGGGAGAGTGTTAGTAAAGGGTCAGGAATTGTGAACCCGACTAAAAGGGGACGAAAACTGAGATGCATTTGAAAACGTTTCCCGGTCACACGGTGCACCATACTGTGGGTTTCCCATGCATGTTTTAGCTGAAGGAAGATTCGCTTAAACGTGGAGAGTTGGGACCCATGGAATGGGTACCATGCAGTATGACTTCAAATGGTCTGCATTTGCTCATCGAACCTCACCAATGCTCTCAGCCTGAAGTGTCCAACCTTATGTCTCACTCAGCTCTGGGTGTAGATGAGGTAAATCCAGGTTGCATCACAAGCCCTGAATGAATTATTTAAGAATTGCTCTCTATTTCACTGTCATTCTGTTTTGTTTTTGTAATTCATTTTGATAATAAGATTTATCGGATTTTCTCTGCTGCCTTCATGCAGCTGTACACACGCTTGATTCTCTTATGGAGACATATAAATCCATGGGTTTGA
Source organism: Delphinapterus leucas (assembly GCF_059928025.1). Classification (NCBI taxonomy): domain Eukaryota; kingdom Metazoa; phylum Chordata; class Mammalia; order Artiodactyla; family Monodontidae; genus Delphinapterus; species Delphinapterus leucas. The sequence continues at coordinate 8,719,040 of NW_028322239.1, read as the reverse complement.
AGATTCTTACTAGTCAGGTGTATTCCTAGGTGTTGAATATAGGGTGTTTAGCCCATTTGGTTGAGCAAGGGGTAGGTCTTGACTATTACATATTTGACGTATGGAATGGTATCTGTGCTAATTTCTATCTCTGGTTTTATGCAGCACCCCAACTCACCTTTCCCCTTACGCAAACATAAGTTGGTTTTCTAAATTTGAGACCCTGTTCTGTTTTGTAATTCAGTTCATGTGTAGCCAAGATTACATTCGGTGTATTAGTGATATCTTATGATGTTTCATTTTCTGTGTGACTTATTTCACTTAGAATCATCGTACCTGTATCCTCTCATTTTGTCACGACGGGCCAGATGACATAGATTTCATTGGTGAGTGATATTCCATTGTACGTATGTACCACAACTTCTTTATCCATTTTTCGCTTTCTGGGATATTTAACTTGTACCGTAGACGAGGTTCTTGTAAACAGAGCCGTCTGAAACTTTGGGGTGGCTGTGTGTTTTTGATTTTAATTTCCCTAAGCTATAGGACCATAAGTGGAAGTGCCGTAGGCTCCGTTGCTTTGTTTTTTAGGTGTTTCAGGAAACACCATACACTTTGCCAGAGTGGCTGTTGGCAATTTACATCCCACCCATCAGCATAACAAGGCTCCCTGTTCTCCATGGCCTGTGCTGCATTTCTGGATTTTACAATTTTTTCAGATGGCCCTTTTGACTGGGGGGCAGTGAGACTTCATTGTAGTGCAGATTTCTTTAACATGCTTGCTTGGTTGGCCAAAAAGGGCGTATGCGTTTTTTCCTGAATATATTCAGGAAAAAACGCATACGCCCTTTTTGGCCAAGTGCATCATTGTCGACGTTCTGCCTCTTTTCCTATGCTTTAAATGCAATTCCAGTCTACCCCCTGAAATCGTTTTCCTGCAATTCTGCCCCGCTTTCAAGTCCTCTTCGCAGCCTTTCTTCAATATATTTTCGGACGATAGCTGTCATTTATAACTCTGCAGGTTTGTGAATTACAGTGCCCCTGAGCTCCTTTCTTCAAATCGCTTTTTTGTGAGCTGACCGCAAACCCGCAGGATTGCTTCAGGCCCTAATCTGGTTCCTGCACGGCATGCTGAGCCTTTGGTTAATTCCTCTTCCTGGTTGGAAATGAGAGTTAAATTTGCCCGTGCAGACACCTACAGCTAGTCTCTCATTGGTTCTCCCTATTCCTGTTCATCTTGCGCAGAAATTGCTAACTGTGCTAAACAGGAGTTTAAAGGCACTGACTCTCCAAGTGGGGAGAGTGTTAGTAAAGGGTCTGGAATTGTGAACCCGAGTAAAAGGGGACAAAAACTGAGATGCATTTGAAAAAGTTTCCCGGTCACATGGTGCACCATACTGTGGGTTTCCCATGCATTCTTTAGCTGAAGGAAGAATCACTTAAACCTGGAGAGTTGGGACCCATGGAATGGGTACCATGTAGTATGACGTCAAATGGTCTGCATTTGCTCATCGAACCTCACCAATGCTATCAGCCCGAAGTGTCCAACCTTATGTCTCACTCAGCTCTGGGTGTAGATGAGGTAAATCCAGGTTGCATCACAAGCCCTGAATGAATTATTTAAGAATTGCTCTCTATTTCACTGTCATTGTGTTTGGTTTTTTAATTCATTTTGATAATGGGATTTATCAGATTTTCTCTGCTGCCTTCATGCAGCTGTACACACGCTTGATTCTCTTATGGAGACATATAAATCCATGGGTTTGAAGATTCTTACTAGTCAGGTGTATTCCTAGGCGTTGAATATAGGGTGTTTAGCCCATTTCGTTGAGCAAGGGGTATGTCTTGACTATTAAGTATTTGACATATGGAATGGTATCTGTGCTAATTTCTAACTCTGGTTTTATGCAGCACCCCAACTCACCTTTCCCCTTACGCAAACATAAGTTGGGTTTCTAAATTTGAGTCCCTGTTCTGTTTTGTAATTCAGTTCATGTGTAGCCAAGATTACATTCGGTGTATTAGTGATATCTTATGATTCTTCATTTTCTGTGTGACTTATTTCACTTAGAATCATCGTACCTGAATCCACTCATTATGCCACGATGGGCCAGATGACATAGATTTCATTGGTGAGTGATATTCCATTGTACGTACGTACCACAACTTCTTTATCCATTTCTCGCTTTCTGGGATATTTAACTTGTACCATAGACGAGGTTCTTGTAAACAGAGCCGTCTGAAACTTTGGGGTGGCTGTGTGTTTTTGATTTTAATTTCCCTAAGCTATAGGACCATAAGTGGAAGTGCCGTAGGCTCCGTTGCTTTGTTTTTTAGGTGTTTCAGGAAACAACATACACTTCTCCAGAGTGGCTGTTGGCAATTTACATCCCATCCATCAGCATAACAATGCTCCCTGTTCTCCATGGCCTGTGCTGCATTTCTGGATTTTACACTATTTTCATATGGCCCTTTTGACCGGGGGGCAGTAAGACTTCATTGTAGTGTAGATTTCTTTAACATGCTTGCTTGGTTGGCCAAAAAGGTCGTATGCGTTTTTTCCTGAATATATTCGGGAACAAACGCATACGCCCTTTTTGGCCAAGTGCATCATTGTCGACGTTCTGCCTCTTTTCCTATGCTTTAAATGCAATTCAGGTCTACCCCCTGAAATCGTTTTCCTGCAATTCTGCCCCGCTTTCAAGTCCTCTTCGCAGCCTTCCTTCAATATATTTTCGGACGATAGCTGTCATTTATAACTCTGCAGGTTTGTGAATTACAGTGCCCCTGAGCTCCTTTCTTCAAATCGCTTTCTTGTGAGCTGGCCGCAAACCCGCAGGATTGCTTCAGGCCCTAATCTGGTTCCTGCACGGCATGCTGAGCCTTTGGTTAATTCCTCTTCCTGGTTGGAAATGAGCGTTAAATTTGCCCGTGCAGACACCTACAGCTAGTCTCTCATTGGTTCTCCCTATTCCTGTTCATCTTGCGCAGAAATTGCAAACTGTGCCAAACAGGAGGTTAAAGGCACTGACTCTCCAAGTGGGGAGAGTGTTAGTAAAGGGTCTGGAATTGTGAACCCGAGTAAAAGGGGACAAAAACTGAGATGCATTTGAAAACGTTTCCCGGTCACATGGTGCACCATACTGTGGGTTTCCCATGCATGTTTTAGCTGAAGGAAGAATCACTTAAACCTGGAGAGTTGGGACCCATGGAATGGGTACCATGTAGTATGACTTCAAATGGTCTGCATTTGCTCATCGAACCTCACCAATGCTATCAGCCTGAAGTGTCCAACCTTATGTCTCACTCAGCTCTGGGTGTAGATGAGGTAAATCCAGGTTTCATCACAAGCCCTGAATGAATTATTTAAGAATTGCTCTCTATTTCACTGTCATTGTGTTTTGTTTTTGTAATTCATTTTGATAATAAGATTTATCGGATTTTCTCTGCTGCCTTCATGCAGCTGTACACACGCTTGATTCTCTTATGGAGACATATAAATCCATGGGTTTGAATATTCTTTCTAGTCAGGTGTATTCCTAGGTGTTGAATATAGGGTGTTTAGCCCATTTCGTTGAGCAAGGGGTAGGTCTTGACTATTACATATTTGACGTATGGAATGATATCTGTGCTAATTTCTATCTCTGGTTTTATGCAGCACCCCAACTCACCTTTCCCCTTACGCAAACATAAGTTGGTTTTCTAAATTTGAGACCCTGTTCTGTTTTGTAATTCTGTTCATGTGTAGCCAAGATTACATTCGGTGTATTAGTGATATCTTATGATGTTTCATTTTCTGTGTGACTTATTTCACTTAGAATCATCGTACCTGAATCCTCTCATTATGCCACGACGGGCCAGATGACATAGATTTCATTGGTGAGTGATATTCCATTGTACGTACGTACCACAACTTCTTTATCCATTTCTCGCTTTCTGGGATATTTAACTTGTACCGTAGACGAGGTTCTTGTAAACAGAGCCCTCTGAAACTTTGGGGTGGCTGTGTGTTTTTGATTTTAATTTCCCTAAGCTATAGGACCATAAGTGGAAGTGCCGTAGGCTCCGTTGCTTTGTTTTTTAGGTGTTTCAGGAAACACCATACACTTCTCCAGAGTGGCTGTTGGCAATTTACATCCCACCCATCAGCATAACAAGGCTCCCTGTTCTCCATGGCCTGTGCTGCATTTCTGGATTTTACACTTTTTTCAGATGGCCCTTTTGACCGGGGGGCAGTGAGACTTCATTGTAGTGCAGATTTCTTTAACATGCTTGCTTGGTTGGCCAAAAAGTGCGTATGCGTTTTTTCCTGAATATATTCAGGAAAAAACGCATACGCCCTTTTTGGCCAAGTGCATCATTGTCGACGTTCTGCCTCTTTTCCTATGCTTTAAATGCAATTCCAGTCTACCCCCTGAAATCGTTTTCCTGCAATTCTGCCCCGCTTTCAAGTCCTCTTCGCAGCCTTCCTTCAATATATTTTCGGACGATAGCTGTCATTTATAACTCTGCAGGTTTGTGAATTACAGTGCCCCTGAGCTCCTTTCTTCAAATCGCTTTCTTGTGAGCTGGCCGCAAACCCGCAGGATTGCTTCAGGCCCTAATCTGTTTCCGGCTCGGCATGCTGAGCCTTTGGTTAATTCCTCTTCCTGGTGGGAAATGAGCGTTAAATTAGCCCGTGCAGACACCTACAGCTAGTCTCTCATTGGTTCTCCCTATTCCTGTTCATCTTGCGCAGAAATTGCAAACTGTGCCAAACAGCAGGTTAAAGGCACTGACTCTCCAAGTGGGGAGAGTGTTAGTAAAGGGTCAGGAATTGTGAACCCAACTAAAAGGGGACGAAAACTGAGATGCATTTGAAAACGTTTCCCGGTCACACGGTGCACCATACTGTGGGTTTCCCATGCATGTTTTAGCTGAAGGAAGAATCGCTTAAACGTGGAGAGTTGGGACCCATGGAATGGGTACCATGCAGTATGACTTCAAATGGTCTGCATTTGCTCATCGAACCTCACCAATGCTATCAGCCTGAAGTGTCCAACCTCATGTCTCACTCAGCTCTGGGTGTAGATGAGGTAAATCCAGGTTGCATCACAAGCCCTGAATGAATTATTTAAGAATTGCTCTCTATTTCACTGTCATTCTGTTTTGTTTTTGTAATTCATTTTGATATTAGGATTTATCGGATTTTCTCTGCTGCCTTCATGCAGCTGTACACACGCTTGATTCTCTTATGGAGACATATAAATCCATGGGTTTGAATATTCTTTCTAGTCAGGTGTATTCCTAGGTGTTGAATATAGGGTGTTTAGCCCATTTGGTTGAGCAAGGGGTAGGTCTTGACTATTACATATTTGACGTATGGAATGGTATCTGTGCTAATTTCTATCTCTGGTTTTATGCAGCACCCCAACTCACCTTTCCCCTTAAGCAAACATAAGTTGGTTTTCTAAATTTGAGACCCTGTTCTGTTTTGTAATTCAGTTCATGTGTAGCCAAGATTACATTCCGTGTATTAGTGATATCTTATGATGTTTCATTTTCTGTGTGACTTATTTCACTTAGAATCATCGTACCTGAATCCTCTCATTATGCCACGACGGGCCAGATGACATAGATTTCATTGGTGAGTGATATTCCATTGTACGTACGTACCACAACTTCTTTATCCATTTCTCGCTTTCTGGGATATTTAACTTGTACCGTAGACGAGGTTCTTGTAAACAGAGCCCTCTGAAACTTTGGGGTGGCTGTGTGTTTTTGATTTTAATTTCCCTAAGCTATAGGACCATAAGTGGAAGTGCCGTAGGCTCCGTTGCTTTGTTTTTTAGGTGTTTCAGGAAACACCATACACTTCTCCAGAGTGGCTGTTGGCAATTTACATCCCACCCATCAGCATAACAAGGCTCCCTGTTCTCCATGGCCTGTGCTGCATTTCTGGATTTTACACTTTTTTCAGATGGCCCTTTTGACCGGGGGGCAGTGAGACTTCATTGTAGTGCAGATTTCTTTAACATGCTTGCTTGGTTGGCCAAAAAGGGCGTATGCGTTTTTTCCTGAATATATTCAGGAAAAAACGCATACGCCCTTTTTGGCCAAGTGCATCATTGTCGACGTTCTGCCTCTTTTCCTATGCTTTAAATGCAATTCCAGTCTACCCCCTGAAATCGTTTTCCTGCAATTCTGCCCCGCTTTCAAGTCCTCTTCGCAGCCTTCCTTCAATATATTTTCGGACGATAGCTGTCATTTATAACTCTGCAGGTTTGTGAATTACAGTGCCCCTGAGCTCCTTTCTTCAAATCGCTTTCTTGTGAGCTGACCGCAAACCCGCAGGATTGCTTCAGGCCCTAATCTGTTTCCAGCTCGGCATGCTGAGCCTTTGGTTAATTCCTCTTCCTGGTGGGAAATGAGCGTTAAATTAGCCCGTGCAGACACCTACAGCTAGTCTCTCATTGGTTCTCCCTATTCCTGTTCATCTTGCGCAGAAATTGCAAACTGTGCCAAACAGCAGGTTAAAGGCACTGACTCTCCAAGTGGGGAGAGTGTTAGTAAAGGGTCAGGAATTGTGAACCCGACTAAAAGGGGACGAAAACTGAGATGCATTTGAAAACGTTTCCCGGTCACACGGTGCACCATACTGTGGGTTTCCCATGCATGTTTTAGCTGAAGGAAGATTCGCTTAAACGTGGAGAGTTGGGACCCATGGAATGGGTACCATGCAGTATGACTTCAAATGGTCTGCATTTGCTCATCGAACCTCACCAATGCTCTCAGCCTGAAGTGTCCAACCTTATGTCTCACTCAGCTCTGGGTGTAGATGAGGTAAATCCAGGTTGCATCACAAGCCCTGAATGAATTATTTAAGAATTGCTCTCTATTTCACTGTCATTCTGTTTTGTTTTTGTAATTCATTTTGATAATAAGATTTATCGGATTTTCTCTGCTGCCTTCATGCAGCTGTACACACGCTTGATTCTCTTATGGAGACATATAAATCCATGGGTTTGAAGATTCTTACTAGTCAGGTGTATTCCTAGGTGTTGAATATAGGGTGTTTAGCCCATTTCGTTGAGCAAGGGGTAGGTCTTGACTATTACATATTTGACGTATGGAATGGTATCTGTGCTAATTTCTATCTCTGGTTTTATGCAGCACCCCAACTCACCTTTCCCCTTACGCAAACATAAGTTGGTTTTCTAAATTTGAGACCCTGTTCTGTTTTGTAATTCAGTTCATGTGTAGCCAAGATTACATTCGGTGTATTAGTGATATCTTATGATGTTTCATTTTCTGTGTGACTTATTTCACTTAGAATCATCGTACCTGTATCCTCTCATTTTGTCACGACGGGCCAGATGACATAGATTTCATTGGTGAGTGATATTCCATTGTACGTATGTACCACAACTTCTTTATCCATTTTTCGCTTTCTGGGATATTTAACTTGTACCGTAGACGAGGTTCTTGTAAACAGAGCCGTCTGAAACTTTGGGGTGGCTGTGTGTTTTTGATTTTAATTTCCCTAAGCTATAGGACCATAAGTGGAAGTGCCGTAGGCTCCGTTGCTTTGTTTTTTAGGTGTTTCAGGAAACACCATACACTTTGCCAGAGTGGCTGTTGGCAATTTACATCCCACCCATCAGCATAACAAGGCTCCCTGTTCTCCATGGCCTGTGCTGCATTTCTGGATTTTACACTTTTTTCAGATGGCCCTTTTGACTGGGGGGCAGTGAGACTTCATTGTAGTGCAGATTTCTTTAACATGCTTGCTTGGTTGGCCAAAAAGGGCGTATGCGTTTTTTCCTGAATATATTCAGGAAAAAACGCATACGCCCTTTTTGGCCAAGTGCATCATTGTCGACGTTCTGCCTCTTTTCCTATGCTTTAAATGCAATTCCAGTCTACCCCCTGAAATCGTTTTCCTGCAATTCTGCCCCGCTTTCAAGTCCTCTTCGCAGCCTTTCTTCAATATATTTTCGGACGATAGCTGTCATTTATAACTCTGCAGGTTTGTGAATTACAGTGCCCCTGAGCTCCTTTCTTCAAATCGCTTTTTTGTGAGCTGGCCGCAAACCCGCAGGATTGCTTCAGGCCCTAATCTGGTTCCTGCACGGCATGCTGAGCCTTTGGTTAATTCCTCTTCCTGGTTGGAAATGAGAGTTAAATTTGCCCGTGCAGACACCTACAGCTAGTCTCTCATTGGTTCTCCCTATTCCTGTTCATCTTGCGCAGAAATTGCTAACTGTGCTAAACAGGAGTTTAAAGGCACTGACTCTCCAAGTGGGGAGAGTGTTAGTAAAGGGTCTGGAATTGTGAACCCGAGTAAAAGGGGACAAAAACTGAGATGCATTTGAAAAAGTTTCCCGGTCACATGGTGCACCATACTGTGGGTTTCCCATGCATTCTTTAGCTGAAGGAAGAATCACTTAAACCTGGAGAGTTGGGACCCATGGAATGGGTACCATGTAGTATGACGTCAAATGGTCTGCATTTGCTCATCGAACCTCACCAATGCTATCAGCCCGAAGTGTCCAACCTTATGTCTCACTCAGCTCTGGGTTTTGATGAGGTAAATCCAGGTTGCATCACAAGCCCTGAATGAATTATTTAAGAATTGCTCTCTATTTCACTGTCATTGTGTTTTGTTTTTGTAATTCATTTTGATAATAAGATTATCGGATTTTCTCTGCTGCCTTCATGCAGCTGTACACACGCTTGATTCTCTTATGGAGACATATAAATCCATGGGTTTGAAGATTCTTACTAGTCAGGTGTATTACTAGGTGTTGAATATAGGGTTTTTAGCCCATTTCGTTGAGCAAGGGGTAGGTCTTGACTATTACATATTTGACGTATGGAATGGTATCTGTGCAAATTTCTATCTCTGGTTTTATGCAGCACCCCATCTCACGTTTCCCCTTACGCAAACATAAGTTGGTTTTCTAAATTTGAGACCCTGTTCTGTTTTGTAATTCAGTTCATGTGTAGCCAAGATTACATTCCGTGTATTAGTGATATCTTATGATGTTTCATTTTCTGTGTGACTTATTTCACTTAGAATCATCGTACCTGAATCCACTAATTATGCCACGACGGGCCAGATGACATAGATTTCATTGGTGAGTGATATTCCATTGTACGTACGTACCACAACTTCTTTATCCATTTCTCGCTTTCTGGGATATTTAACTTGTACCGTAGACGAGGTTCTTGTAAACAGAGCCGTCTGAAACTTTGGGGTGGCTGTGTGTTTTTGATTTTAATTTCCCTAAGCTATAGGACCATAAGTGGAAGTGCCGTAGGCTCCGTTGCTTTGTTTTTTAGGTGTTTCAGGAAACACCATACACTTCTCCAGAGTGGCTGTTGGCAATTTACATCCCACCCATCAGCATAACAAGGCTCCCTGTTCTCCATGGCCTGTGCTGCATTTCTGGATTTTACACTTTTTTCAGATGGCCCTTTTGACCGGGGGGCAGTGAGACTTCATTGTAGTGCAGATTTCTTTAACATGCTTGCTTGGTTGGCCAAAAAGGGCGTATGCGTTTTTTCCTGAATATATTCAGGAAAAAACGCATACGCCCTTTTTGGCCAAGTGCATCATTGTCGACGTTCTGCCTCTTTTCCTATGCTTTAAATGCAATTCCAGTCTACCCCCTGAAATCGTTCTCCTGCAATTCTGCCCCGCTTTCAAGTCCTCTTCGCAGCCTTCCTTCAATATATTTTCGGACGATAGCTGTCATTTATAACTCTGCAGGTTTGTGAATTACAGTGCCCCTGTGCTCCTTTCTTCAAATTGCTTTCTTGTGAGCTGGCCGCAAACCCGCAGGATTGCTTCAGGCCCTAATCTGGTTCCTGCACGGCATGCTGAGCCTTTGGTTAATTCCTCTTCCTGGTTGGAAATGAGCGTTAAATTTGCCCGTGCAGACACCTACAGCTAGTCTCTCATTGGTTCTCCCTATTTCTGTTCATCTTGCGCAGAAATTGCAAACTGTGCCAAACAGGAGGTTAAAGGCACTGACTCTCCAAGTGGGGAGAGTGTTAGTAAAGGGTCTGGAATTGTGAACCCGAGTAAAAGGGGACAAAAACTGAGATGCATTTGAAAACGTTTCCCGGTCACATGGTGCACCATACTGTGGGTTTCCCATGCATGCTTTAGCTGAAGGAAGAATCACTTAAAACTGGAGAGTTGGGACCCATGGAATGGGTACCATGCAGTATGACTTCAAATGGTCTGCATTTGCTCATCGAACCTCAACAATGCTATCAGCCCGAAGTTTCCAACCTTATGTCTCACTCAGCTCTGGGTTTTGATGAGGTAAATCCAGGTTGCATCACAAGCCCTGAATGAATTATTTAAGAATTGCTCTCTATTTCACTGTCATTGTGTTTTGTTTTTGTAATTCATTTTGATAATAAGATTTATCGGATTTTCTCTGCTGCCTTCATGCAGCTGTACACACGCTTGATTCTCTTATGGAGACATATAAATCCATGGGTTTCAAGATTCTTTCTACTCAGGTGTATTTCTAGGCGTTGAATATAGGGTTTTTAGCCCATTTCGTTGAGCAAGGGGTAGGTTTGACTATTACATATTTGACGTATGGAATGGTATCTGTGCTAATTTCTATCTCTGGTTTTATGCAGCACCCCAACTCACCTTTCCCCTTACGCAAACATAAGTTGGTTTTCTAAATTTGAGACCCTGTTCTGTTTTGTAATTCAGTTCATGTGTAGCCAAGATTACATTCGGTGTATTAGTGATATCTTATGATGTTTCAGTTTCTGTGTGACTTATTTCACTTAGAATCATCGTACCTGAATCCACTCATTATGCCACGACGGGCCAGATGACATAGATTTCATTGGTGAGTGATATTCCATTGTACGTACGTACCACAACTTCTTTATCCATTTCTCGCTTTCTGGGATATTTAACTTGTACCATAGACGAGGTTCTTGTAAACAGAGCCGTCTGAAACTTTGGGGTGGCTGTGTGTTTTTGATTTTAATTTCCCTAAGCTATAGGACCATAAGTGGAAGTGCCGTAGGCTCCGTTGCTTTGTTTTTTAGGTGTTTCAGGAAACACCATACACTTCTCCAGAGTGGCTGTTGGCAATTTACATCCCACCCATCAGCATAACAAGGCTCCCTGTTCTCCATGGCCTGTGCTGCATTTCTGGATTTTACACTTTTTTCAGATGGCCCTTTTGACCGGGGGGCAGTGAGACTTCATTGTAGTGCAGATTTCTTTAACATGCTTGCTTGGTTGGCCAAAAAGGGCGTATGCGTTTTTTCTTGAATATATTCAGGAAAAAAGGCATACGCCCTTTATGGCCAAGTGCATCATTGTCGACGTTCTGCCTCTTTTCCTATGCTTTAAATGCAATTCCAGTCTACCCCTGAAATCGTTTTCCTGCAATTCTGCCCCGCATTCAAGTCCTCTTCGCAGCCTTCCTTCAATATATTTTTGGACGATAGCTCTCATTTATAACACTGCAGGATTCTGAATTACTTGGCCCATGAGCTCCTTTCTTCAAATCGCTTTCTTGTGAGCTGGCCGCAAACCCGCAAGATTGCTTCAGGCCTTAATCTGTTTCCGGCTCGGCATGCTGAGCCTTTGGTTAATTCCTCTTCCTGGTTGGAAATGAGCGTTAAATTTGCCCATGCAGACACCTACAGCTAGTCTCTCATTGGTTCTCCCTATTCCTGTTCATCTTGCGCAGAAATTGCAAACTGTGCCAAACAGGAGGTTAAAGGCACTGACTCTCCAAGTGGGGAGAGTGTTAGTAAAGGGTCTGGAATTGTGAACCCGACTAAAAGGGGACGAAAACTGAGATGCATTTGAAAACGTTTCCCGGTCACATGGTGCACCATACTGTGGGTTTCCCATGCATGTTTTAGCTGAAGGGAGAATCGCTTAAACCTGGAGAGCTGGGACCCATGGAATGGGTACCATGCAGTATGACTTCAAATGGTCTGCATTTGCTCATCGAACCTCACCAATGCTATCAGCCTGAAGTGTCCATCCTTATGTCTCTCTCAGCTCCGGGTGTAGATGAGGTAAATCCAGGTTGCATCACAAGCCCTGAATGAATTATTTAAGAATTGCTCTCTATTTCACTGTCATTCTGTTTTGTTTTTGTAATTCATTTTGATAATGGGATTTATCGGATTTTCTCTGCTGCCTTCATGCAGCTGTACACACGCTTGATTCTCTTATGGAGACATATAAATCCATGGGTTTGAATATTCTTTCTAGTCAGGTGTATTCCTAGACGTTGAATATAGGGTGTTTAGCCCATTTGGTTGAGCAAGGGGTAGGTCTTGACTATTACATATTTGACGTATGGAATGGTATCTGTGCTAATTTCTATCTCTGGTTTTATGCAGCACCCCAACTCACCTTTCCCCTTAAGCAAACATAAGTTGGTTTTCTAAATTTGAGACCCTATTCTGTTTTGTAATTCAGTTCATGTGTAGCCAAGATTACATTCCGTGTATTAGTGACATCTTATGATGTTTCATTTTCTGTGTGAGTTATTTCACTTAGAATCATCGTACCTGAATCCACTCATTATGCCACGACGGGCCAGATGACATAGATTTCATTGGTGAGTGATATTCCATTGTACGTACGAACCACAACTTCTTTATCCATTTTTCACTTTCTGGGATATTTAACTTGTACCGTAGACGAGGTTCTTGTAAACAGAGCCGTCTGAAACTTTGGGGTGGCTGTGTGTTTTTGATTTTAATTTCCCTAAGCTATAGGACCATAAGTGGAAGTGCCGTTGGCTCCGTTGCTTTGTTTTTTAGGTGTTTCAGGAAACACCATACACTTCTCCAGAGTGGCTCTTGGCAATTTACATCCCACCCATCAGCATAACAAGGCTCCCTGTTCTCCATGGCCTGTCCTGTGTTTCTGGTTTTTACACTGTTTTCAGATGGCCCTTTTGACGAATGGGAAATGAGACTTCATTGTAGTGCAGATTTCCATTGCTCGAGTGCTTGGTTGGCCAAAAAGGGCATATGCATTTTTTCCTGAATATATTCAGGAAAAAATGTATATGCACTTTTGTCCAAGTGCATCACTGTCAAAGATCTGCCGCATTTCACATGCTTTAAATGCAATTCCAATCTTCCTCCTGAAATATGATTCCTGCATTTCTGCCTCGTTTTCAAGTCCTCTTTGCAGACTTACTTCAATATATTTTTCCAATAGCTGTCATTTATAACTCTGCAGGTTTGTGAATTACAGTGCCCGTGATTTCCTTTCTTAACTCGTTTCCTTGAAAGCTGGCCACAGAACCGCAGGTTTGCTTCAGGCCATAATCAGGGTCCGGCATGGCACTCTGAGCCGTTGGTTAATTCCTCTTCCTGGTGGGAAATTAGAGTTCAATGTGCCCCTCCAGACACCTGCCTCACTCCCAGCCCCTTGGTGATGTGTGTCCTCTGGTTTGAGGCCACATGTGCTGGATTCCTCACCTTTGGCTGATGTGGCCCCACTGGTGTGAGGACACTCCTGCTTGGTTCCCATCCCCTTGGTGATGTGGGCCCTCCGGTGAGAGTCTGATCCTGGTTGGGTTACTCACACTTCTGTGAGGTGGGCCCTCTTCTCTGAGGTCACTCCTGCCTGGCTGGCACACCCCGCCTTGGTGACGTCGGCCATCTAGTGGGAGTTGGTGCCTGCTGGGAGTCTCCTCCCCTCGGTAATGAGGGCCCTCTGGCGTCAGGCCCTAACTCCTGGGCTCCCAAAATTTTCGGCTGTGCGCCCTGTGGTACGAGTACATTCCTGCCAAGTTCACAACCTCATGGGAATGTGGGCCTTCTGCTCTGCGGTCCCAACGGTGGGTTGCTCAGTTTCATGATGAGGGCCCTCTGGTGTGAGTTCACTCCGGCCTGGATCCCATAGCCACGCTGCTCCTGGCCACCTGCGGGGAGGTTATAACTGCGCGATTCCTCACCTTTTTTCTTCTATGGGCCCTCTGTTTTGAGACTCCTCCTGCCTGCCTCACTCCCAGCCCCTTGGTGATGTGTGTCCTCTGGTTTGAGGCCACGTGTGCTAGGTCCCTCACCTTTTGATGATGTGGCCCCACTGGTGTGAGGAAACTCCTGCCTGGTTCCTATCCCCTTGATGATGTGGGCCCTATGGTGAGAGTTTGATCATGGCTGGGTTCCTCACCCTTCTGTGAGGTGGGCCCTCTGCAGTGAGGTCACTCCTGCCTGGCTGGCACACCCCGCCTGGGCAACATCGGCCCTCTTGTGGCAGTTGTAGCCTGCTGGGAGCCTCCTCCCCTCAGTGATGAGGGCCCTCTTGCGTCAGGCCCTAACTGCTGGGTACCCACATTTTCTGATACGTGCTAAGTGGTGCGAGGACACTCCTGCAAAGTTCCCATCCCCATGGGGATGTGGGCCTTCTGCTCTTAGCTCCCAATGTCTGGGTTGCTCACAGTTTCATGATGTGGGCCCTCTGCTGTGAGTTTACTGCAGCCTGGATCGCATAGACTTGGTGCTCTGGGCCACCTGCTGGGAGGTTCCCACTGCAAGATTCCTCAGCTTTTTTATTCTATGGGCCCTGTGTTGTGAGGCTCCTCCTGCCTGCCTCACTCCGAGCCCCTTGGAGATGTGGGTCCTCTGGTTTAGGCCACATGTTCCGGGTTCCTCACCTTTCTATGATTTGGCCACACTGGTGTGAGGACACTCCTGCCTGGTTCAGATCCCATTGGTGATGTGGGCCCTCTGGTGAGAGTCTTATCCTGGCTGGGTTCCTCACACTTCTGTGAGGTAGGCCCTCTGCTCGGAGGTCACTCCTGCCTGGCTGTCACATGTCACCTTGGCGACATGGGCCCTCAGTTGGGAGTTGGTGCCTGCTTGGAGTCTCCTCCCCTTGGTAATGAGGGCCCTCTGACGTCAGGCCCTAACTTCTGGGCTTCCAAAATTCTCTGATGTGTGCCCTGTGGTGCGAGTACACTTATGCCATGTTCCCAACCACATGGGAATGTGGGCCTTCTGCTCTGAGGTCCCAACGGCTGGGTTGTTCACAGTTTCATGATGAGGGCCCTCTGTTTTGAGTTCAGTCAGGTCTGGATCCCATAGCCTCGCTGCTCCTGGCCGCCTGCTAGGATGTTCCAACTGCGAGATTCCTCACCATTTTTATTCTATGGTCCCTGTTTTGAGGCTCCTCCTGTCTGCCTCACTCCCAGCCCCTTGGTGATATGTGTCCTCTGGTTTGAAGCCATGTGTGCTGGGTCACTCACATTTCGGTGATGAGGCCCCACTGGTGTGAGGACACTCCAGCCTGGTGCCCATTCCCTTGGTGATGCGGACCCTGTGGTGAGAGTCTGATCCTGGCTGGGCTCCTTACCCTTCTGTGAGGTGGGCCCTCTGCTCTGAGGTCACTCCTGCCTGGCTGGCTCACATCGCCTTGGCGATGTGGGCCCTCTGTTGGCCACGAAAGCATGCTGGGAGCCCTCTACCCTCTGTAATGAGGGCCCTGAAAAAACGCATATGCACTTTTTGACCAAGTGCATCATGTCGAAGTTCTGCCTCTTTTCCTATGCTTTAAATGAATTCCAGTCTGCCCCCTGAAATCGTTTTCCTGCAATTCTGCCCCGCTTACAAATCCTCTTCACAGCCTTCCTTCAATATATTTTTGGACAATAGCTATCAGTTATAACTCTGCAGGTTTGTAAATTACAGTGCCCCTGAGCTCCTTTCTTCAACTCGCTTTCTTGTGAGCTGGCCGCAAACCCGCAGGATTGCTTCAGGCCCTAATCTTGTTCCGGCACGGCATGCTGAGCCTTTGGTTAATTCCTCTTCCTGGTTGGAAATGAGCGTTAAATTTGCCCGTGCAGACACCTACAGCTAGTCTCTCATTGGTTCTCCCTATTCCTGTTCATCTTGCGCAGAAATTGCAAACTGTGCCAAACAGCAGGTTAAAGGCACTGACTCTACAAGTGGGGAGAGTGTTAGTAAAGGGTCTGGAATTGTGAACCCGAGTAAAAGAGGACAAAAACTGAGATGCATTTGAAAACGTTTCCTGGTCACACAGTGCACCAAACTTTGGGTTTCCCATGCATGCTTTAGCTGAAGGAAGAATCGCTTAAACCTGGAGAGTTGGGACCCATGGAATGGGTACCATGCAGTATGACTTCAAATGGTCTGCATTTGCTCATCGAACCTCACCAATGCTATCAGCCCGAAGTGTCCAACCTTATCTCTCACTCAGCTCTGGGTTTTGATGAGGTAAATCCAGGTTGCATCACAAGCCCTGAATGAATTATTTAAGAATTGCTCTCTATTTCACTGTCATTGTGTTTTGTTTTTGTAATTCATTTTGATAATAAGATTTATCGGATTTTCTCTGCTGCCTTCATGCAGCTGTACACACGCTTGATTCTCTTATGGAGACATATAAATCCATGGGTTTGAAGATTCTTACTAGTCAGGTGTATTCCTAGGTGTTGAATATAGGGTGTTTAGCCCATTTCGTTGAGCAAGGGGTAGGTCTTGACTATTACATATTTGACGTATGGAATGGTATCTGTGCTAATTTCTATCTCTGGTTTTATGCAGCACCCCAACTCACCTTTCCCCTTACGCAAACATAAGTTGGTTTTCTAAATTTGAGACCCTGTTCTGTTTTGTAATTCTGTTCATGTGTAGCCAAGATTACATTCGGTGTATTAGTGATATCTTATGATGTTTCATTTTCTGTGTGACTTACTTCACTTAGAATCATCGTACCTGAATCCTCTCATTATGCCACGACGGGCCAGATGACATAGATTTCATTGGTGAGTGATATTCCATTGTACGTACGTACCACAACTTCTTTATCCATTTCTCGCTTTCTGGGATATTTAACTTGTACCGTAGACGAGGTTCTTGTAAACAGAGCCGTCTGAAACTTTGGGGTGGCTGTGTGTTTTTGATTTTAATTTCCCTAAGCTATAGGACCATAAGTGGAAGTGCCGTAGGCTCCGTTGCTTTGTTTTTTAGGTGTTTCAGGAAACACCATACACTTCTCCAGAGTGGCTGTTGGCAATTTACATCCCACCCATCAGCATAACAAGGCTCCCTGTTCTCCATGGCCTGTGCTGCATTTCTGGATTTTACACTTTTTTCAGATGGCCCTTTTGACCGGGGGGCAGTGAGACTTCATTGTAGTGCAGATTTCTTTAACATGCTTGCTTGGTTGGCCAAAAAGTGCGTATGCGTTTTTTCCTGAATATATTCAGGAAAAAACGCATACGCCCTTTTTGGCCAAGTGCATCATTGTCGACGTTCTGCCTCTTTTCCTATGCTTTAAATGCAATTCCAGTCTACCCCCTGAAATCGTTTTCCTGCAATTCTTCCCCGCTTTCAAGTCCTCTTCGCAGCCTTCCTTCAATATATTTTCGGACGATAGCTGTCATTTATAACTCTGCAGGTTTGTGAATTACAGTGCCCCTGAGCTCCTTTCTTCAAATCGCTTTCTTGTGAGCTGGCCGCAAACCCGCAGGATTGCTTCAGGCCCTAATCTGTTTCCGGCTCGGCATGCTGAGCCTTTGGTTAATTCCTCTTCCTGGTGGGAAATGAGCGTTAATTAGCCCGTGCAGACACCTACAGCTAGTCTCTCATTGCTTCTCCCTATTCCTGTTCATCTTGCGCAGAAATTGCAAACTGTGCCAAACAGCAGGTTAAAGGCACTGACTCTCCAAGTGGGGAGAGTGTTAGTAAAGGGTCAGGAATTGTGAACCCGACTAAAAGGGGACGAAAACTGAGATGCATTTGAAAACGTTTCCCGGTCACACGGTGCACCATACTGTGGGTTTCCCATGCATGTTTTAGCTGAAGGAAGAATCGCTTAAACGTGGAGAGTTGGGACCCATGGAATGGGTACCATGCAGTATGACTTCAAATGGTCTGCATTTGCTCATCGAACCTCACCAATGCTATCAGCCTGAAGTGTCCAACCTCATGTCTCACTCAGCTCTGGGTGTAGATGAGGTAAATCCAGGTTGCATCACAAGCCCTGAATGAATTATTTAAGAATTGCTCTCTATTTCACTGTCATTCTGTTTTGTTTTTGTAATTCATTTTGATATTAGGATTTATCGGATTTTCTCTGCTGCCTTCATGCAGCTGTACACACGCTTTATTCTCTTATGGAGACATATAAATCCATGGGTTTGAATATTCTTTCTAGTCAGGTGTATTCCTAGACGTTGAATATAGGGTGTTTAGCCCATTTGGTTGAGCAAGGGGCAGGTCTTGACTATTACATATTTGACGTATGGAATGGTATCTGTGCTAATTTCTATCTCTGGTTTTATGCAGCACCCCAACTCACCTTTCCCCTTAAGCAAACATAAGTTGGTTTTCTAAATTTGAGACCCTGTTCTGTTTTGTAATTCAGTTCATGTGTAGCCAAGATTACATTCCGTGTATTAGGGACATCTTATGATGTTTCATTTTCTGTGTGAGTTATTTCACTTAGAATCATCGTACCTGAATCCACTCATTATGCCACGACGGGCCAGATGACATAGATTTCATTGGTGAGTGATATTCCATTGTACGTACGTACCACAACTTCTTTATCCATTTCTCGCTTTCTGGGATATTTAACTTGTACCGTAGACGAGGTTCTTATAAACAGAGCCGTCTGAAACTTTGGGGTGGCTGTGTGTTTTTGATTTTAATTTCCCTAAGCTATAGGATCATAAGTGGAAGTGCCGTAGGCTCCGTTGCTTTGTTTTTTAGGTGTTTCAGGAAACACCATACACTTCTCCAGAGTGGCTGTTGGCAATTTACATCCCACCCATCAGCATAACAAGGCTCCCTGTTCTCCATGGCCTGTGCTGCATTTCTGGATTTTACACTTTTTTCAGATGGCCCTTTTGACCAGGGGGCAGTGAGACTTCATTGTAGTGCAGATTTCCTTAACATGCTTGCTTGGTTGGCCAAAAAGGGCGTATGCGTTTTTTCCTGAATATATTCAGGAAAAAACGCATACGCCCTTTTTGGCCAAGTGCATCATTGTCGACGTTCTGCCTCTTTTCCTATGCTTTAAATGCAATTCCAGTCTACCCCCTGAAATCGTTTTTCTGCAATTCTGCCCCGCTTTCAAGTCCTCTTCGCAGCCTTCCTTCAATATATTTTCGGACGATACCTGTCATTTATAACTCTGCAGGTTTGTGAATTACAGTGACCCTGACCTCCTTTCTTCAAATCGCTTTCTTGTGAGCTGGCCGCAAACCCGCAGGATTGCTTCAGGCCCTAATCTGTTTCCTGCACGGCATGCTGAGCCTTTTGTTAATTCCTCTTCCTGGTTGGATATGAGCGTTAAATTTGCCCGTGCAGACACCTACAGCTAGTCTCTCATTGGTTCTCCCTATTCCTGTTCATCTTGCGCAGAAATTGCAAACTGTGCCAAACAGTAGGTTAAAGGCACTGACTCTCCAAGTGGGGAGAGTGTTAGTAAAGGGTCTGGAATTGTGAACCCGAGTAAAAGGGGACAAAACCTGAGATGTATTTGAAAACGTTTCCCGGTCACATGGTGCACCATACTGTGGGTTTCCCATGCATGCTTTAGCTGAAGGAAGAATCACTTAAACCTGGAGAGTTGGGACCCAAGGAATGGGTACCATGCAGTATGACTTCAAATGGTCTGCATTTGCTCATCGAACGTCACCAATGCTATCAGCCCGAAGTGTCCAACCTTATGTCTCACTCAGCTCTGGGATTAGATGAGGTAAATCCAGGTTGCATCACAAGCCCTGAATGAATTATTTAAGAATTGCTCTCTATTTCACTGTCATTGTGTTTGGTTTTTTAATTCATTTTGATAATGGGATTTATCAGATTTTCTCTGCTGCCTTCATGCAGCTGTACACACGCTTGATTCTCTTATGGAGACATATAAATCAATGGGTTTGAAGATTCTTACTAGTCAGGTGTATTCCTAGGCGTTGAATATAGGGTGTTTAGCCCATTTCGTTGAGCAAGGGGTATGTCTTGACTATTACGTATTTGACATATGGAATGGTATCTGTGCTAATTTCTAACTCTGGTTTTATGCAGCACCCCAACTCACCTTTCCCCTTACGCAAACATAAGTTGGGCTTCTAAATTTGAGTCCCTGTTCTGTTTTGTAATTCAGTTCATGTGTAGCCAAGATTACATTCGGTGTATTAGTGATATCTTATGATTCTTCATTTTCTGTGTGACTTATTTCACTTAGAATCATCGTACCTGAATCCACTCATTATGCCACGACGGGCCAGATGACATAGATTTCATTGGTGAGTGATATTCCATTGTACGTACGTACCACAACTTCTTTATCCATTTCTCGCTTTCTGGGATATTTAACTTGTACCATAGACGAGGTTCTTGTAAACAGAGCCGTCTGAAACTTTGGGGTGGCTGTGTGTTTTTGATTTTAATTTCCCTAAGCTATAGGACCATAAGTGGAAGTGCCGTAGGCTCCGTTGCTTTGTTTTTTAGGTGTTTCAGGAAACAACATACACTTCTCCAGAGTGGCTGTTGGCAATTTACATCCCATCCATCAGCATAACAAGGCTCCCTGTTCTCCATGGCCTGTGCTGCATTTCTGGATTTTACACTATTTTCATATGGCCCTTTTGACCGGGGGGCAGTGAGACTTCACTGTAGTGCAGATTTCTTTAACATGCTTGCTTGGTTGGCCAAAAAGTGCGTATGCGTTTTTTCCTGAATATATTCGGGAACAAACGCATACGCCCTTTTTGGCCAAGTGCATCATTGTCGACGTTCTGCCTCTTTTCCTATGCTTTAAATGCAATTCAGGTCTACCCCCTGAAATCGTTTTCCTGCAATTCTGCCCCGCTTTCAAGTCCTCTTCGCAGCCTTCCTTCAATATATTTTCGGACGATAACTGTCATTTATAACTCTGCAGGTTTGTGAATTACAGTGCCCCTGAGCTCCTTTCTTCAAATCGCTTTCTTGTGAGCTGGCCGCAAACCCGCAGGATTGCTTCAGGCCCTAATCTGGTTCCTGCACGGCATGCTGAGCCTTTGGTTAATTCCTCTTCCTGGTTGGAAATGAGCGTTAAATTTGCCCGTGCAGACACCTACAGCTAGTCTCTCATTGGTTCTCCCTATTCCTGTTCATCTTGCGCAGAAATTGCAAACTGTGCCAAACAGCAGGTTAAAGGCACTGACTCTACAAGTGGGGAGAGTGTTAGTAAAGGGTCTGGAATTGTGAACCCGAGTAAAAGAGGACAAAAACTGAGATGCATTTGAAAACGTTTCCTGGTCACACAGTGCACCAAACTTTGGGTTTCCCATGCATGCTTTAGCTGAAGGAAGAATCGCTTAAACCTGGAGAGTTGGGACCCATGGAATGGGTACCATGCAGTATGACTTCAAATGGTCTGCATTTGCTCATCGAACCTCACCAATGCTATCAGCCCGAAGTGTCCAACCTTATCTCTCACTCAGCTCTGGGTTTTGATGAGGTAAATCCAGGTTGCATCACAAGCCCTGAATGAATTATTTAAGAATTGCTCTCTATTTCACTGTCATTGTGTTTTGTTTTTGTAATTCATTTTGATAATAAGATTTATCGGATTTTCTCTGCTGCCTTCATGCAGCTGTACACACGCTTGATTCTCTTATGGAGACATATAAATCCATGGGTTTGAAGATTCTTACTAGTCAGGTGTATTCCTAGGTGTTGAATATAGGGTGTTTAGCCCATTTCGTTGAGCAAGGGGTAGGTCTTGACTATTACATATTTGACGTATGGAATGGTATCTGTGCTAATTTCTATCTCTGGTTTTATGCAGCACCCCAACTCACCTTTCCCCTTACGCAAACATAAGTTGGTTTTCTAAATTTGAGACCCTGTTCTGTTTTGTAATTCTGTTCATGTGTAGCCAAGATTACATTCGGTGTATTAGTGATATCTTATGATGTTTCATTTTCTGTGTGACTTATTTCACTTAGAATCATCGTACCTGAATCCTCTCATTATGCCACGACGGGCCAGATGACATAGATTTCATTGGTGAGTGATATTCCATTGTACGTACGTACCACAACTTCTTTATCCATTTCTCGCTTTCTGGGATATTTAACTTGTACCGTAGACGAGGTTCTTGTAAACAGAGCCGTCTGAAACTTTGGGGTGGCTGTGTGTTTTTGATTTTAATTTCCCTAAGCTATAGGACCATAAGTGGAAGTGCCGTAGGCTCCGTTGCTTTGTTTTTTTGGTGTTTCAGGAAACACCATACACTTCTCCAGAGTGGCTGTTGGCAATTTACATCCCACCCATCAGCATAACAAGGCTCCCTGTTCTCCATGGCCTGTGCTGCATTTCTGGATTTTACACTTTTTTCAGATGGCCCTTTTGACCGGGGGGCAGTGAGACTTCATTGTAGTGCAGATTTCTTTAACATGCTTGCTTGGTTGGCCAAAAAGTGCGTATGCGTTTTTTCCTGAATATATTCAGGAAAAAACGCATACGCCCTTTTTGGCCAAGTGCATCATTGTCGACGTTCTGCCTCTTTTCCTATGCTTTAAATGCAATTCCAGTCTACCCCCTGAAATCGTTTTCCTGCAATTCTTCCCCGCTTTCAAGTCCTCTTCGCAGCCTTCCTTCAATATATTTTCGGACGATAGCTGTCATTTATAACTCTGCAGGTTTGTGAATTACAGTGCCCCTGAGCTCCTTTCTTCAAATCGCTTTCTTGTGAGCTGGCCGCAAACCCACAGGATTGCTTCAGGCCCTAATCTGTTTCCGGCTCGGCATGCTGAGCCTTTGGTTAATTCCTCTTCCTGGTGGGAAATGAGCGTTAATTAGCCCGTGCAGACACCTACAGCTAGTCTCTCATTGCTTCTCCCTATTCCTGTTCATCTTGCGCAGAAATTGCAAACTGTGCCAAACAGCAGGTTAAAGGCACTGACTCTCCAAGTGGGGAGAGTGTTAGTAAAGGGTCAGGAATTGTGAACCCGACTAAAAGGGGACGAAAACTGAGATGCATTTGAAAACGTTTCCCGGTCACACGGTGCACCATACTGTGGGTTTCCCATGCATGTTTTAGCTGAAGGAAGAATCGCTTAAACGTGGAGAGTTGGGACCCATGGAATGGGTACCATGCAGTATGACTTCAAATGGTCTGCATTTGCTCATCGAACCTCACCAATGCTATCAGCCTGAAGTGTCCAACCTCATGTCTCACTCAGCTCTGGGTGTAGATGAGGTAAATCCAGGTTGCATCACAAGCCCTGAATGAATTATTTAAGAATTGCTCTCTATTTCACTGTCATTCTGTTTTGTTTTTGTAATTCATTTTGATATTAGGATTTATCGGATTTTCTCTGCTGCCTTCATGCAGCTGTACACACGCTTTATTCTCTTATGGAGACATATAAATCCATGGGTTTGAATATTCTTTCTAGTCAGGTGTATTCCTAGACGTTGAATATAGGGTGTTTAGCCCATTTGGTTGAGCAAGGGGCAGGTCTTGACTATTACATATTTGACGTATGGAATGGTATCTGTGCTAATTTCTATCTCTGGTTTTATGCAGCACCCCAACTCACCTTTCCCCTTAAGCAAACATAAGTTGGTTTTCTAAATTTGAGACCCTGTTCTGTTTTGTAATTCAGTTCATGTGTAGCCAAGATTACATTCCGTGTATTAGGGACATCTTATGATGTTTCATTTTCTGTGTGAGTTATTTCACTTAGAATCATCGTACCTGAATCCACTCATTATGCCACGACGGGCCAGATGACATAGATTTCATTGGTGAGTGATATTCCATTGTACGTACGTACCACAACTTCTTTATCCATTTCTCGCTTTCTGGGATATTTAACTTGTACCGTAGACGAGGTTCTTATAAACAGAGCCGTCTGAAACTTTGGGGTGGCTGTGTGTTTTTGATTTTAATTTCCCTAAGCTATAGGATCATAAGTGGAAGTGCCGTAGGCTCCGTTGCTTTGTTTTTTAGGTGTTTCAGGAAACACCATACACTTCTCCAGAGTGGCTGTTGGCAATTTACATCCCACCCATCAGCATAACAAGGCTCCCTGTTCTCCATGGCCTGTGCTGCATTTCTGGATTTTACACTTTTTTCAGATGGCCCTTTTGACCGGGGGGCAGTGAGACTTCATTGTAGTGCAGATTTCCTTAACATGCTTGCTTGGTTGGCCAAAAAGGGCGTATGCGTTTTTTCCTGAATATATTCGGGAACAAACGCATACGCCCTTTTTGGCCAAGTGCATCATTGTCGACGTTCTGCCTCTTTTCCTATGCTTTAAATGCAATTCAGGTCTACCCCCTGAAATCGTTTTCCTGCAATTCTGCCCCGCTTTCAAGTCCTCTTCGCAGCCTTCCTTCAATATATTTTCGGACGATAACTGTCATTTATAACTCTGCAGGTTTGTGAATTACAGTGCCCCTGAGCTCCTTTCTTCAAATCGCTTTCTTGTGAGCTGGCCGCAAACCCGCAGGATTGCTTCAGGCCCTAATCTGGTTCCTGCACGGCATGCTGAGCCTTTGGTTAATTCCTCTTCCTGGTTGGAAATGAGCGTTAAATTTGCCCGTGCAGACACCTACAGCTAGTCTCTCATTGGTTCTCCCTATTCCTGTTCATCTTGCGCAGAAATTGCAAACTGTGCCAAACAGGAGGTTAAAGGCACTGACTCTCCAAGTGGGGAGAGTGTTAGTAAAGGGTCTGGAATTGTGAACCCGAGTAAAAGGGGACAAAAACTGAGATGCATTTGAAAACGTTTCCCGGTCACATGGTGCACCATACTGTGGGTTTCCCATGCATGCTTTAGCTGAAGGAAGAATCACTTAAACCAGGAGAGTTGGGACCCATGGAATGGGTACCATGTAGTATGACTTCAAATGGTCTGCATTTGCTCATCGAACCTCACCAATGCTATCAGCCCGAAGTGTCCAACCTTATGTCTCACTCAGCTCTGGGTTTAGATGAGGTAAATCCAGGTTGCATCACAAGCCCTGAATGAATTATTTAAGAATTGCTCTCTATTTCACTGTCATTGTGTTTTGTTTTTGTAATTCATTTTGATAATAAGATTTATCGGATTTTCTCTGCTGCCTTCATGCAGCTGTACACACGCTTGATTCTCTTATGGAGACATATAAATCCATGGGTTTGAAGATTCTTACTAGTCAGGTGTATTCCTAGGTGTTGAATATAGGGTGTTTAGCCCATTTCGTTGAGCAAGGGGTAGGTCTTGACTATTACATATTTGACGTATGGAATGGTATCTGTGCTAATTTCTATCTCTGGTTTTATGCAGCACCCCAACTCACCTTTCCCCTTACGCAAACATAAGTTGGTTTTCTAAATTTGAGACCCTGTTCTGTTTTGTAATTCAGTTCATGTGTAGCCAAGATTACATTCGGTGTATTAGTGATATCTTATGATGTTTCATTTTCTGTGTGACTTATTTCACTTAGAATCATCGTACCTGAATCCTCTCATTATGCCACGACGGGCCAGATGACATAGATTTCATTGGTGAGTGATATTCCATTGTACGTACGTACCACAACTTCTTTATCCATTTCTCGCTTTCTGGGATATTTAACTTGTACCGTAGACGAGGTTCTTGTAAACAGAGCCGTCTGAAACTTTGGGGTGGCTGTGTGTTTTTGATTTTAATTTCCCTAAGCTATAGGACCATAAGTGGAAGTGCCGTAGGCTCCATTGCTTTGTTTTTTAGGTGTTTCAGGAAACACCATACACTTCTCCAGAGTGGCTGTTGGCAATTTACATCCCACCCATCAGCATAACAAGGCTCCCTGTTCTCCATGGCCTGTGCTGCATTTCTGGATTTTACACTTTTTCCAGATGGCCCTTTTGACCGGGGGGCAGTGAGACTTCATTGTAGTGCAGATTTCTTTAACATGCTTGCTTGGTTGGCCAAAAAGGGCGTATGCGTTTTTTCCTGAATATATTCAGGAAAAAACGCATACGCCCTTTTTGGCCAAGTGCATCATTGTCGACGTTCTGCCTCTTTTCCTATGCTTTAAATGCAATTCCAGTCTACCCCCTGAAATCGTTTTCCTGCAATTCTGCCCCGCTTTCAAGTCCTCTTCGCAGCCTTCCTTCAATATATTTTCGGACGATAGCTGTCATTTATAACTCTGCAGGTTTGTGAATTACAGTGCCCCTGAGCTCCTTTCTTCAAATCGCTTTCTTGTGAGCTGGCCGCAAACCCGCAGGATTGCTTCAGGCCCTAATCTGTTTCCGGCTCGGCATGCTGAGCCTTTGGTTAATTCCTCTTCCTGGTGGGAAATGAGCGTTAAATTAGCCCGTGCAGACACCTACAGCTAGTCTCTCATTGGTTCTCCCTATTCCTGTTCATCTTGCGCAGAAATTGCAAACTGTGCCAAACAGCAGGTTAAAGGCACTGACTCTCCAAGTGGGGAGAGTGTTAGTAAAGGGTCAGGAATTGTGAACCCGACTAAAAGGGGACGAAAACTGAGATGCATTTGAAAACGTTTCCCGGTCACACGGTGCACCATACTGTGGGTTTCCCATGCATGTTTTAGCTGAAGGAAGAATCGCTTAAACGTGGAGAGTTGGGACCCATGGAATGGGTACCATGCAGTATGACTTCAAATGGTCTGCATTTGCTCATCGAACCTCACCAATGCTATCAGCCTGAAGTGTCCAACCTTATGTCTCACTCAGCTCTGGGTGTAGATGAGGTAAATCCAGGTTGCATCACAAGCCCTGAATGAATTATTTAAGAATTGCTCTCTATTTCACTGTCATTGTGTTTGGTTTTTTAATTCATTTTGATAATGGGATTTATCAGATTTTCTCTGCTGCCTTCATGCAGCTGTACACACGCTTGATTCTCTTATGGAGACATATAAATCCATGGGTTTGAAGATTCTTACTAGTCAGGTGTATTCCTAGGCGTTGAATATAGGGTGTTTAGCCCATTTCGTTGAGCAAGGGGTATGTCTTGACTATTACGTATTTGACATATGGAATGGTATCTGTGCTAATTTCTAACTCTGGTTTTATGCAGCACCCCAACTCACCTTTCCCCTTATGCAAACATAAGTTGGGTTTCTAAATTTGAGTCCCTGTTCTGTTTTGTAATTCAGTTCATGTGTAGCCAAGATTACATTCGGTGTATTAGTGATATCTTATGATTTTTCATTTTCTGTGTGACTTATTTCACTTAGAATCATCGTACCTGAATCCACTCATTATGCCACGACGGGCCAGATGACATAGATTTCATTGGTGAGTGATATTCCATTGTACGTACGTACCACAACTTCTTTATCCATTTCTCGCTTTCTGGGATATTTAACTTGTACCGTAAACGAGGTTCTTGTAAACAGAGCCGTCTGAAACTTTGGGGTGGCTGTGTGTTTTTGATTTTAATTTCCCTAAGCTATAGGACCATAAGTGGAAGTGCCGTAGGCTCCGTTGCTTTGTTTTTTAGTTGTTTCAGGAAACACCATACACTTCTCCAGAGTGGCTGTTGGCAATTTACATCCCACCCATCAGCATAACAAGGCTCCCTGTTCTCCATGGCCTGTGCTGCATTTCTGGATTTTACACTTTTTTCAGATGGCCCTTTTGACCGGGGGGCAGTGAGACTTCATTGTAGTGCAGATTTCTTTAACATGCTTGCTTGGTTGGCCAAAAAGGTCGTATGCGTTTTTTCCTGAATATATTCCGGAAAAAACGCATACGCACTTTTTGGCCAAGTGCATCATTGTCGACGTTCTGCCTCTTTTCCTATGCTTTAAATGCAATTCCAGTCTACCCCCTGAAATCGTTTTCCTGCAATTCTGCCCCGCTTTCAAGTCCTCTTCGGAGCCTTCCTTCAATATATTTTCGGACGATAGCTGTCATTTATAACTCTGCAGGTTTGTGAATTACAGTGCCCCTGAGCTCCTTCCTTCAAATCGCTTTCTTGTGAGCTGGCCGCAAACCCGCAGGATTGCTTCAGGCCCTAATCTGGTTCCTGCACGGCATGCTGAGCCTTTGGTTAATTCCTCTTCCTGGTTGGAAATGAGCGTTAAATTTGCCCGTGCAGACACCTACAGCTAGTCTCTCATTGGTTCTCCCTATTCCTGTTCATCTTGCGCAGAAATTGCAAACTGTGCCAAACAGGAGTTTAAAGGCACTGACTCTCCAAGTGGGGAGAGTGTTAGTAAAGGGTCTGGAATTGTGAACCCGAGTAAAAGGGGACAAAAACTGAGATGCATTTGAAAACGTTTCCCGGTCACATGGTGCACCATACTGTGGGTTTCCCATGCATGCTTTAGCTGAAGGAAGAATCACTTAAACCAGGAGAGTTGGGACCCATGGAATGGGTACCATGTAGTATGACTTCAAATGGTCTGCATTTGCTCATCGAACCTCACCAATGCTATCAACCCGAAGTGTCCAACCTTATGTCTCACTCAGCTCTGGGTTTTGATGAGGTAAATCCAGGTTGCATCACAAGCCCTGAATTAATTATTTAAGAATTGCTCTCTATTTCACTGTCATTGTGTTTTGTTTTTGTAATTCATTTTGATAATAAGATTTATGGGATTTTCTCTGCTGCCTTCATGCAGCTGTACACACGCTTGATTCTCTTATGGAGACATATAAATCCATGGGTTTGAAGATTCTTACTAGTCAGGTGTATTCCTAGGTGTTGAATATAGGGTGTTTAGCCCATTTCGTTGAGCAAGGGGTAGGTCTTGACTATTACATATTTGACGTATGGAATGGTATCTGTGCTAATTTCTATCTCTAGTTTTATGCAGCACCCCAACTCACCTTTCCCCTTACGCAAACATAAGTTGGTTTTCTAAATTTGAGACCCTGTTCTGTTTTGTAATTCAGTTCATGTGTAGCCAAGATTACATTCGGTGTATTAGTGATATCTTATGATGTTTCATTTTCTCTGTGACTTATTTCACTTAGAATCATCGTACCTGTATCCTCTCATTTTGTCACGATGGGCCAGATGACATAGATTTCATTGGTGAGTGATATTCCATTGTACGTATGTACCACAACTTCTTTATCCATTTTTCGCTTTCTGGGATACTTAACTTGTACCGTAGACGAGGTTCTTGTAAACAGAGCCGTCTGAAACTTTGGGGTGGCTGTGTGTTTTTGATTTTAATTTCCCTAAGCTATAGGACCATAAGTGGAAGTGCCGTAGGCTCCATTGCTTTGTTTTTTAGGTGTTTCAGGAAACACCATACACTTCTCCAGAGTGGCTGTTGGCAATTTACATCCCACCCATCAGCATAACAAGGCTCCCTGTTCTCCATGGCCTGTGCTGCATTTCTGGATTTTACACTTTTTTCAGATGGCCCTTTTGACTGGGGGGCAGTGAGACTTCATTGTAGTGCAGATTTCTTTAACATGCTTGCTTGGTTGGCCAAAAAGGGCGTATGCGTTTTTTCCTGAATATATTCAGGAAAAAACGCATACGCCCTTTTTGGCCAAGTGCATCATTGTCAACGTTCTGCCTCTTTTCCTATGCTTTAAATGCAATTCCAGTCTACCCCCTGAAATCGTTTTCCTGCAATTCTGCCCCGCTTTCAAGTCCTCTTCGCAGCCTTTCTTCAATATATTTTCGGACGATAGCTGTCATTTATAACTCTGCAGGTTTGTGAATTACAGTGCCCCTGAGCTCCTTCCTTCAAATCGCTTTCTTGTGAGCTGGCCGCAAACCCGCAGGATTGCTTCAGGCCCTAATCTGGTTCCTGCACGGCATGCTGAGCCTTTGGTTAATTCCTCTTCCTGGTTGGAAATGAGCGTTAAATTTGCCCGTGCAGACACCTACAGCTAGTCTCTCATTGGTTCTCCCTATTCCTGTTCATCTTGCGCAGAAATTGCTAACTGTGCTAAACAGGAGTTTAAAGGCACTGACTCTCCAAGTGGGGAGAGTGTTAGTAAAGGGTCTGGAATTGTGAACCCGAGTAAAAGGGGACAAAAACTGAGATGCATTTGAAAGAGTTTCCCGGTCACATGGTGCACCATACTGTGGGTTTCCCAAGCATGCTTTAGCTGAAGGAAGAATCACTTAAACCAGGAGAGTTGGGACCCATGGAATGGGTACCATGTAGTATGACGTCAAATGGTCTGCATTTGCTCATCGAACCTCACCAATGCTATCAGCCCGAAGTGTCCAACCTTATCTCTCACTCAGCTCTGGGTTTTGATGAGGTAAATCCAGGTTGCATCACAAGCCCTGAATGAATTATTTAAGAATTGCTCTCTATTTCACTGTCATTGTGTTTTGTTTTTGTAATTCATTTTGATAATAAGATTATCGGATTTTCTCTGCTGCCTTCATGCAGCTGTACACACGCTTGATTCTCTTATGGAGACATATAAATCCATGGGTTTGAAGATTCTTACTAGTCAGGTGTATTACTAGGTGTTGAATATAGGGTTTTTAGCCCATTTCGTTGAGCAAGGGGTAGGTGTTGACTATAACATATTTGACGTATGGAATGGTATCTGTGCAAATTTCTATCTCTGGTTTTATGCAGCACCCCATCTCACCTTTCCCGTTATGCAAACATAAGTTGGTTTTCTAAATTTGAGACCCTGTTCTGTTTTGTAATTCAGTTCATGTGTAGCCAAGATTACATTCCGTTCATTAGTGATGTCTTATGATGTTTCATTTTCTGTGTGACTTATTTCACTTAGAATCATCGTACCTGAATCCACTCATTATGCCACGACGGGCCAGATGACATAGATTTCATTGGTGAGTGATATTCCATTGTACGTACGTACCACAACTTCTTTATCCATTTCTCGCTTTCTGGGATATTTAACTTGTACCATAGACGAGGTTCTTGTAAACAGAGCCGTCTGAAACTTTGGGGTGGCTGTGTGTTTTTGATTTTAATTTCCCTAAGCTATAGGACCATAAGTGGAAGTGCCGTAGGCTCCGTTGCTTTGTTTTTTAGGTGTTTCAGGAAACACCATACACTTCTCCAGAGTGGCTGTTGGCAATTTACATCCCACCCATCAGCATAACAAGGCTCCCTGTTCTCCATGGCCTGTGCTGCATTTCTGGATTTTACACTTTTTTCAGATGGCCCTTTTGACCGGGGGGCAGTGAGACTTCATTGTAGTGCAGATTTCTTTAACATGCTTGCTTGGTTGGCCAAAAAGGGCGTATGCGTTTTTTCTTGAATATATTCAGGAAAAAAGGCATACGCCCTTTATGGCCAAGTGCATCATTGTCGACGTTCTGCCTCTTTTCCTATGCTTTAAATGCAATTCCAGTCTACCCCTGAAATCGTTTTCCTGCAATTCTGCCCCGCATTCAAGTCCTCTTCGCAGCCTTCCTTCAATATATTTTCGGACGATAGCTGTCATTTATAACTCTGCAGGTGTGTGAATTACAGTGCCCCTGAGCTCCTTTCTTCAAATCGCTTTCTTGTGAGCTGGCCGCAAACCCGCAGGATTGCTTCAGGCCCTAATCTGTTTCCGGCTCGGCATGCTGAGCCTTTGGTTAATTCCTCTTCCTGGTGGGAAATGAGCGTTAAATTAGCCCGTGCAGACACCTACAGCTAGTCTCTCATTGCTTCTCCCTATTCCTGTTCATCTTGCGCAGAAATTGCAAACTGTGCCAAACAGCAGGTTAAAGGCACTGACTCTCCAAGTGGGGAGAGTGTTAGTAAAGGGTCAGGAATTGTGAACCCGACTAAAAGGGGACGAAAACTGAGATGCATTTGAAAACGTTTCCCGGTCACACGGTGCACCATACTGTGGGTTTCCCATGCATGTTTTAGCTGAAGGAAGAAACGCTTAAACCTGGAGAGTTGGGACCCATGGAATGGGTACCATGCAGTATGACTTCAAATGGTCTGCATTTGCTCATCGAACCTCACCAATGCTATCAGCCCGAAGTGTCCAACCTTATGTCTCACTCAGCTCTGGGTTTTGATGAGGTAAATCCAGGTTGCATCACAAGCCCTGAATGAATTATTTAAGAATTGCTCTCTATTTCACTGTCATTGTGTTTTGTTTTTGTAATTCATTTTGATAATAAGATTTATCGGATTTTCTCTGCTGCCTTCATGCAGCTGTACACACGCTTGATTCTCTTATGGAGACATATAAATCCATGGGTTTGAAGATTCTTACTAGTCAGGTGTATTCCTAGGTGTTGAATATAGGGTGTTTAGCCCATTTCGTTGAGCAAGGGGTAGGTCTTGACTATTACATATTTGACGTATGGAATGGTATCTGTGCTAATTTCTATCTCTGGTTTTATGCAGCACCCCAACTCACCTTTCCCCTTACGCAAACATAAGTTGGTTTTCTAAATTTGAGACCCTGTTCTGTTTTGTAATTCAGTTCATGTGTAGCCAAGATTACATTCGGTGTATTAGTGATATCTTATGATGTTTCATTTTCTGTGTGACTTATTTCACTTAGAATCATCGTACCTGAATCCTCTCATTATGCCAAGATGGGCCAGATGACATAAATTTCATTGGTGAGTGATATTCCATTGTACGTACGTACCACAACTTCTTTATCCATTTCTCGCTTTCTGGGATATTTAACTTGTACCGTAGACGAGGTTCTTGTAAACAGAGCCGTCTGAAACTTTGGGGTGGCTGTGTGTTTTTGATTTTAATTTCCCTAAGCTATAGGACCATAAGTGGAAGTGCCGTAGGCTCCGTTGCTTTGTTTTTTAGGTGTTTCAGGAAACACCATACACTTCTCCAGAGTGGCTGTTGGCAATTTACATCCCACCCATCAGCATAACATGGCTCCCTGTTCTCCATGGCCTGTGCTGCATTTCTGGATTTTACACTTTTTTCAGATGGCCCTTTTGACCGGGGGGCAGTGAGACTTCATTGTAGTGCAGATTTCTTTAACATGCTTGCTTGGTTGGCCAAAAAGGGCGTATGCGTTTTTTCCGGAATATATTCAGGAAAAAACGCATACGCCCTTTTTGGCCAAGTGCATCATTGTCGACGTTCTGCCTCTTTTCCTATGCTTTAAATGCAATTCCAGTCTACCCCCTGAAATCGTTTTCCTGCAATTCTGCCCCGCTTTCAAGTCCTCTTCGCAGCCTTCCTTCAATATATTTTCGGACGATAGCTGTCATTTATAACTCTGCAGGTTTGTGAATTACAGTGCCCCTGAGCTCCTTTCTTCAAATCGCTTTCTTGTGAGCTGGCCGCAAACCCGCAGGATTGCTTCAGGCCCTAATCTGTTTCCGGCTCGGCATGCTGAGCCTTTGGTTAATTCCTCTTCCTGGTGGGAAATGAGCGTTAAATTAGCCCGTGCAGACACCTACAGCTAGTCTCTCATTGGTTCTCCCTATTCCTGTTCATCTTGCGCAGGAATTGCAAACTGTGCCAAACAGCAGGTTAAAGGCACTGACTCTCCAAGTGGGGAGAGTGTTAGTAAAGGGTCAGGAATTGTGAACCCGACTAAAAGGGGACGAAAACTGAGATGCATTTGAAAACGTTTCCCGGTCACACGGTGCACCATACTGTGGGTTTCCCATGCATGTTTTAGCTGAAGGAAGAATCGCTTAAACGTGGAGAGTTGGGACCCATGGAATGGGTACCATGCAGTATGACTTCAAATGGTCTGCATTTGCTCATCGAACCTCACCAATGCTATCAGCCTGAAGGGTCCAACCTTATGTCTCACTCAGCTCTGGGTGTAGATGAGGTAAATCCAGGTTGCATCACAAGCCCTGAATGAATTATTTAAGAATTGCTCTCTATTTCACTGTCATTGTGTTTGGTTTTTTAATTCATTTTGATAATGGGATTTATCAGATTTTCTCTGCTGCCTTCATGCAGCTGTACACACGCTTGATTCTCTTATGGAGACATATAAATCCATGGGTTTGAAGATTCTTACTAGTCAGGTGTATTCCTAGGCGTTGAATATAGGGTGTTTAGCCCATTTCGTTGAGCAAGGGGTATGTCTTGACTATTAAGTATTTGACATATGGAATGGTATCTGTGCTAATTTCTAACTCTGGTTTTATGCAGCACCCCAACTCACCTTTCCCCTTACGCAAACATAAGTTGGGTTTCTAAATTTGAGTCCCTGTTCTGTTTTGTAATTCAGTTCATGTGTAGCCAAGATTACATTCGGTGTATTAGTGATATCTTATGATTCTTCATTTTCTGTGTGACTTATTTCACTTAGAATCATCGTACCTGAATCCACTCATTATGCCACGATGGGCCAGATGACATAGATTTCATTGGTGAGTGATATTCCATTGTACGTACGTACCACAACTTCTTTATCCATTTCTCGCTTTCTGGGATATTTAACTTGTACCATAGACGAGGTTCTTGTAAACAGAGCCGTCTGAAACTTTGGGGTGGCTGTGTGTTTTTGATTTTAATTTCCCTAAGCTATAGGACCATAAGTGGAAGTGCCGTAGGCTCCGTTGCTTTGTTTTTTAGGTGTTTCAGGAAACAACATACACTTCTCCAGAGTGGCTGTTGGCAATTTACATCCCATCCATCAGCATAACAATGCTCCCTGTTCTCCATGGCCTGTGCTGCATTTCTGGATTTTACACTATTTTCATATGGCCCTTTTGACCGGGGGGCAGTGAGACTTCATTGTAGTGCAGATTTCTTTAACATGCTTGCTTGGTTGGCCAAAAAGGTCGTATGCGTTTTTTCCTGAATATATTCGGGAACAAACGCATACGCCCTTTTTGGCCAAGTGCATCATTGTCGACGTTCTGCCTCTTTTCCTATGCTTTAAATGCAATTCAGGTCTACCCCCTGAAATCGTTTTCCTGCAATTCTGCCCCGCTTTCAAGTCCTCTTCGCAGCCTTCCTTCAATATATTTTCGGACGATAGCTGTCATTTATAACTCTGCAGGTTTGTGAATTACAGTGCCCCTGAGCTCCTTTCTTCAAATCGCTTTCTTGTGAGCTGGCCGCAAACCCGCAGGATTGCTTCAGGCCCTAATCTGGTTCCTGCACGGCATGCTGAGCCTTTGGTTAATTCCTCTTCCTGGTTGGAAATGAGCGTTAAATTTGCCCGTGCAGACACCTACAGCTAGTCTCTCATTGGTTCTCCCTATTCCTGTTCATCTTGCGCAGAAATTGCAAACTGTGCCAAACAGGAGGTTAAAGGCACTGACTCTCCAAGTGGGGAGAGTGTTAGTAAAGGGTCTGGAATTGTGAACCCGACTAAAAGGGGACGAAAACTGAGATGCATTTGAAAACGTTTCCCGGTCACATGGTGCACCATACTGTGGGTTTCCCATGCATGTTTTAGCTGAAGGGAGAATCGCTTAAACCTGGAGAGCTGGGACCCATGGAATGGGTACCATGCAGTATGACTTCAAATGGTCTGCATTTGCTCATCGAACCTCACCAATGCTATCAGCCTGAAGTGTCCATCCTTATGTCTCTCTCAGCTCCGGGTGTAGATGAGGTAAATCCAGGTTGCATCACAAGCCCTGAATGAATTATTTAAGAATTGCTCTCTATTTCACTGTCATTCTGTTTTGTTTTTGTAATTCATTTTGATAATGGGATTTATCGGATTTTCTCTGCTGCCTTCATGCAGCTGTACACACGCTTGATTCTCTTATGGAGACATATACATCCATGGGTTTGAATATTCTTTCTAGTCAGGTGTATTCCTAGACGTTGAATATAGGGTGTTTAGCCCATTTGGTTGAGCAAGGGGTAGGTCTTGACTATTACATATTTGACGTATGGAATGGTATCTGTGCTAATTTCTATCTCTGGTTTTATGCAGCACCCCAACTCACCTTTCCCCTTAAGCAAACATAAGTTGGTTTTCTAAATTTGAGACCCTATTCTGTTTTGTAATTCAGTTCATGTGTAGCCAAGATTACATTCCGTGTATTAGTGACATCTTATGATGTTTCATTTTCTGTGTGAGTTATTTCACTTAGAATCATCGTACCTGAATCCACTCATTATGCCACGACGGGCCAGATGACATAGATTTCATTGGTGAGTGATATTCCATTGTACGTACGAACCACAACTTCTTTATCCATTTTTCACTTTCTGGGATATTTAACTTGTACCGTAGACGAGGTTCTTGTAAACAGAGCCGTCTGAAACTTTGGGGTGGCTGTGTGTTTTTGATTTTAATTTCCCTAAGCTATAGGACCATAAGTGGAAGTGCCGTAGGCTCCGTTGCTTTGTTTTTTAGGTGTTTCAGGAAACACCATACACTTCTCCAGAGTGGCTCTTGGCAATTTACATCCCACCCATCAGCATAACAAGGCTCCCTGTTCTCCATGGCCTGTCCTGTGTTTCTGGTTTTTACACTGTTTTCAGATGGCCCTTTTGACGAATGGGAAATGAGACTTCATTGTAGTGCAGATTTCCATTGCTCGAGTGCTTGGTTGGCCAAAAAGGGCATATGCATTTTTTCCTGAATATATTCAGGAAAAAATGTATATGCACTTTTGTCCAAGTGCATCACTGTCAAAGATCTGCCGCATTTCACATGCTTTAAATGCAATTCCAATCTTCCTCCTGAAATATGATTCCTGCATTTCTGCCTCGTTTTCAAGTCCTCTTTGCAGACTTACTTCAATATATTTTTCCAATAGCTGTCATTTATAACTCTGCAGGTTTGTGAATTACAGTGCCCGTGATTTCCTTTCTTAACTCGTTTCCTTGAAAGCTGGCCACAGAACCGCAGGTTTGCTTCAGGCCATAATCAGGGTCCGGCATGGCACTCTGAGCCGTTGGTTAATTCCTCTTCCTGGTGGGAAATTAGAGTTCAATGTGCCCCTCCAGACACCTGCCTCACTCCCAGCCCCTTGGTGATGTGTGTCCTCTGGTTTGAGGCCACATGTGCTGGATTCCTCACCTTTGGCTGATGTGGCCCCACTGGTGTGAGGACACTCCTGCTTGGTTCCCATCCCCTTGGTGATGTGGGCCCTCCGGTGAGAGTCTGATCCTGGTTGGGTTACTCACACTTCTGTGAGGTGGGCCCTCTTCTCTGAGGTCACTCCTGCCTGGCTGGCACACCCCGCCTTGGTGACGTCGGCCATCTAGTGGGAGTTGGTGCCTGCTGGGAGTCTCCTCCCCTCGGTAATGAGGGCCCTCTGGCGTCAGGCCCTAACTCCTGGGCTCCCAAAATTTTCGGCTGTGCGCCCTGTGGTACGAGTACATTCCTGCCAAGTTCACAACCTCATGGGAATGTGGGCCTTCTGCTCTGCGGTCCCAACGGTGGGTTGCTCAGTTTCATGATGAGGGCCCTCTGGTGTGAGTTCACTCCGGCCTGGATCCCATAGCCACGCTGCTCCTGGCCACCTGCGGGGAGGTTATAACTGCGCGATTCCTCACCTTTTTTCTTCTATGGGCCCTCTGTTTTGAGACTCCTCCTGCCTGCCTCACTCCCAGCCCCTTGGTGATGTGTGTCCTCTGGTTTGAGGCCACGTGTGCTAGGTCCCTCACCTTTTGATGATGTGGCCCCACTGGTGTGAGGAAACTCCTGCCTGGTTCCTATCCCCTTGATGATGTGGGCCCTATGGTGAGAGTTTGATCATGGCTGGGTTCCTCACCCTTCTGTGAGGTGGGCCCTCTGCAGTGAGGTCACTCCTGCCTGGCTGGCACACCCCGCCTGGGCAACATCGGCCCTCTTGTGGCAGTTGTAGCCTGCTGGGAGCCTCCTCCC
Organism: Delphinapterus leucas; assembly: GCF_059928025.1. Taxonomy (NCBI): domain Eukaryota; kingdom Metazoa; phylum Chordata; class Mammalia; order Artiodactyla; family Monodontidae; genus Delphinapterus; species Delphinapterus leucas. Next base: position 8,681,371 of record NW_028322239.1, on the reverse strand, counting down.
CTCAGTGATGAGGGCCCTCTTGCGTCAGGCCCTAACTGCTGGGTACCCACATTTTCTGATACGTGCTAAGTGGTGCGAGGACACTCCTGCAAAGTTCCCATCCCCATGGGGATGTGGGCCTTCTGCTCTTAGCTCCCAATGTCTGGGTTGCTCACAGTTTCATGATGTGGGCCCTCTGCTGTGAGTTTACTGCAGCCTGGATCGCATAGACTTGGTGCTCTGGGCCACCTGCTGGGAGGTTCCCACTGCAAGATTCCTCAGCTTTTTTATTCTATGGGCCCTGTGTTGTGAGGCTCCTCCTGCCTGCCTCACTCCGAGCCCCTTGGAGATGTGGGTCCTCTGGTTTAGGCCACATGTTCCGGGTTCCTCACCTTTCTATGATTTGGCCACACTGGTGTGAGGACACTCCTGCCTGGTTCAGATCCCATTGGTGATGTGGGCCCTCTGGTGAGAGTCTTATCCTGGCTGGGTTCCTCACACTTCTGTGAGGTAGGCCCTCTGCTCGGAGGTCACTCCTGCCTGGCTGTCACATGTCACCTTGGCGACATGGGCCCTCAGTTGGGAGTTGGTGCCTGCTTGGAGTCTCCTCCCCTTGGTAATGAGGGCCCTCTGACGTCAGGCCCTAACTTCTGGGCTTCCAAAATTCTCTGATGTGTGCCCTGTGGTGCGAGTACACTTATGCCATGTTCCCAACCACATGGGAATGTGGGCCTTCTGCTCTGAGGTCCCAACGGCTGGGTTGTTCACAGTTTCATGATGAGGGCCCTCTGTTTTGAGTTCAGTCAGGTCTGGATCCCATAGCCTCGCTGCTCCTGGCCGCCTGCTAGGATGTTCCAACTGCGAGATTCCTCACCATTTTTATTCTATGGTCCCTGTTTTGAGGCTCCTCCTGTCTGCCTCACTCCCAGCCCCTTGGTGATATGTGTCCTCTGGTTTGAAGCCATGTGTGCTGGGTCACTCACATTTCGGTGATGAGGCCCCACTGGTGTGAGGACACTCCAGCCTGGTGCCCATTCCCTTGGTGATGCGGACCCTGTGGTGAGAGTCTGATCCTGGCTGGGCTCCTTACCCTTCTGTGAGGTGGGCCCTCTGCTCTGAGGTCACTCCTGCCTGGCTGGCTCACATCGCATTGGCGATGTGGGCCCTCTGTTGGCCACGAAAGCATGCTGGGAGCCCTCTACCCTCTGTAATGAGGGCCCTGAAAAAACGCATATGCACTTTTTGACCAAGTGCATCATGTCGAAGTTCTGCCTCTTTTCCTATGCTTTAAATGAATTCCAGTCTGCCCCCTGAAATCGTTTTCCTGCAATTCTGCCCCGCTTACAAATCCTCTTCACAGCCTTCCTTCAATATATTTTTGGACAATAGCTATCAGTTATAACTCTGCAGGTTTGTAAATTACAGTGCCCCTGAGCTCCTTTCTTCAACTCGCTTTCTTGTGAGCTGGCCGCAAACCCGCAGGATTGCTTCAGGCCCTAATCTTGTTCCGGCACGGCATGCTGAGCCTTTGGTTAATTCCTCTTCCTGGTTGGAAATGAGCGTTAAATTTGCCCGTGCAGACACCTACAGCTAGTCTCTCATTGGTTCTCCCTATTCCTGTTCATCTTGCGCAGAAATTGCAAACTGTGCCAAACAGCAGGTTAAAGGCACTGACTCTACAAGTGGGGAGAGTGTTAGTAAAGGGTCTGGAATTGTGAACCCGAGTAAAAGAGGACAAAAACTGAGATGCATTTGAAAACGTTTCCTGGTCACACAGTGCACCAAACTTTGGGTTTCCCATGCATGCTTTAGCTGAAGGAAGAATCGCTTAAACCTGGAGAGTTGGGACCCATGGAATGGGTACCATGCAGTATGACTTCAAATGGCCTGCATTTGCTCATCGAACCTCAGCAATGCTATCAGCCCGAAGTGTCCAACCTTATCTCTCACTCAGCTCTGGGTGTAGATGAGGTAAATCCAGGTTGCATCACAAGCCCTGAATGAATTATTTAAGAATTGCTCTCTATTTCACTGTCTTTGTTTTTTGTTTTTGTAATTCATTTTGATAATGGGATTTATCGGATTTTCTCTGCTGCCTTCATGCAGCTGTACACACGCTTGATTCTCTTATGGAGACATATAAATCCATGGGTTTGAAGATTCTTACTAGTCAGGTGTATCCCTAGGCGTTGAATATACGGTGTTTAGCCCATTTCGTTGAGCAAGGGGTAGGTCTTGACTGTTACATATTTGACGTATGGAATGGTATCTGTGCTAATTTCTATCTCTGGTTTTATGCAGCACCCCAAATCACCTTTCCCCTTAAGCAAACATAAGTTGGTTTTCTAAATTTGAGTCCCTGTTCTGTTTTGTAATTCAGTTCATGTGTAGCCAAGATTACATTCGGTGTATTAGTGATATCTTATGATGTTTCATTTTCTGTGTGACTTATTTCACTTAGAATCATCGTACCTGAATCCACTCATTATGCCACGACGGGCCAGATGACATAGATTTCATTGGTGAGTGATATTCCATTGTACGTACGTACCACAACTTCTTTATCCATTTTTCGCTTTCTGGGATATTTAACTTGTACTGTAGACGAGGTTCTTGTAAACAGAGCCGTCTGAAACTTTGGGGTGGCTGTGTGTTTTTTATTTTAATTTCCCTAAGCTATAGGACCATAAGTGGAAGTGCCGTAGGCTCCGTTGCTTTGTTTTTTAGGTGTTTCAGGAAACACCATACACTTCTCCAGAGTGGCTCTTGGCAATTTACATCCCACCCATCAGCATAACAAGGCTCCCTGTTCTCCATGGCCTGTGCTGCATTTCTGGATTTTACACTTTTTTCAGATGGCCCTTTTGACCGGTGGGCAGTGAGACTTCATTGTAGTGCAGATTTCTTTAACATGCTTGCTTGGTTGGCCAAAAAGTGCATATGCGTTTTTTCCTGAATATATTCAGGAAAAAACGCATACGCCCTTTTTGGCCAAGTGCATCATTGTCGACGTTCTGCCTCTTTTCCTATGCTTTAAATGCAATTCCAGTCTACCCCCTGAAATCGTTTTCCTGCAATTCTGCCCCGCTTTCAAGTCCTCTTCGCAGCCTTCTTTCAATATATTTTCAGACGATAGCTGTCATTTATAACTCTGCAGGTTTGTGAATTACAGTGCCCCTGAGCTCCTTTCTTCAAATCGCTTTCTTGTCAGCTGGCGGCAAACCCGCAGGATTGCTTCAGGCCCTAATCTGGTTCCTGCACGGCATGCTGAGCCTTTGGTTAATTCCTCTTCCTGGTTGGAAATGAGCGTTAAATTTGCCCGTGCAGACACCTACAGCTAGTCTCTCATTGGTTCTCCCTATTCCTGTTCATCTTGCGCAGAAATTGCAAACTGTGCCAAACAGGAGGTTAAAGGCACTGACTCTCCAAGTGGGGAGAGTGTTAGTAAAGGGTCTGGAATTGTGAACCCGAGTAAAAGGGGACAAAAACTGAGATGCATTTGAAAACGTTTCCCGGTCACATGGTGCACCATACTGTGGGTTTCCCATGCATGCTTTAGCTGAAGGAAGAATCACTTAAACCTGGAGAGTTGGGACCCATGGAATGGGTACCAGGCAGTATGATTTCAAATGGTCTGCATTTGCTCATCGAACCTCACCAATGCTATCACCCCGAAGTGTCCAACCTTATGTCTCACTCAGCTCTGGGTTTAGATGAGGTAAATCCAGGTTGCATCACAAGCCCTGAATGAATTATTTAAGAATTGCTCTCTATTTCACTGTCATTGTGTTTGGTTTTTTAATTCATTTTGATAATGGGATTTATCAGATTTTCTCTGCTGCCTTCATGCAGCTGTACACACGCTGGATTCTCTTATGGAGACATATAAATCCATGGGTTTGAAGATTCTTACTAGTCAGGTGTATTCCTAGGCGTTGAATATAGGGTGTTTAGCCCATTTCGTTGAGCAAGGGGTATGTCTTGACTATTACGTATTTGACATATGGAATGGTATCTGTGCTAATTTCTAACTCTGGTTTTATGCAGCACCCCAACTCACCTTTCCCCTTATGCAAACATAAGTTGGTTTTCTAAATTTGAGACCCTGTTCTGTTTTGTAATTCAGTTCATGTGTAGCCAAGATTACATTCGGTTTATTAGTGATATCTTATGATGTTTCATTTTCTGTGTGACTTATTTCACTTAGAATCATCGTACCTGAATCCACTCATTATGCCACGACGGGCCAGATGACATAGATTTCATTGGTGAGTGATATTCCATTGTACGTACGTACCACAACTTCTTTATCCATTTCTCGCTTTCTGGGATATTTAACTTGTACCGTAGACGAGGTTCTTGTAAACAGAGCCGTCTGAAACTTTGGGGTTGCTGTGTGTTTTTGATTTTAATTTCCCTAAGCTATAGGACCATAAGTGGAAGTGCCGTAGGCTCCGTTGCTTTGTTTTTTAGGTGTTTCAGGAAACACCATACACTTCTCCAGAGTGGCTGTTGGCAATTTACATCCCACCCATCAGCATAACAAGGCTTCCTGTTCTCCATGGCCTGTGCTGCATTTCTGGATTTTACACTTTTTTCAGATGGCCCTTTTGACCGGGGGGCAGTGAGACTTCATTGTAGTGCAGATTTCTTTAACATGCTTGCTTGGTTGGCCAAAAAGGGCGTATGCGTTTTTTCCTGAATATATTCGGGAAAAAACGCATACGCCCTTTTTGGCCAAGTGCATCATTGTCGACGTTCTGCCTCTTTTCCTATGCTTTAAATGCAATTCCAGTCTACCCCCTGAAATCGTTTTCCTGCAATTCTGCCCCGCTTTCAAGTCCTCTACGCAGCCTTCCTTCAATATATTTTCGGACGATAGCTGTCATTTATAACTCTGCAGGTTTGTGAATTACAGTGCCCCTGAGCTCCTTTCTTCAAATCGCTTTCTTGTGAGCTGGCCGCAAACCCGCAGCTTTGCTTCAGGCCCTAATCTCTTTCCGGCTCGGCATGCTGAGCCAGTGGTTAATTCCTCTTCCTGGTGGGAAATGAGCGTTAAATTAGCCCGTGCAGACACCTACAGCTAGTCTCTCATTGGTTCTCCCTATTCCTGTTCATGTCGCGCAGAAATTGCAAACTGTGCCAAACAGCAGGTTAAAGGCACTGACTCTCCAAGTGGGGAGAGTGTTAGTAACGGGTCTGGAATTGTGAACCCGACTAAAAGGGGACGAAAACTGAGATGCATTTGAAAACGTTTCCCGGTCACACGGTGCACCATACTGTGGGTTTCCCATGCATGTTTTAGCTGAAGGAAGAATCGCTTAAACCTGGAGAGTTGGGACCCATGGAATGGGTACCATGCAGTATGACTTCAAATGGTCTGCATTTGCTCATCGAACCTCAACAATGCTATCAGCCTGAAGTGTCCAACCATATGTCTCACTCAGCTCTGGGTGTAGATGAGGTAAATCCAGGTTGCATCACAAGCCCTGAATGAATTATTTAAGAATTGCTCGCTATTTCACTGTCATTCTGTTTGGTTTTTGTAATTCATTTTGATAATGGGATTTATCGGATTTTCTCTGCTGCCTTCATGCAGCTGTACACACGCTTGATTCTCTTATGGAGACATATACATCCATGGGTTTGAATATTCTTTCTAGTCAGGTGTATTCCTAGACGTTGAATATAGGGTGTTTAGCCCATTTGGTTGAGCAAGGGGTAGGTCTTGACTATTACATATTTGACGTATGGAATGGTATCTGTGCTAATTTCTATCTCTGGTTTTATGCAGCACCCCAACTCACCGTTCCCCTTAAGCAAACATAAGTTGGTTTTCTAAATTTGAGACCCTGTTCTGTTTTGTAATTCAGATCATATGTAGCCAAGATTACATTCCGTGTATTAGTGACATCTTATGATGTTTCATTTTCTGTGTGACTTATTTCACTTAGAATCATCGTACCTGAATCCACTCATTATGCCACGACGGGCCAGATGACATAGATTTCATTGGTGAGTGATATTCCATTGTACGTACGTACCACAACTTCTTTATCCATTTTTCACTTTCTGGGATATTTAACTTGTACCGTAGACGAGGTTCTTGTAAACAGAGCCGTCTGAAACTTTGGGGTGGCTGTGTGTTTTTGATTTTAATTTCCCTAAGCTATAGGACCATAAGTGGAAGTGCCGTAGGCTCCGTTGCTTTGTTTTTTAGGTGTTTCAGGAAACACCATACACTTCTCCAGAGTGGCTGTTGGCAATTTACATCCCACCCATCAGCATAACAAGGCTCCCTGTTCTCCATGGCCTGTGCTGCATTTCTGGATTTTACACTTTTTTCAGATGGCCCTTTTGACCGGTGGGCAGTGAGACTTCATTGTAGTGCAGATTTCTTTAACATGCTTGCTTGGTTGGCCAAAAAGGGCGTATGCGTCTTTACCTGAATATATTCAGGAAAAAACGCATACGCCCTTTTTGGCCAAGTGCATCATTGTCGACGTTCTGCCTCTTTTCCTATGCTTTAAATGCAATTCCAGTCTACCCCCTGAAATCGTTTTCCTGCAATTCTGTCCCGCTTTCAAGTCCTCTTCGCAGCCTTCCTTCAATATATTTTCGGACGATAGCTGTCATTTATAACTCTGCAGGTTTGTGAATTACAGTGCCCCTGAGCTCCTTTCTTCAAATCGCTTTCTTGTGAGCTGGCCGCAAACCCGCAGGATTGCTTCAGGCCCTAATCTGGTTCCTGCACGGCATGCTGAGCCTTTGGTTAATTCCTCTTCCTGGTTGGAAATGAGCGTTAAATTTGCCCGTGCAGACACCTACAGCTAGTCTCTCATTGGTTCTCCCTATTCCTGTTCATCTTGCGCAGAAATTGCAAACTGTGCCAAACAGGAGGTTAAAGGCACTGACTCTCCAAGTGGGGAGAGTGTTAGTAAAGGGTCTGGAATTGTGAACCCGAGTAAAAGGGGACGAAAACTGAGATGCATTTGAAAACGTTTCCCAGTCTCATGGTGCACCATACTCTGGGTTTCCCATGCATGCTTTATCTGAAGGAAGAATCGCTTAAACCTGGAGAGTTGGGACCCATGGAATGGGTACCATGCAGTATGATTTCAAATGGTCTGCATTTGCTCATCGAACCTCACCAATGCTATCAGCCCGAAGTGTGCAACCTTATGTCTCACTCAGCTCTGGGTTTAGATGAGGTAAATCCAGGTTGCATCACAAGCCCTGAATGAATTATTTAAGAATTGCTCTCTATTTCACTGTCATTGTGTTTGGTTTTTTAATTCATTTTGATAATGGGATTTATCAGATTTTCTCTGCTGCCTTCATGCAGCTGTACACACGCTGGATTCTCTTATGGAGACATATAAATCCATGGGTTTGAAGATTCTTACTAGTCAGGTGTATTCCTAGGCGTTGAATATAGGGTGTTTAGCCCATTTCGTTGAGCAAGGGGTATGTCTTGACTATTACGTATTTGACATATGGAATGGTATCTGTGCTAATTTCTAACTCTGGTTTTATGCAGCACCCCAACTCACCTTTCCCCTTATGCAAACATAAGTTGGTTTTCTAAATTTGAGACCCTGTTCTGTTTTGTAATTCAGTTCATGTGTAGCCAAGATTACATTCGGTTTATTAGTGATATCTTATGATGTTTCATTTTCTGTGTGACTTATTTCACTTAGAATCATCGTACCTGAATCCACTCATTATGCCACGACGGGCCAGATGACATAGATTTCATTGGTGAGTGATATTCCATTGTACGTACGTACCACAACTTCTTTATCCATTTCTCGCTTTCTGGGATATTTAACTTGTACCGTAGACGAGGTTCTTGTAAACAGAGCCGTCTGAAACTTTGGGGTTGCTGTGTGTTTTTGATTTTAATTTCCCTAAGCTATAGGACCATAAGTGGAAGTGCCGTAGGCTCCGTTGCTTTGTTTTTTAGGTGTTTCAGGAAACACCATACACTTCTCCAGAGTGGCTGTTGGCAATTTACATCCCACCCATCAGCATAACAAGGCTTCCTGTTCTCCATGGCCTGTGCTGCATTTCTGGATTTTACACTTTTTTCAGATGGCCCTTTTGACCGGGGGGCAGTGAGACTTCATTGTAGTGCAGATTTCTTTAACATGCTTGCTTGGTTGGCCAAAAAGGGCGTATGCGTTTTTTCCTGAATATATTCGGGAAAAAACGCATACGCCCTTTTTGGCCAAGTGCATCATTGTCGACGTTCTGCCTCTTTTCCTATGCTTTAAATGCAATTCCAGTCTACCCCCTGAAATCGTTTTCCTGCAATTCTGCCCCGCTTTCAAGTCCTCTACGCAGCCTTCCTTCAATATATTTTCGGACGATAGCTGTCATTTATAACTCTGCAGGTTTGTGAATTACAGTGCCCCTGAGCTCCTTTCTTCAAATCGCTTTCTTGTGAGCTGGCCGCAAACCCGCAGCTTTGCTTCAGGCCCTAATCTCTTTCCGGCTCGGCATGCTGAGCCAGTGGTTAATTCCTCTTCCTGGTGGGAAATGAGCGTTAAATTAGCCCGTGCAGACACCTACAGCTAGTCTCTCATTGGTTCTCCCTATTCCTGTTCATGTCGCGCAGAAATTGCAAACTGTGCCAAACAGCAGGTTAAAGGCACTGACTCTCCAAGTGGGGAGAGTGTTAGTAACGGGTCTGGAATTGTGAACCCGACTAAAAGGGGACGAAAACTGAGATGCATTTGAAAACGTTTCCCGGTCACACGGTGCACCATACTGTGGGTTTCCCATGCATGTTTTAGCTGAAGGAAGAATCGCTTAAACCTGGAGAGTTGGGACCCATGGAATGGGTACCATGCAGTATGACTTCAAATGGTCTGCATTTGCTCATCGAACCTCAACAATGCTATCAGCCTGAAGTGTCCAACCATATGTCTCACTCAGCTCTGGGTGTAGATGAGGTAAATCCAGGTTGCATCACAAGCCCTGAATGAATTATTTAAGAATTGCTCGCTATTTCACTGTCATTCTGTTTGGTTTTTGTAATTCATTTTGATAATGGGATTTATCGGATTTTCTCTGCTGCCTTCATGCAGCTGTACACACGCTTGATTCTCTTATGGAGACATATACATCCATGGGTTTGAATATTCTTTCTAGTCAGGTGTATTCCTAGACGTTGAATATAGGGTGTTTAGCCCATTTGGTTGAGCAAGGGGTAGGTCTTGACTATTACATATTTGACGTATGGAATGGTATCTGTGCTAATTTCTATCTCTGGTTTTATGCAGCACCCCAACTCACCGTTCCCCTTAAGCAAACATAAGTTGGTTTTCTAAATTTGAGACCCTGTTCTGTTTTGTAATTCAGATCATATGTAGCCAAGATTACATTCCGTGTATTAGTGACATCTTATGATGTTTCATTTTCTGTGTGACTTATTTCACTTAGAATCATCGTACCTGAATCCACTCATTATGCCACGACGGGCCAGATGACATAGATTTCATTGGTGAGTGATATTCCATTGTACGTACGTACCACAACTTCTTTATCCATTTTTCACTTTCTGGGATATTTAACTTGTACCGTAGACGAGGTTCTTGTAAACAGAGCCGTCTGAAACTTTGGGGTGGCTGTGTGTTTTTGATTTTAATTTCCCTAAGCTATAGGACCATAAGTGGAAGTGCCGTAGGCTCCGTTGCTTTGTTTTTTAGGTGTTTCAGGAAACACCATACACTTCTCCAGAGTGGCTGTTGGCAATTTACATCCCACCCATCAGCATAACAAGGCTCCCTGTTCTCCATGGCCTGTGCTGCATTTCCGGATTTTACACTTTTTTCAGATGGCCCTTTTGACCGGTGGGCAGTGAGACTTCATTGTAGTGCAGATTTCTTTAACATGCTTGCTTGGTTGGCCAAAAAGGGCGTATGCGTCTTTACCTGAATATATTCAGGAAAAAACGCATACGCCCTTTTTGGCCAAGTGCATCATTGTCGACGTTCTGCCTCTTTTCCTATGCTTTAAATGCAATTCCAGTCTACCCCCTGAAATCGTTTTCCTGCAATTCTGTCCCGCTTTCAAGTCCTCTTCGCAGCCTTCCTTCAATATATTTTCGGACGATAGCTGTCATTTATAACTCTGCAGGTTTGTGAATTACAGTGCCCCTGAGCTCCTTTCTTCAAATCGCTTTCTTGTGAGCTGGCCGCAAACCCGCAGGATTGCTTCAGGCCCTAATCTGGTTCCTGCACGGCATGCTGAGCCTTTGGTTAATTCCTCTTCCTGGTTGGAAATGAGCGTTAAATTTGCCCGTGCAGACACCTACAGCTAGTCTCTCATTGGTTCTCCCTATTCCTGTTCATCTTGCGCAGAAATTGCAAACTGTGCCAAACAGGAGGTTAAAGGCACTGACTCTCCAAGTGGGGAGAGTGTTAGTAAAGGGTCTGGAATTGTGAACCCGAGTAAAAGGGGACGAAAACTGAGATGCATTTGAAAACGTTTCCCAGTCTCATGGTGCACCATACTCTGGGTTTCCCATGCATGCTTTATCTGAAGGAAGAATCGCTTAAACCTGGAGAGTTGGGACCCATGGAATGGGTACCATGCAGTATGATTTCAAATGGTCTGCATTTGCTCATCGAACCTCACCAATGCTATCAGCCCGAAGTGTGCAACCTTATGTCTCACTCAGCTCTGGGTTTAGATGAGGTAAATCCAGGTTGCATCACAAGCCCTGAATGAATTATTTAAGAATTGCTCTCTATTTCACTGTCATTGTGTTTTGTTTTTGTAATTCATTTTGATAATAGGATTTATCGAATTTTCTCTGCTTCCTTCATGCAGCTGTACAAACGCTTGATTCTCTTATGGAGACATATAAATCCATGGGTTTGAAGATTCTTACTAGTCAGGTGTATTCCTAGGTGTTGAATATAGGGTGTTTAGCCCATTTCGTTGAGCAAGGGGTAGGTCTTGACTATTACTTATTTGACGTATGGAATGGTATATCTGCTAATTTCTATCTCTGGTTTTATGCAGCACCCCAACTCACCTTTCCCCTCATGCAAACATAAGTTGGTTTTCAAAATTTGAGACCCTGTTCTGTTTTGTAATTCAGTTCATGTGTAGCCAAGATTACATTCGGTGTATTAGTGATATCTTATGATGTTTCATTTTCTGTGTGACTTATTTCACTTAGAATCATCGTACCTGAATCCACTCATTATGCCACGACGGGCCAGATGACATAGAATTCATTGGTGAGTGATATTCAATTGTACGTACGTACCACAACTTCTTTATCCATTTTTTGCTTTCTGGGATATTTAACTTGTACCGTAGACGAGGTTCTTGTAAACAGAGCCGTCTGAAACTTTGGGGTGGCTGTGTGTTTTTGATTTTAATTTCCCTAAGCTATAGGACCATAAGTGGAAGTGCCGTAAGCTCCGTTGCTTTGTTTTTTAGGTGTTTCAGTAAACACCATACACTTCTCCAGAGTGGCTGTTGGCAATTTACATCCCACCCATCAGCATAACAAGGCTCCCTGTTCTCCATGGCCTGTGCTGAATTTCTGGATTTTACACATTTTTCAGATGGCCCTTTTGACCGGGGGCAGTGAGACTTCATTGTAGTGCAGATTTCTGTAACATGCTTGCTTGGTTGGCCAAAAAGGGCGTATGCGTTTTTTCCTGAATATATTCAGGAAAAAACGTATACGCCCTTTTTGGCCAAGTGCATCATTGTCGACGTTCTGCCTCTTTTCCTATGCTTTAAATGCAATTCCAGTCTACCCCCTGAAATCGTTTTCCTGCAATTCTGCCCCGCTTTCCAGTCCTCTTCGCAGCCTTCCTTCAATATATTTTCGGACGATAGCTGTCATTTATAACTCTGCAGGTTTTTGAATTACAGTGCCCCTGAGCTCCTTTCTACAAATCGCTTTCTTGTGAGCTGGCCGCAAACCCGCAGGATTGCTTCAGGCCCTAATCTGGTTCCTGCACGGCATGCTGAGCCTTTGGTTAATTCCTCTTCCTGGTTGGAAATGAGCGTTAAATTTGCCCGTGCAGACACCTACAGCTAGTCTCTCATTGGTTCTCCCTATTCCTGTTCATCTTGCGCAGAAATTGCAAACTGTGCCAAACAGCAGGTTAAAGGCACTGACTCTCCAAGTGGGGAGAGTGTTAGTAAAGGGTCTGGAATTGTGAACCCGAGGAAAAGGGGACGAAAACTGAGATGCATTTGAAAACGTTTCCCGGTCACACGGTGCACCATACTGTGGGTTACCCATGCATGTTTTAGCTGAAGGAAAAATCGCTTAAACCTGGAGATTTGGGACCCATGGAATGGGTACCATGCAGTATGACTTCAAATGGTCTGCATTTGCTCATCGAACCTCACCAATGCTATCAGCCTGAAGTGTCCATCCTTATGTCTCTCTCAGCTCCGGGTGTAGATGAGGTAAATCCAGGTTGCATCACAAGCCCTGAATGAATTATTTAAGAATTGCTCTCTATTTCACTGTCATTCTGTTTTGTTTTTGTAATTCATTTTGATAATGGGATTTATCGGATTTTCTCTGCTGCCTTCATGCAGCTGTACACACGCTTGATTCTCTTATGGAGACATATAAATCCATGGGTTTGAATATTCTTTCTAGTCAGGTGTATTCCTAGACGTTGAATATAGGGTGTTTAGCCCATTTGGTTGAGCAAGGGGTAGGTCTTGACTATTACATATTTGACGTATGGAATGGTATCTGTGCTAATTTCTATCTCTGGTTTTATGCAGCACCCCAACTCACCTTTCCCCTTAAGCAAACATAAGTTGGTTTTCTAAATTTGAGACCCTATTCTGTTTTGTAATTCAGTTCATGTGTAGCCAAGATTACATTCCGTGTATTAGTGACATCTTATGATGTTTCATTTTCTGTGTGAGTTATTTCACTTAGAATCATCGTACCTGAATCCACTCATTATGCCACGACGGGCCAGATGACATAGATTTCATTGGTGAGTGATATTCCATTGTACGTACGTACCACAACTTCTTTATCCATTTTTCACTTTCTGGGATATTTAACTTGTACCGTAGACGAGGTTCTTGTAAACAGAGCCGTCTGAAACTTTGGGGTGGCTGTGTGTTTTTGATTTTAATTTCCCTAAGCTATAGGACCATAAGTGGAAGTGCCGTAGGCTCCGTTGCTTTGTTTTTTAGGTGTTTCAGGAAACACCATACACTTCTCCAGAGTGGCTCTTGGCAATTTACATCCCACCCATCAGCATAACAAGGCTCCCTGTTCTCCATGGCCTGTGCTGCATTTCTGGATTTTACACATTTTTCAGATGGCCCTTTTGACCGGGGGCAGTGAGACTTCATTGTAGTGCAGATTTCTGTAACATGCTTGCTTGGTTGGCCAAAAAGGGCGTATGCGTTTTTTCCTGAATATATTCAGGAAAAAACGCATACGCCCTTTTTGGCCAAGTGCATCATTGTCGACGTTCTGCCTCTTTTCCTATGCTTTAAATGCAATTCCAGTCTACCCCCTGAAATCGTTTTCCTGCAATTCTGCCCCGCTTTCAAGTCCTCTTCGCAGCCTTCTTTCAATATATTTTCAGACGATAGCTGTCATTTATAACTCTGCAGGTTTGTGAATTACAGTGCCCCTGAGCTCCTTTCTTCAAATCGCTTTCTTGTCAGCTGGCGGCAAACCCGCAGGATTGCTTCAGGCCCTAATCTGGTTCCTGCACGGCATGCTGAGCCTTTGGTTAATTCCTCTTCCTGGTTGGAAATGAGCGTTAAATTTGCCCGTGCAGACACCTACAGCTAGTCTCTCATTGGTTCTCCCTATTCCTGTTCATCTTGCGCAGAAATTGCAAACTGTGCCAAACAGGAGGTTAAAGGCACTGACTCTCCAAGTGGGGAGAGTGTTAGTAAAGGGTCTGGAATTGTGAATCCGAGTAAAAGGGGACAAAAACTGAGATGCATTTGAAAACGTTTCCCGGTCACATGGTGCACCATACTGTGGGTTTCCCATGCATGCTTTAGCTGAAGGAAGAATCACTTAAACCTGGAGAGTTGGGACCCATGGAATGGGTACCAGGCAGTATGATTTCAAATGGTCTGCATTTGCTCATCGAACCTCACCAATGCTATCACCCCGAAGTGTCCAACCTTATGTCTCACTCAGCTCTGGGTTTAGATGAGGTAAATCCAGGTTGCATCACAAGCCCTGAATGAATTATTTAAGAATTGCTCTCTATTTCACTGTCATTGTGTTTGGTTTTTTAATTCATTTTGATAATGGGATTTATCAGATTTTCTCTGCTGCCTTCATGCAGCTGTACACACGCTGGATTCTCTTATGGAGACATATAAATCCATGGGTTTGAAGATTCTTACTAGTCAGGTGTATTCCTAGGCGTTGAATATAGGGTGTTTAGCCCATTTCGTTGAGCAAGGGGTATGTCTTGACTATTACGTATTTGACATATGGAATGTTATCTGTGCTAATTTCTAACTCTGGTTTTATGCAGCACCCCAACTCACCTTTCCCCTTATGCAAACATAAGTTGGTTTTCTAAATTTGAGACCCTGTTCTGTTTTGTAATTCAGTTCATGTGTAGCCAAGATTACATTCGGTTTATTAGTGATATCTTATGATGTTTCATTTTCTGTGTGACTTATTTCACTTAGAATCATCGTACCTGAATCCACTCATTATGCCACGACGGGCCAGATGACATAGATTTCATTGGTGAGTGATATTCCATTGTACGTACGTACCACAACTTCTTTATCCATTTCTCGCTTTCTGGGATATTTAACTTGTACCGTAGACGAGGTTCTTGTAAACAGAGCCGTCTGAAACTTTGCGGTTGCTGTGTGTTTTTGATTTTAATTTCCCTAAGCTATAGGACCATAAGTGGAAGTGCCGTAGGCTCCGTTGCTTTGTTTTTTAGGTGTTTCAGGAAACACCATACACTTCTCCAGAGTGGCTGTTGGCAATTTACATCCCACCCATCAGCATAACAAGGCTTCCAGTTCTCCATGGCCTGTGCTGCATTTCTGGATTTTACACTTTTTTCAGATGGCCCTTTTGACCGGGGGGCAGTGAGACTTCATTGTAGTGCAGATTTCTTTAACATGCTTGCTTGGTTGGCCAAAAAGGGCGTATGCGTTTTTTCCTGAATATATTCGGGAAAAAACGCATACGCCCTTTTTGGTCAAGTGCATCATTGTCGACGTTCTGCCTCTTTTCCTATGCTTTAAATGCAATTCCAGTCTACCCCCTGAAATCGTTTTCCTGCAATTCTGCCCCGCTTTCAAGTCCTCTACGCAGCCTTCCTTCAATATATTTTCGGACGATAGCTGTCATTTATAACTCTGCAGGTTTGTGAATTACAGTGCCCCTGAGCTCCTTTCTTCAAATCGCTTTCTTGTGAGCTGGCCGCAAACCCGCAGGTTTGCTTCAGGCCCTAATCTCTTTCCGGCTCGGCATGCTGAGCCATTGGTTAATTCCTCTTCCTGGTGGGAAATGAGCGTTAAATTAGCCCGTGCAGACACCTACAGCTAGTCTCTCATTGGTTCTCCCTATTCCTGTTCATGTCGCGCAGAAATTGCAAACTGTGCCAAACAGCAGGTTAAAGGCACTGACTCTCCAAGTGGGGAGAGTGTTAGTAACGGGTCTGGAATTGTGAACCCGACTAAAAGGGGACGAAAACTGAGATGCATTTGAAAACGTTTCCCGGTCACACGGTGCACCATACTGTGGGTTTCCCATGCATGTTTTAGCTGAAGGAAGAATCGCTTAAACCTGGAGAGTTGGGACCCATGGAATGGGTACCATGCAGTATGACTTCAAATGGTCTGCATTTGCTCATCGAACCTCACCAATGCTATCAGCCTGAAGTGTCCAACCATATGTCTCACTCAGCTCTGGGTGTAGATGAGGTAAATCCAGGTTGCATCACAAGCCCTGAATGAATTATTTAAGAATTGCTCGCTATTTCACTGTCATTCTGTTTGGTTTTTGTAATTCATTTTGATAATGGGATTTATCGGATTTTCTCTGCTGCCTTCATGCAGCTGTACACACGCTTGATTCTCTTATGGAGACATATACATCCATGGGTTTGAATATTCTTTCTAGTCAGGTGTATTCCTAGACGTTGAATATAGGGTGTTTAGCCCATTTGGTTGAGCAAGGGGTAGGTCTTGACTATTACATATTTGACGTATGGAATGGTATCTGTGCTAATTTCTATCTCTGGTTTTATGCAGCACCCCAACTCACCGTTCCCCTTAAGCAAACATAAGTTGGTTTTCTAAATTTGAGACCCTGTTCTGTTTTGTAATTCAGATCATATGTAGCCAAGATTACATTCCATGTATTAGTGACATCTTATGATGTTTCATTTTCTGTGTGACTTATTTCACTTAGAATCATCGTACCTGAATCCACTCATTATGCCACGACGGGCCAGATGACATAGATTTCATTGGTGAGTGATATTCCATTGTACGTACGTACCACAACTTCTTTATCCATTTCTCGCTTTCTGGGATATTTAACTTGTACCGTAGACGAGGTTCTTGTAAACAGAGCCGTCTGAAACTTTGGGGTGGCTGTGTGTTTTTGATTTTAATTTCCCTAAGCTATAGGACCATAAGTGGAAGTGCCGTAGGCTCCGTTGCTTTGTTTTTTAGGTGTTTCAGGAAACACCATACACTTCTCCAGAGTGGCTGTTGGCAATTTACATCCCACCCATCAGCATAACAAGGCTCCCTGTTCTCCATGGCCTGTGCTGCATTTCTGGATTTTACACTTTTTTCAGATGGCCCTTTTGACCGGTGGGCAGTGAGACTTCATTGTAGTGCAGATTTCTTTAACATGCTTGCTTGGTTGGCCAAAAAGGCGTATGCATCTTTATCTGAATATATTCAGGAAAAAACGCATACGCCCTTTTTGGCCAAGTGCATCATTGTCGACGTTCTGCCTCTTTTCCTATGCTTTAAATGCAATTCCAGTCTACCCCCTGAAATCGTTTTCCTGCAATTCTGTCCCGCTTTCAAGTCCTCTTCGCAGCCTTCCTTCAATATATTTTCGGACGATAGCTGTCATTTATAACTCTGCAGGTTTGTGAATTACAGTGCCCCTGAGCTCCTTTCTTCAAATCGCTTTCTTGTGAGCTGGCCGCAAACCCGCAGGATTGCTTCAGGCCCTAATCTGGTTCCTGCACGGCATGCTGAGCCTTTGGTTAATTCCTCTTCCTGGTTGGAAATGAGCGTTAAATTTGCCCGTGCAGACACCTACAGCTAGTCTCTCATTGGTTCTCCCTATTCCTGTTCATCTTGCGCAGAAATTGCAAACTGTGCCAAACAGGAGGTTAAAGGCACTGACTCTCCAAGTGGGGAGAGTGTTAGTAAAGGGTCTGGAATTGTGAACCCGAGTAAAAGGGGACGAAAACTGAGATGCATTTGAAAACGTTTCCCAGTCTCATGGTGCACCATACTGTGGGTTTCCCATGCATGCTTTATCTGAAGGAAGAATCGCTTAAACCTGGAGAGTTGGGACCCATGGAATGGGTACCATGCAGTATGATTTCAAATGGTCTGCATTTGCTCATCGAACCTCACCAATGCTATCAGCCCGAAGTGTCCAACCTTATGTCTCACTCAGCTCTGGGTTTAGATGAGGTAAATCCAGGTTGCATCACAAGCCCTGAATGAATTATTTAAGAATTGCTCTCTATTTCACTGTCATTGTGTTTTGTTTTTGTAATTCATTTTGATAATAAGATTTATCGAATTTTCTCTGTTGCCTTCATGCAGCTGTACAAACGCTTGATTCTCTTATGGAGACATATAAATCCATGGGTTTGAAGATTCTTACTAGTCAGGTGTATTCCTAGGTGTTGAATATAGGGTGTTTAGCCCATTACGTTGAGCAAGGGGTAGGTCTTGACTATTACTTATTTGACGTATGGAATGGTATATCTGCTAATTTCTATCTCTGGTTTTATGCAGCACCCCAACTCACCTTTCCCCTCATGCAAACATAAGTTGGTTTTCAAAATTTGAGACCCTGTTCTGTTTTGTAATTCAGTTCATGTGTAGCCAAGATTACATTCGGTGTATTAGTGATATCTTATGATGTTTCATTTTCTGTGTGACTTATTTCACTTAGAATCATCGTACCTGAATCCACTCATTATGCCACGACGGGCCAGATGACATAGAATTCATTGGTGAGTGATATTCAATTGTACGTACGTACCACAACTTCTTTATCCATTTTTTGCTTTCTGGGATATTTAACTTGTACCGTAGACGAGGTTCTTGTAAACAGAGCCGTCTGAAACTTTGGGGTGGCTGTGTGTTTTTGATTTTAATTTCCCTAAGCTATAGGACCATAAGTGGAAGTGCCGTAAGCTCCGTTGCTTTGTTTTTTAGGTGTTTCAGTAAACACTATACACTTCTCCAGAGTGGCTGTTGGCAATTTACATCCCACCCATCAGCATAACAAGGCTCCCTGTTCTACATGGCCTGTGCTGAATTTCTGGATTTTACACATTTTTCAGATGGCCCTTTTGACCGGGGGCAGTGAGACTTCATTGTAGTGCAGATTTCTGTAACATGCTTGCTTGGTTGGCCAAAAAGGGCGTATGCGTTTTTTCCTGAATATATTCAGGAAAAAACGTATACGCCCTTTTTGGCCAAGTGCATCATTGTCGACGTTCTGCCTCTTTTCCTATGCTTTAAATGCAATTCCAGTCTACCCCCTGAAATCGTTTTCCTGCAATTCTGCCCCGCTTTCCAGTCCTCTTCGCAGCCTTCCTTCAATATATTTTCGGACGATAGCTGTCATTTATAACTCTGCAGGTTTTTGAATTACAGTGCCCCTGAGCTCCTTTCTACAAATCGCTTTCTTGTGAGCTGGCCGCAAACCCGCAGGATTGCTTCAGGCCCTAATCTGGTTCCTGCACGGCATGCTGAGCCTTTGGTTAATTCCTCTTCCTGGTTGGAAATGAGCGTTAAATTTGCCCGTGCAGACACCTACAGCTAGTCTCTCATTGGTTCTCCCTATTCCTGTTCATCTTGCGCAGAAATTGCAAACTGTGCCAAACAGCAGGTTAAAGGCACTGACTCTCCAAGTGGGGAGAGTGTTAGTAAAGGGTCTGGAATTGTGAACCCGAGGAAAAGGGGACGAAAACTGAGATGTATTTGAAAACGTTTCCCGGTCACACGGTGCACCATACTGTGGGTTACCCATGCATGTTTTAGCTGAAGGAAAAATCGCTTAAACCTGGAGATTTGGGACCCATGGAATGGGTACCATGCAGTATGACTTCAAATGGTCTGCATTTGCTCATCGAACCTCACCAATGCTATCAGCCTGAAGTGTCCATCCTTATGTCTCTCTCAGCTCCGGGTGTAGATGAGGTAAATCCAGGTTGCATCACAAGCCCTGAATGAATTATTTAAGAATTGCTCTCTATTTCACTGTCATTCTGTTTTGTTTTTGTAATTCATTTTGATAATGGGATTTATCGGATTTTCTCTGCTGCCTTCATGCAGCTGTACACACGCTTGATTCTCTTATGGAGACATATAAATCCATGGGTTTGAATATTCTTTCTAGTCAGGTGTATTCCTAGACGTTGAATATAGGGTGTTTAGCCCATTTGGTTGAGCAAGGGGTAGGTCTTGACTATTACATATTTGACGTATGGAATGGTATCTGTGCTAATTTCTATCTCTGGTTTTATGCAGCACCCCAACTCACCTTTCCCCTTAAGCAAACATAAGTTGGTTTTCTAAATTTGAGACCCTATTCTGTTTTGTAATTCAGTTCATGTGTAGCCAAGATTACATTCCGTGTATTAGTGACATCTTATGATGTTTCATTTTCTGTGTGAGTTATTTCACTTAGAATCATCGTACCTGAATCCACTCATTATGCCACGACGGGCCAGATGACATAGATTTCATTGGTGAGTGATATTCCATTGTACGTACGTACCACAACTTCTTTATCCATTTTTCACTTTCTGGGATATTTAACTTGTACCGTAGACGAGGTTCTTGTAAACAGAGCCGTCTGAAACTTTGGGGTGGCTGTGTGTTTTTGATTTTAATTTCCCTAAGCTATAGGACCATAAGTGGAAGTGCCGTAGGCTCCGTTGCTTTGTTTTTTAGGTGTTTCAGGAAACACCATACACTTCTCCAGAGTGGCTCTTGGCAATTTACATCCCACCCATCAGCATAACAAGGCTCCCTGTTCTCCATGGCCTGTGCTGCATTTCTGGATTTTACACTTTTTTCAGATGGCCCTTTTGACCGGTGGGCAGTGAGACTTCATTGTAGTGCAGATTTCTTTAACATGCTTGCTTGGTTGGCCAAAAAGTGCATATGCGTTTTTTCCTGAATATATTCAGGAAAAAACGCATATGCCCTTTTTGGCCAAGTGCATCATTGTCGACGTTCTGCCTCTTTTCCTATGCTTTAAATGCAATTCCAGTCTACCCCCTGAAATCGTTTTCCTGCAATTCTGCCCCGCTTTCAAGTCCTCTTCGCAGCCTTCTTTCAATATATTTTCAGACGATAGCTGTCATTTATAACTCTGCAGGTTTGTGAATTACAGTGCCCCTGAGCTCCTTTCTTCAAATCGCTTTCTTGTCAGCTGGCGGCAAACCCGCAGGATTGCTTCAGGCCCTAATCTGGTTCCTGCACGGCATGCTGAGCCTTTGGTTAATTCCTCTTCCTGGTTGGAAATGAGCGTTAAATTTGCCCGTGCAGACACCTACAGCTAGTCTCTCATTGGTTCTCCCTATTCCTGTTCATCTTGCGCAGAAATTGCAAACTGTGCCAAACAGGAGGTTAAAGGCACTGACTCTCCAAGTGGGGAGAGTGTTAGTAAAGGGTCTGGAATTGTGAACCCGAGTAAAAGGGGACAAAAACTGAGATGCATTTGAAAACGTTTCCCGGTCACATGGTGCACCATACTGTGGGTTTCCCATGCATGCTTTAGCTGAAGGAAGAATCACTTAAACCTTGAGAGTTGGGACCCATGGAATGGGTACCAGGCAGTATGATTTCAAATGGTCTGCATTTGCTCATCGAACCTCACCAATGCTATCACCCCGAAGTGTCCAACCTTATGTCTCACTCAGCTCTGGGTTTAGATGAGGTAAATCCAGGTTGCATCACAAGCCCTGAATGAATTATTTAAGAATTGCTCTCTATTTCACTGTCATTGTGTTTGGTTTTTTAATTCATTTTGATAATGGGATTTATCAGATTTTCTCTGCTGCCTTCATGCAGCTGTACACACGCTGGATTCTCTTATGGAGACATATAAATCCATGGGTTTGAAGATTCTTACTAGTCAGGTGTATTCCTAGGCGTTGAATATAGGGTGTTTAGCCCATTTCGTTGAGCAAGGGGTATGTCTTGACTATTACGTATTTGACATATGGAATGTTATCTGTGCTAATTTCTAACTCTGGTTTTATGCAGCACCCCAACTCACCTTTCCCCTTATGCAAACATAAGTTGGTTTTCTAAATTTGAGACCCTGTTCTGTTTTGTAATTCAGTTCATGTGTAGCCAAGATTACATTCGGTTTATTAGTGATACCTTATGATGTTTCATTTTCTGTGTGACTTATTTCACTTAGAATCATCGTACCTGAATCCACTCATTATGCCACGACGGGCCAGATGACATAGATTTCATTGGTGAGTGATATTCCATTGTACGTACGTACCACAACTTCTTTATCCATTTCTCGCTTTCTGGGATATTTAACTTGTACCGTAGACGAGGTTCTTGTAAACAGAGCCGTCTGAAACTTTGGGGTTGCTGTGTGTTTTTGATTTTAATTTCCCTAAGCTATAGGACCATAAGTGGAAGTGCCGTAGGCTCCGTTGCTTTGTTTTTTAGGTGTTTCAGGAAACACCATACACTTCTCCAGAGTGGCTGTTGGCAATTTACATCCCACCCATCAGCATAACAAGGCTTCCTGTTCTCCATGGCCTGTGCTGCATTTCTGGATTTTACACTTTTTTCAGATGGCCCTTTTGACCGGGGGGCAGTGAGACTTCATTGTAGTGCAGATTTCTTTAACATGCTTGCTTGGTTGGCCAAAAAGGGCGTATGCGTTTTTTCCTGAATATATTCGGGAAAAAACGCATACGCCCTTTTTGGTCAAGTGCATCATTGTCGACGTTCTGCCTCTTTTCCTATGCTTTAAATGCAATTCCAGTCTACCCCCTGAAATCGTTTTCCTGCAATTCTGCCCCGCTTTCAAGTCCTCTACGCAGCCTTCCTTCAATATATTTTCGGACGATAGCTGTCATTTATAACTCTGCAGGTTTGTGAATTACAGTGCCCCTGAGCTCCTTTCTTCAAATCGCTTTCTTGTGAGCTGGCCGCAAACCCGCAGGTTTGCTTCAGGCCCTAATCTCTTTCCGGCTCGGCATGCTGAGCCATTGGTTAATTCCTCTTCCTGGTGGGAAATGAGCGTTAAATTAGCCCGTGCAGACACCTACAGCTAGTCTCTCATTGGTTCTCCCTATTCCTGTTCATGTCGCGCAGAAATTGCAAACTGTGCCAAACAGCAGGTTAAAGGCACTGACTCTCCAAGTGGGGAGAGTGTTAGTAACGGGTCTGGAATTGTGAACCCGACTAAAAGGGGACGAAAACTGAGATGCATTTGAAAACGTTTCCCGGTCACACGGTGCACCATACTGTGGGTTTCCCATGCATGTTTTAGCTGAAGGAAGAATCGCTTAAACCTGGAGAGTTGGGACCCATGGAATGGGTACCATGCAGTATGACTTCAAATGGTCTGCATTTGCTCATCGAACCTCACCAATGCTATCAGCCTGAAGTGTCCATCCTTATGTCTCTCTCAGCTCCGGGTGTAGATGAGGTAAATCCAGGTTGCATCACAAGCCCTGAATGAATTATTTAAGAATTGCTCTCTATTTCACTGTCATTCTGTTTTGTTTTTGTAATTCATTTTGATAATGGGATTTATCGGATTTTCTCTGCTGCCTTCATGCAGCTGTACACACGCTTGATTCTCTTATGGAGACATATAAATCCATGGGTTTGAATATTCTTTCTAGTCAGGTGTATTCCTAGACGTTGAATATAGGGTGTTTAGCCCATTTGGTTGAGCAAGGGGTAGGTCTTGACTATTACATATTTGACGTATGGAATGGTATCTGTGCTAATTTCTATCTCTGGTTTTATGCAGCACCCAAACTCACCTTTCCCCTTAAGCAAACATAAGTTGGTTTTCTAAATTTGAGACCCTATTCTGTTTTGTAATTCAGTTCATGTGTAGCCAAGATTACATTCCGTGTATTAGTGACATCTTATGATGTTTCATTTTCTGTGTGAGTTATTTCACTTAGAATCATCGTACCTGAATCCACTCATTATGCCACGACGGGCCAGATGACATAGATTTCATTGGTGAGTGATATTCCATTGTACGTACGTACCACAACTTCTTTATCCATTTTTCACTTTCTGGGATATTTAACTTGTACCGTAGACGAGGTTCTTGTAAACAGAGCCGTCTGAAACTTTGGGGTGGCTGTGTGTTTTTGATTTTAATTTCCCTAAGCTATAGGACCATAAGTGGAAGTGCCGTAGGCTCCGTTGCTTTGTTTTTTAGGTGTTTCAGGAAACACCATACACTTCTCCAGAGTGGCTCTTGGCAATTTACATCCCACCCATCAGCATAACAAGGCTCCCTGTTCTCCATGGCCTGTGCTGCATTTCTGGATTTTACACTTTTTTCAGATGGCCCTTTTGACCGGTGGGCAGTGAGACTTCATTGTAGTGCAGATTTCTTTAACATGCTTGCTTGGTTGGCCAAAAAGTGCGTATGCGTTTTTTCCTGAATATATTCAGGAAAAAACGCATACACCCTTTTTGGCCAAGTGCATCATTGTCGACGTTCTGCCTCTTTTCCTATGCTTTAAATGCAATTCCAGTCTACCCCCTGAAATCGTTTTCCTGCAATTCTGCCCCGCTTTCAAGTCCTCTTCGCAGCCTTCTTTCAATATATTTTCAGACGATAGCTGTCATTTATAACTCTGCAGGTTTGTGAATTACAGTGCCCCTGAGCTCCTTTCTTCAAATCGCTTTCTTGTGAGCTGGCCGCAAACCCGCAGGATTGCTTCAGGCCCTAATCTGGTTCCTGCACGGCATGCTGAGCCTTTGGTTAATTCCTCTTCCTGGTTGGAAATGAGCGTTAAATTTGCCCGTGCAGACACCTACAGCTAGTCTCTCATTGGTTCTCCCTATTCCTGTTCATCTTGCGCAGAAATTGCAAACTGTGCCAAACAGGAGGTTAAAGGCACTGACTCTCCAAGTGGGGAGAGTGTTAGTAAAGGGTCTGGAATTGTGAACCCGAGCAAAAGGGGACAAAAACTGAGATGCATTTGAAAACGTTTCCCGGTCACATGGTGCACCATACTGTGGGTTTCCCATGCATGCTTTAGCTGAAGGAAGAATCACTTAAACCTGGAGAGTTGGGACCCATGGAATGGGTACCAGGCAGTATGATTTCAAATGGTCTGCATTTGCTCATCGAACCTCACCAATGCTATCACCCCGAAGTGTTCCAACCTTATGTCTCACTCAGCTCTGGGTTTAGATGAGGTAAATCCAGGTTGCATCACAAGCCCTGAATGAATTATTTAAGAATTGCTCTCTATTTCACTGTCATTGTGTTTGGTTTTTTAATTCATTTTGATAATGGGATTTATCGGATTTTCTCTGCTGCCTTCATGCAGCTGTACACACGCTGGATTCTCTTATGGAGACATATAAATCCATGGGTTTGAAGATTCTTACTAGTCAGGTGTATTCCTAGGCGTTGAATATAGGGTGTTTAGCCCATTTCGTTGAGCAAGGGGTATGTCTTGACTATTACGTATTTGACATATGGAATGGTATCTGTGCTAATTTCTAACTCTGGTTTTATGCAGCACCCCAACTCACCTTTCCCCTTACGCAAACATAAGTTGGTTTTCTAAATTTGAGACCCTGTTCTGTTTTGTAATTCAGTTCATGTGTGGCCAAGATTACATTCGGTTTATTAGTGATATCTTATGATGTTTCATTTTCTGTGTGACTTATTTCACTTAGAATCATCTTACCTGAATCCACTCATTATGCCACGACGGGCCAGATGACATAGATTTCATTGGTGAGTGATATTCCATTGTACGTACGTACCACAACTTCTTTATCCATTTCTCGCTTTCTGGGATATTTAACTTGTACCGTAGACGAGGTTCTTGTAAACAGAGCCGTCTGAAACTTTGGGGATGCTGTGTGTTTTTGATTTTAATTTCCCTAAGCTATAGGACCATAAGTGGAAGTGCCGTAGGCTCCGTTGCTTTGTTTTTTAGGTGTTTCAGGAAACACCATACACTTCTCCAGAGTGGCTGTTGGCAATTTACATCCCACCCATCAGCATAACAAGGCTCCCTGTTCTCCATGGCCTGTGCTGCATTTCTGGATTTTACACTTTTTTCAGATGGCCCTTTTGACCGGGGGGCAGTGAGACTTCATTGTAGTGCAGATTTCTTTAACATGCTTGCTTGGTTGGCCAAAAAGGGCGTATGCGTTTTTTCCTGAATATATTCGGGAAAAAACGCATACGCCCTTTTTGGCCAAGTGCATCATTGTCGACGTTCTGCCTCTTTTCCTATGCTTTAAATGCAATTCCAGTCTACCCCCTGAAATCGTTTTCCTGCAATTCTGCCCCGCTTTCAAGTCCTCTTCGCAGCCTTCCTTCAATATATTTTCGGACGATAGCTGTCATTTATAACTCTGCAGGTTTGTGAATTACAGTGCCCCTGAGCTCCTTTCTTCAAATCGCTTTCTTGTGAGCTGGCCGTAAACCCGCAGGTTTGCTTCAGGCCCTAATCTCTTTCCGGCTCGGCATGCTGAGCCATTGGTTAATTCCTCTTCCTGGTGGGAAATGAGCGTTAAATTAGCCCGTGCAGACACCTACAGCTAGTCTCTCATTGGTTCTCCCTATTCCTGTTCATGTCGCGCAGAAATTGCAAACTGTGCCAAACAGCAGGTTAAAGGCACTGACTCTCCAAGTGGGGAGAGTGTTAGTAACGGGTCTGGAATTGTGAACCCGACTAAAAGGGGACGAAAACTGAGATGCATTTGAAAACGTTTCCCGGTCACACGGTGCACCATACTGTGGGTTTCCCATGCATGTTTTAGCTGAAGGAAGAATCGCTTAAACCTGGAGAGTTGGGACCCATGGAATGGGTACCATGCAGTATGACTTCAAATGGTCTGCATTTGCTCATCGAACCTCAACAATGCTATCAGCCTGAAGTGTCCAACCATATGTCTCACTCAGCTCTGGGTGTAGATGAGGTAAATCCAGGTTGCATCACAAGCCCTGAATGAATTATTTAAGAATTGCTCGCTATTTCACTGTCATTCTGTTTGGTTTTTGTAATTCATTTTGATAATGGGATTTATCGGATTTTCTCTGCTGCCTTCATGCAGCTGTACACACGCTTGATTCTCTTATGGAGACATATACATCCATGGGTTTGAATATTCTTTCTAGTCAGGTGTATTCCTAGACGTTGAATATAGGGTGTTTAGCCCATTTGGTTGAGCAAGGGGTAGGTCTTGACTATTACATATTTGACGTATGGAATGGTATCTGTGCTAATTTCTATCTCTGGTTTTATGCAGCACCCCAACTCACCGTTCCCCTTAAGCAAACATAAGTTGGTTTTCTAAATTTGAGACCCTGTTCTGTTTTGTAATTCAGATCATATGTAGCCAAGATTACATTCCGTGTATTAGTGACATCTTATGATGTTTCATTTTCTGTGTGACTTATTTCACTTAGAATCATCGTACCTGAATCCACTCATTATGCCACGACGGGCCAGATGACATAGATTTCATTGGTGAGTGATATTCCATTGTACGTACGTACCACAACTTCTTTATCCATTTCTCGCTTTCTGGGATATTTAACTTGTACCGTAGACGAGGTTCTTGTAAACAGAGCCGTCTGAAACTTTGGGGATGCTGTGTGTTTTTGATTTTAATTTCCCTAAGCTATAGGACCATAAGTGGAAGTGCCGTAGGCTCCGTTGCTTTGTTTTTTAGGTGTTTCAGGAAACACCATACACTTCTCCAGAGTGGCTGTTGGCAATTTACATCCCACCCATCAGCATAACAAGGCTCCCTGTTCTCCATGGCCTGTGCTGCATTTCTGGATTTTACACTTTTTTCAGATTGCCCTTTTGACCGGGGGGCAGTGAGACTTCATTGTAGTGCAGATTTCTTTAACATGCTTGCTTGGTAGGCCAAAAAGGGCGTATGCGTTTTTTCCTGAATATATTCGGGAAAAAACGCATACGCCCTTTTTGGCCAAGTGCATCATTGTCGACGTTCTGCCTCTTTTCCTATGCTTTAAATGCAATTCCAGTCTACCCCCTGAAATCGTTTTCCTGCAATTCTGTCCCGCTTTCAAGTCCTCTTCGCAGCCTTCCTTCAATATATTTTCCGACGATAGCTGTCATTTATAACTCTGCAGGTTTGTGAATTACAGTGCCCCTGAGCTCCTTTCTTCAAATCGCTTTCTTGTGAGCTGGCCGCAAACCCGCAGGATTGCTTCAGGCCCTAATCTGGTTCCTGCACAGCATGCTGAGCCTTTGGTTAATTCCTCTTCCTGGTTGGAAATGAGCGTTAAATTTGCCCGTGCAGACACCTACAGCTAGTCTCTCATTGGTTCTCCCTATTCCTGTTCATCTTGCGCAGAAATTGCAAACTGTGCCAAACAGGAGGTTAAAGGCACTGACTCTCCAAGTGGGGAGAGTGTTAGTAAAGGGTCTGGAATTGTGAACCCGAGTAAAAGGGGACGAAAACTGAGATGCATTTGAAAACGTTTCCCAGTCTCATGGTGCACCATACTGTGGGTTTCCCATGCATGCTTTATCTGAAGGAAGAATCGCTTAAACCTGGAGAGTTGGGACCCATGGAATGGGTACCATGCAGTATGATTTCAAATGGTCTGCATTTGCTCATCGAACCTCACCAATGCTATCAGCCCGAAGTGTCCAACCTTATGTCTCACTCAGCTCTGGGTTTAGATGAGGTAAATCCAGGTTGCATCACAAGCCCTGAATGAATTATTTAAGAATTGCTCTCTATTTCACTGTCATTGTGTTTTGTTTTTGTAATTCATTTTGATAATAAGATTTATCGAATTTTCTCTGCTGCCTTCATGCAGCTGTACAAACGCTTGATTCTCTTATGGAGACATATAAATCCATGGGTTTGAAGATTCTTACTAGTCAGGTGTATTCCTAGGTGTTGAATATAGGGTGTTTAGCCCATTTCGTTGAGCAAGGGGTAGGTCTTGACTATTACTTATTTGACGTATGGAATGGTATATCTGCTAATTTCTATCTCTGGTTTTATGCAGCCCCCCAACTCACCTTTCCCCTCATGCAAACATAAGTTGGTTTTCAAAATTTGAGACCCTGTTCTGTTTTGTAATTCAGTTCATGTGTAGCCAAGATTACATTCGGTGTATTAGTGATATCTTATGATGTTTCATTTTCTGTGTGACTTATTTCACTTAGAATCATCGTACCTGAATCCACTCATTATGCCACGACGGGCCAGATGACATAGAATTCATTGGTGAGTGATATTCAATTGTACGTACGTACCACAACTTCTTTATCCATTTTTTGCTTTCTGGGATATTTAACTTGTACCGTAGACGAGGTTCTTGTAAACAGAGCCGTCTGAAACTTTGGGGTGGCTGTGTGTTTTTGATTTTAATTTCCCTAAGCTATAGGACCATAAGTGGAAGTGCCGTAAGCTCCGTTGCTTTGTTTTTTAGGTGTTTCAGTAAACACCATACACTTCTCCAGAGTGGCTGTTGGCAATTTACATCCCACCCATCAGCATAACAAGGCTCCCTGTTCTCCATGGCCTGTGCTGAATTTCTGGATTTTACACATTTTTCAGATGGCCCTTTTGACCGGGGGCAGTGAGACTTCATTGTAGTGCAGATTTCTGTAACATGCTTGCTTGGTTGGCCAAAAAGGGCGTATGCGTTTTTTCCTGAATATATTCAGGAAAAAACGTATACGCCCTTTTTGGCCAAGTGCATCATTGTCGACGTTCTGCCTCTTTTCCTATGCTTTAAATGCAATTCCAGTCTACCCCCTGAAATCGTTTTCCTGCAATTCTGCCCCGCTTTCCAGTCCTCTTCACAGCCTTCCTTCAATATATTTTCGGACGATAGCTGTCATTTATAACTCTGCAGGTTTTTGAATTACAGTGCCCCTGAGCTCCTTTCTACAAATCGCTTTCTTGTGAGCTGGCCGCAAACCCGCAGGATTGCTTCAGGCCCTAATCTGGTTCCTGCACGGCATGCTGAGCCTTTGGTTAATTCCTCTTCCTGGTTGGAAATGAGCGTTAAATTTGCCCGTGCAGACACCTACAGCTAGTCTCTCATTGGTTCTCCCTATTCCTGTTCATCTTGCGCAGAAATTGCAAACTGTGCCAAACAGCAGGTTAAAGGCACTGACTCTCCAAGTGGGGAGAGTGTTAGTAAAGGGTCTGGAATTGTGAACCCGAGGAAAAGGGGACGAAAACTGAGATGCATTTGAAAACGTTTCCCGGTCACACGGTGCACCATACTGTGGGTTACCCATGCATGTTTTAGCTGAAGGAAAAATCGCTTAAACCTGGAGATTTGGGACCCATGGAATGGGTACCATGCAGTATGACTTCAAATGGTCTGCATTTGCTCATCGAACCTCACCAATGCTATCAGCCTGAAGTGTCCATCCTTATGTCTCTCTCAGCTCCGGGTGTAGATGAGGTAAATCCAGGTTGCATCACAAGCCCTGAATGAATTATTTAAGAATTGCTCTCTATTTCACTGTCATTCTGTTTTGTTTTTGTAATTCATTTTGATAATGGGATTTATCGGATTTTCTCTGCTGCCTTCATGCAGCTGTACACACGCTTGATTCTCTTATGGAGACATATAAATCCATGGGTTTGAATATTCTTTCTAGTCAGGTGTATTCCTAGACGTTGAATATAGTGTGTTTAGCCCATTTGGTTGAGCAAGGGGTAGGTCTTGACTATTACATATTTGACGTATGGAATGGTATCTGTGCTAATTTCTATCTCTGGTTTTATGCAGCACCCCAACTCACCTTTCCCCTTAAGCAAACATAAGTTGGTTTTCTAAATTTGAGACCCTATTCTGTTTTGTAATTCAGTTCATGTGTAGCCAAGATTACATTCCGTGTATTAGTGACATCTTATGATGTTTCATTTTCTGTGTGAGTTATTTCACTTAGAATCATCGTACCTGAATCCACTCATTATGCCACGACGGGCCAGATGACATAGATTTCATTGGTGAGTGATATTCCATTGTACGTACGTACCACAACTTCTTTATCCATTTTTCACTTTCTGGGATATTTAACTTGTACCGTAGACGAGGTTCTTGTAAACAGAGCCGTCTGAAACTTTGGGGTGGCTGTGTGTTTTTGATTTTAATTTCCCTAAGCTATAGGACCATAAGTGGAAGTGCCGTAGGCTCCGTTGCTTTGTTTTTTAGGTGTTTCAGGAAACACCATACATTTCTCCAGAGTGGCTCTTGGCAATTTACATCCCACCCATCAGCATAACAAGGCTCCCTGTTCTCCATGGCCTGTGCTGAATTTCTGGATTTTACACTTTTTTCAGATGGCCCTTTTGACCGGGGGGCAGTGAGACTTCATTGTAGTGCAGATTTCTTTAACATGCTTGCTTGGTTGGCCAAAAAGGGCGTATGCGTTTTTTCCTGAATATATTCGGGAAAAAACGCATACGCCCTTTTTGGCCAAGTGCATCATTGTCGACGTTCTGCCTCTTTTCCTATGCTTTAAATGCAATTCCAGTCTACCCCCTGAAATCGTTTTCCTGCAATTCTGCCCCGCTTTCAAGTCCTCTTCGCAGCCTTCCTTCAATATATTTTCGGACGATAGCTGTCATTTATAACTCTGCAGGTTTGTGAATTACAGTGCCCCTGAGCTCCTTTCTTCAAATCGCTTTCTTGTGAGCTGGCCGTAAACCCGCAGGATTGCTTCAGGCCCTAATCTGGTTCCTGCACGGCATGCTGAGCCTTTGGTTAATTCCTCTTCCTGGTTGGATATGAGCGTTAAATTTGCCCGTGCAGACACCTACAGCTAGTCTCTCATTGGTTCTCCCTATTCCTGTTCATCTTGCGCAGAAATTGCAAACTGTGCCAAACAGGAGGTTAAAGGCACTGACTCTCCAAGTGGGGAGAGTGTTAGTAAAGGGTCTGGAATTGTGAACCCGAGTAAAAGGGGACAAAAACTGAGATTCATTTGAAAACGTTTCCTGGTCACATGGTTCACCATACTGTGGGTTTCCCATGCATGCTTTAGCTGAAGGAAGAATCACTTAAACCTGGATAGTTGGGACCCATGGAATGGGTACCATGCAGTATGACTTCAAATGGTCTGCATTTGCTCATCGAACCTCAACAATGCTATCAGCCCGAAGTGTCCAACCTTATGTCTCACTCAGCTCTGGGTTTAGATGAGGTAAATCCAGGTTGCATCACAAGCCCTGAATGAATTATTTAAGAATTGCTCTCTATTTCACTGTCATTGTGTTTGGTTTTTTAATTCATTTTGATAATGGGATTTATCAGATTTTCTCTGCTGCCTTCATGCAGCTGTACACACGCTGGATTCTCTTATGGAGACATATAAATCCATGGGTTTGAAGATTCTTACTAGTCAGGTGTATTCCTAGGCGTTGAATATAGGGTGTTTAGCCCATTTCGTTGAGCAAGGGGTATGTCTTGACTATTACGTATTTGACATATGGAATGGTATCTGTGCTAATTTCTAACTCTGGTTTTATGCAGCACCCCAACTCACCTTTCCCCTTACGCAAACATAAGTTGGTTGTCTAAATTTGAGACCCTGTTCTGTTTTGTAATTCAGTTCATGTGTAGCCAAGATTACATTCGGTGTATTAGTGATATCTTATGATGTTTCATTTTCTGTGTGACTTATTTCACTTAGAATCATCGTACCTGAATCCACTCATTATGCCACGACGGGCCAGATGACATAGATTTCATTGGTGAGTGATATTCCATTGTACGTACGTACCACAACTTCTTTATCCATTTTTCGCTTTCTGGGATATTTAACTTGTACCGTAGACGAGGTTCTTGTAAACAGAGCCGTCTGAAATTTGGGGTGGCTGTGTTTTTGATTTTAATTTCCCTAAGCTATAGGACCATAATTGGAAGTGCCGTAGGCTCCGTTGCTTTGTTTTTTAGGTGTTTCAGGAAACACCATACACTTCTCCAGA
The DNA here is from genome assembly GCF_059928025.1 of Delphinapterus leucas. Taxonomy (NCBI): domain Eukaryota; kingdom Metazoa; phylum Chordata; class Mammalia; order Artiodactyla; family Monodontidae; genus Delphinapterus; species Delphinapterus leucas. Next base: position 8,648,947 of record NW_028322239.1, on the reverse strand, counting down.
GTGGCTGTTGGCAATTACATCCCACCCATCAGCATAACAAGGCTCCCTGTTCTCTATGGCCTGTGCTGCATTTCTGGATTTTACACATTTTTCAGATGGCCCTTTTGACCAGTGGGCAGTGAGACTTCATTGTAGTGCAGATTTCTTTAACATGCTTGCTTGGTTGGCCAAAAAGGGCGTATGCGTTTTTTCCTGAATATATTCAGGAAAAAACGCATACGCCCTTTTTGGCCAAGTGCATCATTGTCGACCTGCTGCCTCTTTTCCTATGTTTTAAATGCAATTCCAGTCTACCCCCTGAAATCGTTTTCCTGCAATTCTGCCCCGCTTTCAAGTCCTCTTCGCAGCCTTCCTTCAATATATTTTTGGACAATAGCTGTCATTTATAACTTTGCAGGTTTCAGAATTACAGTGCCCCTGAGCTCCTTTCTTCAAATCGCTTTCTGATGAGCTGGCCGCAAACCCGCAGGATTGCTTCAGGCCCTAATCTGGTTCTGGCAAGGCATGCTGAGCGTTTGGTTAATTCCGCTTCCTGGTGGGAAATGAGCATTAAATTTGCCCGTGCAGACACCTACAGCTAGTCTCTCATTCGTTCTCCCTATTCCTGTTCATCTTGCGCAGAAATTGCAAACTGTGCCAAACAGGAGGTTAAAGGCACTGACTCTCCAAGTGGGGAGAGTGTTAGTAAAGTGTCTGGAATTGTGAACCCGAGTAAAAGGGGACGAAAACTGAGATGCATTTTAAAACGTTTCCCTGTGACACGGTGCACCATACTGTCGGTTTCCCATGCATGTTTTAGCTGAAGGAAGAATCGCTTAAACCTGGAGAGTTGGGACCCATGGAATGGGTACCATGCAGTATGACTTCAAATGGTCTGCATTTGCTCATTGAACCTCACCAATGCTATCAGCCCAAAGTGTCCAACATTATGTCTCACTCAGCTCTGGGTGTAGATGAGGTAAATCCAGGTTGCATCACAAGCCCTGAATGAATTATTTAAGAATTGCTCTCTATTTCACTGTCATTGTGTTTTGTTTTTGTAATTCATTTTGATAATGGGATTTATCGGATTTTCTCTGCTGCATTCATGCAGCTATACACACGCTTGATTCTCTTATGGAGACATATAAATCCATGGGTTTGAAGATTCTTACTAGTCAGGTGTATTCCTAGGCGTTGAATATAGGGTGTTTATCCCATTTCGTTGAGCAAGGGGTAGGTCTGGACTATTACATATTTAACTTATGGAATGGTATCTGTGCTAATATCTATCTCTGGTTTTATGCAGCACCCCAACTCACCTTTCCCCTTAAGCAAACATAAGTTGGTTTTCTAAATTTGAGACCCTGTTCTGTTTTGTAATTCACTTTATGTGTAGCCAAGATTACATTCCGTGTATTAGTGATATCATATGATGTTACATTTTCTGTGTGACTTATTTCACTTAGAATCATCGTACCTGAATCCACTCATTATGCCACGACGGGCCAGATGACATAGATTTCATTGGTGAGTGATATTCCATTGTACGTACGTACCACAATTTCTTTATCCATTTTTCGCTTTCTGGGATATTTAACTTGTACCGTAAAGGAGGTTCTTGTAAACAGAGCCGTCTGAAACTTTGGGGTGGCTCTGTGTTTTTGATTTTAATTTCCCTAAGCTATAGGACCATAAGTGGAAGTGACGTAGGCTCCGTTGCTTTGTTTTTTAGGTGTTTCCGGAAACACCATACACTTCTCTAGAGTGGCTGTTGGCAATTTACATCCCACCCATCAGCATAACAAGGCTCCCTGTTCTCCATGGCCTGTGCTGCATTTCTGGATTTTACACTTTTTTCAGGTAGCCCTTTTGACCGGGGGGCAGTGAGACTTCATTGTAGTGCAGATTTCTTTAACATGCTTGCTTGGTTGGCCAAACAGGGCGTATGCGTTTTTTCCTGAATATATTCAGGAAAAAAAGCATACGCCCTTTTTGGCCAAGTGCATCATTGTCGACGTTCTGCCTCTTTTCCTATGCTTTAAATGCAATTCCAGTCTACCCCCTGAAGTCGTTTTCCTGCAATTCTGCCCCGCTTTCAAGTCCTCTTCGCAGCCTTCCTTCAATATATTTTTGGACGATAGCTGTCATTTATAACTCTGCAGGTTTGTGAATTACAGTGCCCCTGAGCTCCTGTCTTCAAATCGCTTTCTTGTGAGCTGGCCGCAAACCCGCAGGATTGCTTCAGGCCCTAATCTGGTTCCGGCACGGCATGCTGAGCCTATGGTTAATTCCTCTTCCTGGTTGGAAATGAGCATTAAATTTGCCTGTGCAGACACCTACAGCTAGTCTCTCATTGGTTCTCCCTATTCCTGTTTATCTTGCTCAGAAATTGCAAACTGTGCCAAACAGGAGGTTAAAGGCACTGACTCTCCAAGTGGGGAGAGTGTTAGTAAAGTGTCTGGAATTGTGAACCCGAGTAAAAGGGGATGAAAACTGAGATGCATTTGAAAATGTTTCCCAGTCACACGGTGCACCATACTGTGGGTTTCCCATGCATGCTTTAGCTGAAGGAAGAATCGCTTAAACCTGGAGAGTTGGGACCCATGGAATGGGTACCATGCAGTATGACTTCAAATGGTCTGCATTTGCTCATCGAACCTCACCAATGCTATCAGCCCGAAGTGTCAAACCTTATGTCTCACTCAGCTCTGGGTTCAGATGAGGTAAATCCAGGTTGCATCACAAGCCCTGAATGAATTATTTAAGAATTGCTCTCTATTTCACTGTCATTGTGTTTTGTTTTTCTAATTCATTTTGATAATAGGATTTATCGGATTTTCTCTGCTGCCTTCATGCAGCTGTACACACGCTTGATTCTCTTATGGAGACATATAAATACATGGGTTTGAAGATTCTTTCTAGTCAGGTGTATTCCTAGGCGTTGAATAGAGGGTGTTTAGCCCATTTCGTTGAGCAAGGGGTAGGTCTTTACTATTACGTATTTGACGTATGGAATGGTATCTGTGCTAACTTCTATCTCTGGTTTTATGCAGCACCCCAACTCACCTTTCCCCTTAAGCAAACATAAGTTGGTTTTCTAAATTTGAGACCCTGTTCTGTTTTGTAATTCAGTTCATGTGTAGCCAAGATTACATTCCGTGTATTAGTGATATCTTATGATATTTAATTTTCTGTGTGACTTATTTCACTTAGAATCATTGTACCTGAATTCAATCATTATGCCACGACGGGCCTGATGATATAGATTTCATTGGTGAGTGATATTCCATTGTACGTACGTACCACAACTTCTTTATCCATTTTTCGCTTTCTGGGATATTTAACTTGTACCGTAGAAGATGTTCTTGTAAACAGAGCCGTCTGAAACTTTGGGGTGGCTGTGTGTTTTTGATTTTAATTTCCCTAAGCTATAGGACCATAAGTGGAAGTGCCGTAGGCTCCGTTGCTTTGTTTTTTAGGTGTTTCAGGAAACACCATACACTTCTCCAGAGTGGCTGTTGGCAATTTACATCCCACCCATCAGCATAATATGGCTCCCTGTTCTCCATGGCCTGTGCTGCCTTTCTGGATTTTACACTTTTTTCAGATGACCCTTTTGACCGGGGGGCAGTGAGACTTCATTGTAGTGCAGATTTCTTTAACATGCTTGCTTGGTTGGCCAAAAAGGGCGTATGCGTTTTTTCCTGAATATATTCAGGAAAAAACGCATACGCCCTTTTTGGCCACGTGCATCATTGTCGACGTTCTGCCTCTTTTCCTATGCTTTAAATGCAATTCCACTCTACTCCCTGAAACCGCTTCCCTGCAATTCTGCCCCGATTTCAAGTCCTCTTCGCAGCCTTCCTTCAATATATTTTTGTACAATAGCTGTCATTTATAACTTTGCAGGTTTGAGAATTACAGTGCCCCTGAGCTCCTTTCTTCCAATCGCTTTCTTGTGAGCTGGCCGCAAACCCGCAGGATTGATTCAGGCCCTAATCTGGTTCCGGCACGGCATGCTGAGCGTTTGGTTAATTCCTATTCCTGGTTGGAAATGAGCTTTAAATTAGCCCATGCAGACACCTACAGCTAGTCTCTCATTGGTTCTCCCTATTCCTGTTTATCTTGCGCAGAAATTGCAAACTCTCCCAAACAGCAGGTTAAAGGCACTGACTCTCCAAGTTGGGAGAGTGTTAGTAAAGGGTCTGGAATGGTGAAGCCGAGTAAAAGGGGCCGAAAACTGAGATGCATTTGAAAACGTTTCCCGGTCACACGGTGCACCATACTGTGGGTTTCCCATGCATGTTATAGCTGAAGGAAGAATCGCTTAAACCTGGAGAGTTGGGACCCATGGAATGGGTACCAGGCAGTATGATTTCAAATGGTCTGCATTTGCTCATCGAACCTCACCAATGCTATCACCCCGAAGTGTCCAACCTTATGTCTCACTCAGCTCTGGTTTTAGATGAGGTAAATCCAGGTTGCATCACAAGCCCTGAATGAATTATTTAAGAATTGCTCTCTATTTCACTGTCATTGTGTTTGGTTTTTTAATTCATTTTGATAATGGGATTTATCAGATTTTCTCTGCTGCCTTCATGCAGCTGTACACACGCTGGATTCTCTTATGGAGACATATAAATCCATGGGTTTGAAGATTCTTACTAGTCAGGTGTATTCCTAGGCGTTGAATATAGGGTGTTTAGCCCATTTCGTTGAGCAAGGGGTATGTCTTGACTATTACGTATTTGACATATGGAATGGTATCTGTGCTAATTTCTAACTCTGGTTTTATGCAGCACCCCAACTCACCTTTCCCCTTACGCAAACATAAGTTGGTTTTCTAAATTTGAGACCCTGTTCTGTTTTGTAATTCAGTTCATGTGTAGCCAAGATTACATTCGGTTTATTAGTGATATCTTATGATGTTTCATTTTCTGTGTGACTTATTTCACTTAGAATCATCTTACCTGAATCCACTCATTATGCCACGACGGGCCAGATGACATAGATTTCATTGGTGAGTGATATTCCATTGTACGTACGTACCACAACTTCTTTATCCATTTCTCGCTTTCTGGGATATTTAACTTGTACCGTAGACGAGGTTCTTGTAAACAGAGCCGTCTGAAACTTTGGGGTTGCTGTGTGTTTTTGATTTTAATTTCCCTAAGCTATAGGACCATAAGTGGAAGTGCCGTAGGCTCCGTTGCTTTGTTTTTTAGGTGTTTCAGGAAACAGCATACACTTCTCCAGAGTGGCTGTTGGCAATTTGCATCCCACCCATCAGCATAACAAGGCTCCCTGTTCTCCATGGCCTGTGCTGCATTTCTGGATTTTACACTTTTTTCAGATGGCCCTTTTGACCGGGGGGCAGTGAGACTTCATTGTAGTGCAGATTTCTTTAACATGCTTGCTTGGTTGGCCAAAAAGGGCGTATGCGTTTTTTCCTGAATATATTCGGGAAAAAACGCATACGCCCTTTTTGGCCAAGTGCATCATTGTCGACGTTCTGCCTCTTTTCCTATGCTTTAAATGCAATTCCAGTCTACCCCCTGAAATCGTTTTCCTGCAATTCTGCCCCGCTTTCAAGTCCTCTTCGCAGCCTTCCTTCAATATATTTTCGGACGATAGCTGTCATTTATAACTCTGCAGGTTTGTGAATTACAGTGCCCCTGAGCTCCTTTCTTCAAATCGCTTTCTTGTGAGCTGGCCGTAAACCCGCAGGATTGCTTCAGGCCCTAATCTGGTTCCTGCACGGCATGCTGAGCCTTTGGTTAATTCCTCTTCCTGGTTGGATATGAGCGTTAAATTTGCCCGTGCAGACACCTACAGCTAGTCTCTCATTGGTTCTCCGTATTCCTGTTCATCTTGCGCAGAAATTGCAAACTGTGCCAAACAGGAGGTTAAAGGCACTGACTCTCCAAGTGGGGAGAGTGTTAGTAAAGGGTCTGGAATTGTGAACCCGAGTAAAAGGGGACAAAAACTGAGATGCATTTGAAAACGTTTCCTGGTCACATGGTTCACCATACTGTGGGTTTCCCATGCATGCTTTAGCTGAAGGAAGAATCACTTAAACCTGGATAGTTGGGACCCATGGAATGGGTACCATGCAGTATGACTTCAAATGGTCTGCATTTGCTCATCGAACCTCAACAATGCTATCAGCCCGAAGTGTCCAACCTTATGTCTCACTCAGCTCTGGGTTTAGATGAGGTAAATCCAGGTTGCATCACAAGCCCTGAATGAATTATTTAAGAATTGCTCTCTATTTCACTGTCATTGTGTTTGGTTTTTTAATTCATTTTGATAATGGGATTTATCAGATTTTCTCTGCTGCCTTCATGCAGCTGTACACACGCTTGATTCTCTTATGGAGACATATAAATCCATGGGTTTGAAGATTCTTACTAGTCAGGTGTATTCCTAGGCGTTGAATATAGGGTGTTTAGCCCATTTCGTTGAGCAAGGGGTATGTCTTGACTATTACGTATTTGACATATGGAATGGTATCTGTGCTAATTTCTAACTCTGGTTTTATGCAGCACCCCAACTCACCTTTCCCCTTACGCAAACATAAGTTGGTTGTCTAAATTTGAGACCCTGTTCTGTTTTGTAATTCAGTTCATGTGTAGCCAAGATTACATTCGGTGTATTAGTGATATCTTATGATGTTTCATTTTCTGTGTGACTTATTTCACTTAGAATCATCGTAACTGAATCCACTCATTATGCCACGACGGGCCAGATGACATAGATTTCATTGGTGAGTGATATTCCATTGTACGTACGTACCACAACTTCTTTATCCATTTTTCGCTTTCTGGGATATTTAACTTGTACCGTAGACGAGGTTCTTGTAAACAGAGCCGTCTGAAACTTTGGGGTGGCTGTGTTTTTGATTTTAATTTCCCTAAGCTATAGGACCATAATTGGAAGTGCCGTAGGCTCCGTTGCTTTGTTTTTTAGGTGTTTCAGGAAACACCATACACTTCTCCAGAGTGGCTGTTGGCAATTACATCCCACCCATCAGCATAACAAGGCTCCCTGTTCTCTATGGCCTGTGCTGCATTTCTGGATTTTACACATTTTTCAGATGGCCCTTTTGACCAGTGGGCAGTGAGACTTCATTGTAGTGCAGATTTCTTTAACATGCTTGCTTGGTTGGCCAAAAAGGGCGTATGCGTTTTTTCCTGAATATATTCAGGAAAAAACGCATACGCCCTTTTTGGCCAAGTGCATCATTGTCGACCTGCTGCCTCTTTTCCTATGTTTTAAATGCAATTCCAGTCTACCCCCTGAAATCGTTTTCCTGCAATTCTGCCCCGCTTTCAAGTCCTCTACGCAGCCTTCCTTCAATATATTTTTGGACAATAGCTGTCATTTATAACTTTGCAGGTTTCAGAATTACAGTGCCCCTGAGCTCTTTTCTTCAAATCGCTTTCTGATGAGCTGGCCGCAAACCCGCAGGATTGCTTCAGGCCCTAATCTGGTTCTGGCAAGGCATGCTGAGCGTTTGGTTAATTCCGCTTCCTGGTGGGAAATGAGCATTAAATTTGCCCGTGCAGACACCTACAGCTAGTCTCTCATTCGTTCTCCCTATTCCTGTTCATCTTGCGCAGAAATTGCAAACTGTGCCAAACAGGAGGTTAAAGGCACTGACTCTCCAAGTGGGGAGAGTGTTAGTAAAGTGTCTGGAATTGTGAACCCGAGTAAAAGGGGACGAAAACTGAGATGCATTTTAAAACGTTTCCCTGTGACACGGTGCACCATACTGTCGGTTTCCCATGCATGTTTTAGCTGAAGGAAGAATCGCTTAAACCTGGAGAGTTCGGACCCATGGAATGGGTACCATGCAGTATGACTTCAAATGGTCTGCATTTGCTCATTGAACCTCACCAATGCTATCAGCCCAAAGTGTCCAACATTATGTCTCACTCAGCTCTGGGTGTAGATGAGGTAAATCCAGGTTGCATCACAAGCCCTGAATGAATTATTTAAGAATTGCTCTCTATTTCACTGTCATTGTGTTTTGTTTTTGTAATTCATTTTGATAATGGGATTTATCGGATTTTCTCTGCTGCATTCATGCAGCTATACACACGCTTGATTCTCTTATGGAGACATATAAATCCATGGGTTTGAAGATTCTTACTAGTCAGGTGTATTCCTAGGCGTTGAATATAGGGTGTTTATCCCATTTCGTTGAGCAAGGGGTAGGTCTGGACTATTACATATTTAACTTATGGAATGGTATCTGTGCTAATATCTATCTCTGGTTTTATGCAGCACCCCAACTCACCTTTCCCCTTAAGCAAACATAAGTTGGTTTTCTAAATTTGAGACCCTGTTCTGTTTTGTAATTCACTTTATGTGTAGCCAAGATTACATTCCGTGTATTAGTGATATCATATGATGTTACATTTTCTGTGTGACTTATTTCACTTAGAATCATCGTACCTGAATCCACTCATTATGCCACGACGGGCCAGATGACATAGATTTCATTGGTGAGTGATATTCCATTGTACGTACGTACCACAATTTCTTTATCCATTTTTCGCTTTCTGGGATATTTAACTTGTACCGTAAAGGAGGTTCTTGTAAACAGAGCCGTCTGAAACTTTGGGGTGGCTCTGTGTTTTTGATTTTAATTTCCCTAAGCTATAGGACCATAAGTGGAAGTGACGTAGGCTCCGTTGCTTTGTTTTTTAGGTGTTTCAGGAAACACCATACACTTCTCTAGAGTGGCTGTTGGCAATTTACATCCCACCCATCAGCATAACAAGGCTCCCTGTTCTCCATGGCCTGTGCTGCATTTCTGGATTTTACACTTTTTTCAGGTAGCCCTTTTGACCGGGGGGCAGTGAGACTTCATTGTAGTGCAGATTTCTTTAACATGCTTGCTTGGTTGGCCAAACAGGGCGTATGCGTTTTTTCCTGAATATATTCAGGAAAAAACGCATACGCCCTTTTTGGCCAAGTGCATCATTGTCGACGTTCTGCCTCTTTTCCTATGCTTTAAATGCAATTCCAGTCTACCCCCTGAAGTCGTTTTCCTGCAATTCTGCCCCGCTTTCAAGTCCTCTTCGCAGCCTTCCTTCAATATATTTTTGGACGATAGCTGTCATTTATAACTCTGCAGGTTTGTGAATTACAGTGCCCCTGAGCTCCTGTCTTCAAATCGCTTTCTTGTGAGCTGGCCGCAAACCCGCAGGATTGCTTCAGGCCCTAATCTGGTTCCGGCACGGCATGCTGAGCCTATGGTTAATTCCTCTTCCTGGTTGGAAATGAGCATTAAATTTGCCTGTGCAGACACCTACAGCTAGTCTCTCATTGGTTCTCCCTATTCCTGTTTATCTTGCTCAGAAATTGCAAACTGTGCCAAACAGGAGGTTAAAGGCACTGACTCTCCAAGTGGGGAGAGTGTTAGTAAAGTGTCTGGAATTGTGAACCCGAGTAAAGGGGGATGAAAACTGAGATGCATTTGAAAATGTTTCCCAGTCACACGGTGCACCATACTGTGGGTTTCCCATGCATGCTTTAGCTGAAGGAAGAATCGCTTAAACCTGGAGAGTTGGGACCCATGGAATGGGTACCATGCAGTATGACTTCAAATGGTCTGCATTTGCTCATCGAACCTCACCAATGCTATCAGCCCGAAGTGTCAAACCTTATGTCTCACTCAGCTCTGGGTTCAGATGAGGTAAATCCAGGTTGCATCACAAGCCCTGAATGAATTATTTAAGAATTGCTCTCTATTTCACTGTCATTGTGTTTGGTTTTTTAATTCATTTTGATAATGGGATTTATCAGATTTTCTCTGCTGCCTTCATGCAGCTGTACACACGCTGGATTCTCTTATGGAGACATATAAATCCATGGGTTTGAAGATTCTTACTAGTCAGGTGTATTCCTAGGCGTTGAATATAGGGTGTTTAGCCCATTTCGTTGAGCAAGGGGTATGTCTTGACTATTACGTATTTGACATATGGAATGGTATCTGTGCTAATTTCTAACTCTGGTTTTATGCAGCACCCCAACTCACCTTTCCCCTTACGCAAACATAAGTTGGTTGTCTAAATTTGAGACCCTGTTCTGTTTTGTAATTCAGTTCATGTGTAGCCAAGATTACATTCGGTGTATTAGTGATATCTTATGATGTTTCATTTTCTGTGTGACTTATTTCACTTAGAATCATCGTACCTGAATCCACTCATTATGCCACGACGGGCCAGATGACATAGATTTCATTGGTGAGTGATATTCCATTGTACGTACGTACCACAACTTCTTTATCCATTTTTCGCTTTCTGGGATATTTAACTTGTACCGTAGACGAGGTTCTTGTAAACAGAGCCGTCTGAAACTTTGGGGTGGCTGTGTTTTTGATTTTAATTTCCCTAAGCTATAGGACCATAATTGGAAGTGCCGTAGGCTCCGTTGCTTTGTTTTTTAGGTGTTTCAGGAAACACCATACACTTCTCCAGAGTGGCTGTTGGCAATTACATCCCACCCATCAGCATAACAAGGCTCCCTGTTCTCTATGGCCTGTGCTGCATTTCTGGATTTTACACATTTTTCAGATGGCCCTTTTGACCAGTGGGCAGTGAGACTTCATTGTAGTGCAGATTTCTTTAACATGCTTGCTTGGTTGGCCAAAAAGGGCGTATGCGTTTTTTCCTGAATATATTCAGGAAAAAACGCATACGCCCTTTTTGGCCAAGTGCATCATTGTCGACCTGCTGCCTCTTTTCCTATGTTTTAAATGCAATTCCAGTCTACCCCCTGAAATCGTTTTCCTGCAATTCTGCCCCGCTTTCAAGTCCTCTACGCAGCCTTCCTTCAATATATTTTTGGACAATAGCTGTCATTTATAACTTTGCAGGTTTCAGAATTACAGTGCCCCTGAGCTCTTTTCTTCAAATCGCTTTCTGATGAGCTGGCCGCAAACCCGCAGGATTGCTTCAGGCCCTAATCTGGTTCTGGCAAGGCATGCTGAGCGTTTGGTTAATTCCGCTTCCTGGTGGGAAATGAGCATTAAATTTGCCCGTGCAGACACCTACAGCTAGTCTCTCATTCGTTCTCCCTATTCCTGTTCATCTTGCGCAGAAATTGCAAACTGTGCCAAACAGGAGGTTAAAGGCACTGACTCTCCAAGTGGGGAGAGTGTTAGTAAAGTGTCTGGAATTGTGAACCCGAGTAAAAGGGGACGAAAACTGAGATGCATTTTAAAACGTTTCCCTGTGACACGGTGCACCATACTGTCGGTTTCCCATGCATGTTTTAGCTGAAGGAAGAATCGCTTAAACCTGGAGAGTTCGGACCCATGGAATGGGTACCATGCAGTATGACTTCAAATGGTCTGCATTTGCTCATTGAACCTCACCAATGCTATCAGCCCAAAGTGTCCAACATTATGTCTCACTCAGCTCTGGGTGTAGATGAGGTAAATCCAGGTTGCATCACAAGCCCTGAATGAATTATTTAAGAATTGCTCTCTATTTCACTGTCATTGTGTTTTGTTTTTGTAATTCATTTTGATAATGGGATTTATCGGATTTTCTCTGCTGCATTCATGCAGCTATACACACGCTTGATTCTCTTATGGAGACATATAAATCCATGGGTTTGAAGATTCTTACTAGTCAGGTGTATTCCTAGGCGTTGAATATAGGGTGTTTATCCCATTTCGTTGAGCAAGGGGTAGGTCTGGACTATTACATATTTAACTTATGGAATGGTATCTGTGCTAATATCTATCTCTGGTTTTATGCAGCACCCCAACTCACCTTTCCCCTTAAGCAAACATAAGTTGGTTTTCTAAATTTGAGACCCTGTTCTGTTTTGTAATTCACTTTATGTGTAGCCAAGATTACATTCCGTGTATTAGTGATATCATATGATGTTACATTTTCTGTGTGACTTATTTCACTTAGAATCATCGTACCTGAATCCACTCATTATGCCACGACGGGCCAGATGACATAGATTTCATTGGTGAGTGATATTCCATTGTACGTACGTACCACAATTTCTTTATCCATTTTTCGCTTTCTGGGATATTTAACTTGTACCGTAAAGGAGGTTCTTGTAAACAGAGCCGTCTGAAACTTTGGGGTGGCTCTGTGTTTTTGATTTTAATTTCCCTAAGCTATAGGACCATAAGTGGAAGTGACGTAGGCTCCGTTGCTTTGTTTTTTAGGTGTTTCAGGAAACACCATACACTTCTCTAGAGTGGCTGTTGGCAATTTACATCCCACCCATCAGCATAACAAGGCTCCCTGTTCTCCATGGCCTGTGCTGCATTTCTGGATTTTACACTTTTTTCAGGTAGCCCTTTTGACCGGGGGGCAGTGAGACTTCATTGTAGTGCAGATTTCTTTAACATGCTTGCTTGGTTGGCCAAACAGGGCGTATGCGTTTTTTCCTGAATATATTCAGGAAAAAACGCATACGCCCTTTTTGGCCAAGTGCATCATTGTCGACGTTCTGCCTCTTTTCCTATGCTTTAAATGCAATTCCAGTCTACCCCCTGAAGTCGTTTTCCTGCAATTCTGCCCCGCTTTCAAGTCCTCTTCGCAGCCTTCCTTCAATATATTTTTGGACGATAGCTGTCATTTATAACTCTGCAGGTTTGTGAATTACAGTGCCCCTGAGCTCCTGTCTTCAAATCGCTTTCTTGTGAGCTGGCCGCAAACCCGCAGGATTGCTTCAGGCCCTAATCTGGTTCCGGCACGGCATGCTGAGCCTATGGTTAATTCCTCTTCCTGGTTGGAAATGAGCATTAAATTTGCCTGTGCAGACACCTACAGCTAGTCTCTCATTGGTTCTCCCTATTCCTGTTTATCTTGCTCAGAAATTGCAAACTGTGCCAAACAGGAGGTTAAAGGCACTGACTCTCCAAGTGGGGAGAGTGTTAGTAAAGTGTCTGGAATTGTGAACCCGAGTAAAGGGGGATGAAAACTGAGATGCATTTGAAAATGTTTCCCAGTCACACGGTGCACCATACTGTGGGTTTCCCATGCATGCTTTAGCTGAAGGAAGAATCGCTTAAACCTGGAGAGTTGGGACCCATGGAATGGGTACCATGCAGTATGACTTCAAATGGTCTGCATTTGCTCATCGAACCTCAACAATGCTATCAGCCCGAAGTGTCAAACCTTATGTCTCACTCAGCTCTGGGTTCAGATGAGGTAAATCCAGGTTGCATCACAAGCCCTGAATGAATTATTTAAGAATTGCTCTCTATTTCACTGTCATTGTGTTTGGTTTTTTAATTCATTTTGATAATGGGATTTATCAGATTTTCTCTGCTGCCTTCATGCAGCTGTACACACGCTGGATTCTCTTATGGAGACATATAAATCCATGGGTTTGAAGATTCTTACTAGTCAGGTGTATTCCTAGGCGTTGAATATAGGGTGTTTAGCCCATTTCGTTGAGCAAGGGGTATGTCTTGACTATTACGTATTTGACATATGGAATGGTATCTGTGCTAATTTCTAACTCTGGTTTTATGCAGCACCCCAACTCACCTTTCCCCTTACGCAAACATAAGTTGGTTGTCTAAATTTGAGACCCTGTTCTGTTTTGTAATTCAGTTCATGTGTAGCCAAGATTACATTCGGTGTATTAGTGATATCTTATGATGTTTCATTTTCTGTGTGACTTATTTCACTTAGAATCATCGTAACTGAATCCACTCATTATGCCACGACGGGCCAGATGACATAGATTTCATTGGTGAGTGATATTCCATTGTACGTACGTACCACAACTTCTTTATCCATTTTTCGCTTTCTGGGATATTTAACTTGTACCGTAGACGAGGTTCTTGTAAACAGAGCCGTCTGAAACTTTGGGGTGGCTGTGTTTTTGATTTTAATTTCCCTAAGCTATAGGACCATAATTGGAAGTGCCGTAGGCTCCGTTGCTTTGTTTTTTAGGTGTTTCAGGAAACACCATACACTTCTCCAGAGTGGCTGTTGGCAATTACATCCCACCCATCAGCATAACAAGGCTCCCTGTTCTCTATGGCCTGTGCTGCATTTCTGGATTTTACACATTTTTCAGATGGCCCTTTTGACCAGTGGGCAGTGAGACTTCATTGTAGTGCAGATTTCTTTAACATGCTTGCTTGGTTGGCCAAAAAGGGCGTATGCGTTTTTTCCTGAATATATTCAGGAAAAAACGCATACGCCCTTTTTGGCCAAGTGCATCATTGTCGACCTGCTGCCTCTTTTCCTATGTTTTAAATGCAATTCCAGTCTACCCCCTGAAATCGTTTTCCTGCAATTCTGCCCCGCTTTCAAGTCCTCTACGCAGCCTTCCTTCAATATATTTTTGGACAATAGCTGTCATTTATAACTTTGCAGGTTTCAGAATTACAGTGCCCCTGAGCTCTTTTCTTCAAATCGCTTTCTGATGAGCTGGCCGCAAACCCGCAGGATTGCTTCAGGCCCTAATCTGGTTCTGGCAAGGCATGCTGAGCGTTTGGTTAATTCCGCTTCCTGGTGGGAAATGAGCATTAAATTTGCCCGTGCAGACACCTACAGCTAGTCTCTCATTCGTTCTCCCTATTCCTGTTCATCTTGCGCAGAAATTGCAAACTGTGCCAAACAGGAGGTTAAAGGCACTGACTCTCCAAGTGGGGAGAGTGTTAGTAAAGTGTCTGGAATTGTGAACCCGAGTAAAAGGGGACGAAAACTGAGATGCATTTTAAAACGTTTCCCTGTGACACGGTGCACCATACTGTCGGTTTCCCATGCATGTTTTAGCTGAAGGAAGAATCGCTTAAACCTGGAGAGTTCGGACCCATGGAATGGGTACCATGCAGTATGACTTCAAATGGTCTGCATTTGCTCATTGAACCTCACCAATGCTATCAGCCCAAAGTGTCCAACATTATGTCTCACTCAGCTCTGGGTGTAGATGAGGTAAATCCAGGTTGCATCACAAGCCCTGAATGAATTATTTAAGAATTGCTCTCTATTTCACTGTCATTGTGTTTTGTTTTTGTAATTCATTTTGATAATGGGATTTATCGGATTTTCTCTGCTGCCTTCATGCAGCTGTACACACGCTTGATTCTCTTATGGAGACATATAAATCCATGGGTTTGAAGATTCTTTCTAGTCAGGTGTATTCCTAGGCGTTGAATAGAGGGTGTTTAGCCCATTTCGTTGAGCAAGGGGTAGGTCTTTACTATTACGTATTTGACGTATGGAATGGTATCTGTGCTAACTTCTATCTCTGGTTTTATGCAGCACCCCAACTCACCTTTCCCCTTAAGCAAACATAAGTTGGTTTTCTAAATTTGAGACCCTGTTCTGTTTTGTAATTCAGTTCATGTGTAGCCAAGATTACATTCCGTGTATTAGTGATATCTTATGATATTTAATTTTCTGTGTGACTTATTTCACTTAGAATCATTGTACCTGAATTCAATCATTATGCCACGACGGGCCTGATGATATAGATTTCATTGGTGAGTGATATTCCATTGTACGTACGTACCACAACTTCTTTATCCATTTTTCGCTTTCTGGGATATTTAACTTGTACCGTAGAAGATGTTCTTGTAAACAGAGCCGTCTGAAACTTTGGGGTGGCTGTGTGTTTTTGATTTTAATTTCCCTAAGCTATAGGACCATAAGTGGAAGTGCCGTAGGCTCCGTTGCTTTGTTTTTTAGGTGTTTCAGGAAACACCATACACTTCTCCAGAGTGGCTGTTGGCAATTTACATCCCACCCATCAGCATAACAAGGCTCCCTGTTCTCCATGGCCTGTGCTGAATTTCTGGATTTTACACATTTTTCAGATGGCCCTTTTGACCGGGGGCAGTGAGACTTCATTGTAGTGCAGATTTCTGTAACATGCTTGCTTGGTTGGCCAAAAAGGGCGTATGCGTTTTTTCCTGAATATATTCAGGAAAAAACGTATACGCCCTTTTTGGCCAAGTGCATCATTGTCGACGTTCTGCCTCTTTTCCTATGCTTTAAATGCAATTCCAGTCTACCCCCTGAAATCGTTTTCCTGCAATTCTGCCCCGCTTTCCAGTCCTCTTCGCAGCCTTCCTTCAATATATTTTCGGACGATAGCTGTCATTTATAACTCTGCAGGTTTTTGAATTACAGTGCCCCTGAGCTCCTTTCTACAAATCGCTTTCTTGTGAGCTGGCCGCAAACCCGCAGGATTGCTTCAGGCCCTAATCTGGTTCCTGCACGGCATGCTGAGCCTTTGGTTAATTCCTCTTCCTGGTTGGAAATGAGCGTTAAATTTGCCCGTGCAGACACCTACAGCTAGTCTCTCATTGGTTCTCCCTATTCCTGTTCATCTTGCGCAGAAATTGCAAACTGTGCCAAACAGCAGGTTAAAGGCACTGACTCTCCAAGTGGGGAGAGTGTTAGTAAAGGGTCTGGAATTGTGAACCCGAGGAAAAGGGGACGAAAACTGAGATGCATTTGAAAACGTTTCCCGGTCACACGGTGCACCATACTGTGGGTTACCCATGCATGTTTTAGCTGAAGGAAAAATCGCTTAAACCTGGAGATTTGGGACCCATGGAATGGGTACCATGCAGTATGACTTCAAATGGTCTGCATTTGCTCATCGAACCTCACCAATGCTATCAGCCTGAAGTGTCCATCCTTATGTCTCTCTCAGCTCCGGGTGTAGATGAGGTAAATCCAGGTTGCATCACAAGCCCTGAATGAATTATTTAAGAATTGCTCTCTATTTCACTGTCATTCTGTTTTGTTTTTGTAATTCATTTTGATAATGGGATTTATCGGATTTTCTCTGCTGCCTTCATGCAGCTGTACACACGCTTGATTCTCTTATGGAGACATATAAATCCATGGGTTTGAATATTCTTTCTAGTCAGGTGTATTCCTAGACGTTGAATATAGGGTGTTTAGCCCATTTGGTTGAGCAAGGGGTAGGTCTTGACTATTACATATTTGACGTATGGAATGGTATCTGTGCTAATTTCTATCTCTGGTTTTATGCAGCACCCCAACTCACCTTTCCCCTTAAGCAAACATAAGTTGGTTTTCTAAATTTGAGACCCTATTCTGTTTTGTAATTCAGTTCATGTGTAGCCAAGATTACATTCGGTGTATTAGTGACATCTTATGATGTTTCATTTTCTGTGTGAGTTATTTCACTTAGAATCATCGTACCTGAATCCACTCATTATGCCACGACGGGCCAGATGACATAGATTTCATTGGTGAGTGATATTCCATTGTACGTACGTACCACAACTTCTTTATCCATTTTTCACTTTCTGGGATATTTAACTTGTACCGTAGACGAGGTTCTTGTAAACAGAGCCGTCTGAAACTTTGGGGTGGCTGTGTGTTTTTGATTTTAATTTCCCTAAGCTATAGGACCATAAGTGGAAGTGCCGTAGGCTCCGTTGCTTTGTTTTTTAGGTGTTTCAGGAAACACCATACACTTCTCCAGAGTGGCTCTTGGCAATTTACATCCCACCCATCAGCATAACAAGGCTCCCTGTTCTCCATGGCCTGTGCTGCATTTCTGGATTTTACACTTTTTTCAGATGGCCCTTTTGACCGGTGGGCAGTGAGACTTCATTGTAGTGCAGATTTCTTTAACATGCTTGCTTGGTTGGCCAAAAAGTGCATATGCGTTTTTTCCTGAATATATTCAGGAAAAAACGCATACGCCCTTTTTGGCCAAGTGCATCATTGTCGACGTTCTGCCTCTTTTCCTATGCTTTAAATGCAATTCCAGTCTACCCCCTGAAATCGTTTTCCTGCAATTCTGCCCCGCTTTCAAGTCCTCTTCGCAGCCTTCTTTCAATATATTTTCAGACGATAGCTGTCATTTATAACTCTGCAGGTTTGTGAATTACAGTGCCCCTGAGCTCCTTTCTTCAAATCGCTTTCTTGTGAGCTGGCCGCAAACCCGCAGGATTGCTTCAGGCCCTAATCTGGTTCCTGCACGGCATGCTGAGCCTTTGGTTAATTCCTCTTCCTGGTTGGAAATGAGCGTTAAATTTGCCCGTGCAGACACCTACAGCTAGTCTCTCATTGGTTCTCCCTATTCCTGTTCATCTTGCGCAGAAATTGCAAACTGTGCCAAACAGGAGGTTAAAGGCACTGACTCTCCAAGTGGGGAGAGTGTTAGTAAAGGGTCTGGAATTGTGAACCCGAGCAAAAGGGGACAAAAACTGAGATGCATTTGAAAACGTTTCCCGGTCACATGGTGCACCATACTGTGGGTTTCCCATGCATGCTTTAGCTGAAGGAAGAATCACTTAAACCTGGAGAGTTGGGACCCATGGAATGGGTACCAGGCAGTATGATTTCAAATGGTCTGCATTTGCTCATCGAACCTCACCAATGCTATCACCCCGAAGTGTCCAACCTTATGTCTCACTCAGCTCTGGGTTTAGATGAGGTAAATCCAGGTTGCATCACAAGCCCTGAATGAATTATTTAAGAATTGCTCGCTATTTCACTGTCATTCTGTTTGGTTTTTGTAATTCATTTTGATAATGGGATTTATCGGATTTTCTCTGCTGCCTTCATGCAGCTGTACACACGCTTGATTCTCTTATGGAGACATATACATCCATGGGTTTGAATATTCTTTCTAGTCAGGTGTATTCCTAGACGTTGAATATAGGGTGTTTAGCCCATTTGGTTGAGCAAGGGGTAGGTCTTGACTATTACATATTTGACGTATGGAATGGTATCTGTGCTAATTTCTATCTCTGGTTTTATGCAGCACCCCAACTCACCGTTCCCCTTAAGCAAACATAAGTTGGTTTTCTAAATTTGAGACCCTGTTCTGTTTTGTAATTCAGATCATATGTAGCCAAGATTACATTCCGTGTATTAGTGACATCTTATGATGTTTCATTTTCTGTGTGAGTTATTTCACTTAGAATCATCGTACCTGAATCCACTCATTATGCCACGACGGGCCAGATGACATAGATTTCATTGGTGAGTGATATTCCATTGTACGTACGTACCACAACTTCTTTATCCATTTCTCGCTTTCTGGGATATTTAACTTGTACCGTAGACGAGGTTCTTGTAAACAGAGCCGTCTGAAACTTTGGGGATGCTGTGTGTTTTTGATTTTAATTTCCCTAAGCTATAGGACCATAAGTGGAAGTGCCGTAGGCTCCGTTGCTTTGTTTTTTAGGTGTTTCAGGAAACACCATACACTTCTCCAGAGTGGCTGTTGGCAATTTACATCCCACCCATCAGCATAACAAGGCTCCCTGTTCTCCATGGCCTGTGCTGCATTTCTGGATTTTACACTTTTTTCAGATGGCCCTTTTGACCGGGGGGCAGTGAGACTTCATTGTAGTGCAGATTTCTTTAACATGCTTGCTTGGTTGGCCAAAAAGGGCGTATGCGTTTTTTCCTGAATATATTCGGGAAAAAACGCATACGCCCTTTTTGGCCAAGTGCATCATTGTCGACGTTCTGCCTCTTTTCCTATGCTTTAAATGCAATTCCAGTCTACCCCCTGAAATCGTTTTCCTGCAATTCTGCCCCGCTTTCAAGTCCTCTTCGCAGCCTTCCTTCAATATATTTTCGGACGATAGCTGTCATTTATAACTCTGCAGGTTTGTGAATTACAGTGCCCCTGAGCTCCTTTCTTCAAATCGCTTTCTTGTGAGCTGGCCGTAAACCCGCAGGTTTGCTTCAGGCCCTAATCTCTTTCCGGCTCGGCATGCTGAGCCATTGGTTAATTCCTCTTCCTGGTGGGAAATGAGTGTTAAATTAGCCCGTGCAGACACCTACAGCTAGTCTCTCATTGGTTCTCCCTATTCCTGTTCATGTCGCGCAGAAATTGCAAACTGTGCCAAACAGCAGGTTAAAGGCACTGACTCTCCAAGTGGGGAGAGTGTTAGTAACGGGTCTGGAATTGTGAACCCGACTAAAAGGGGACGAAAACTGAGATGCATTTGAAAACGTTTCCCGGTCACACGGTGCACCATACTGTGGGTTTCCCATGCATGTTTTAGCTGAAGGAAGAATCGCTTAAACCTGGAGAGTTGGGACCCATGGAATGGGTACCATGCAGTATGACTTCAAATGGTCTGCAT
Source organism: Delphinapterus leucas (assembly GCF_059928025.1). Taxonomy (NCBI): domain Eukaryota; kingdom Metazoa; phylum Chordata; class Mammalia; order Artiodactyla; family Monodontidae; genus Delphinapterus; species Delphinapterus leucas. The sequence goes on along the minus strand of NW_028322239.1, from coordinate 8,628,864 downwards.
TTGCTCATCGAACCTCACCAATGCTATCAGCCTGAAGTGTCCAACCATATGTCTCACTCAGCTCTGGGTGTAGATGAGGTAAATCCAGGTTGCATCACAAGCCCTGAATGAATTATTTAAGAATTGCTCGCTATTTCACTGTCATTCTGTTTGGTTTTTGTAATTCATTTTGATAATGGGATTTATCGGATTTTCTCTGCTGCCTTCATGCAGCTGTACACACGCTTGATTCTCTTATGGAGACATATACATCCATGGGTTTGAATATTCTTTCTAGTCAGGTGTATTCCTAGACGTTGAATATAGGGTGTTTAGCCCATTTGGTTGAGCAAGGGGTAGGTCTTGACTATTACATATTTGACGTATGGAATGGTATCTGTGCTAATTTCTATCTCTGGTTTTATGCAGCACCCCAACTCACCGTTCCCCTTAAGCAAACATAAGTTGGTTTTCTAAATTTGAGACCCTGTTCTGTTTTGTAATTCAGATCATATGTAGCCAAGATTACATTCCGTGTATTAGTGACATCTTATGATGTTTCATTTTCTGTGTGAGTTATTTCACTTAGAATCATCGTACCTGAATCCACTCATTATGCCACGACGGGCCAGATGACATAGATTTCATTGGTGAGTGATATTCCATTGTACGTACGTACCACAACTTCTTTATCCATTTCTCGCTTTCTGGGATATTTAACTTGTACCGTAGACGAGGTTCTTGTAAACAGAGCCGTCTGAAACTTTGGGGATGCTGTGTGTTTTTGATTTTAATTTCCCTAAGCTATAGGACCATAAGTGGAAGTGCCGTAGGCTCCGTTGCTTTGTTTTTTAGGTGTTTCAGGAAACACCATACACTTCTCCAGAGTGGCTGTTGGCAATTTACATCCCACCCATCAGCATAACAAGGCTCCCTGTTCTCCATGGCCTGTGCTGCATTTCTGGATTTTACACTTTTTTCAGATGGCCCTTTTGACCGGGGGGCAGTGAGACTTCATTGTAGTGCAGATTTCTTTAACATGCTTGATTGGTTGGCCAAAAAGGGCGTATGCGTTTTTTCCTGAATATATTCGGGAAAAAACGCATACGCCCTTTTTGGCCAAGTGCATCATTGTCGACGTTCTGCCTCTTTTCCTATGCTTTAAATGCAATTCCAGTCTACCCCCTGAAATCGTTTTCCTGCAATTCTGCCCCGCTTTCAAGTCCTCTTCGCAGCCTTCCTTCAATATATTTTCGGACGATAGCTGTCATTTATAACTCTGCAGGTTTGTGAATTACAGTGCCCCTGAGCTCCTTTCTTCAAATCACTTTCTTGTGAGCTGGCCGTAAACCCGCAGGTTTGCTTCAGGCCCTAATCTCTTTCCGGCTCGGCATGCTGAGCCATTGGTTAATTCCTCTTCCTGGTGGGAAATGAGCGTTAAATTAGCCCGTGCAGACACCTACAGCTAGTCTCTCATTGGTTCTCCCTATTCCTGTTCATGTCGCGCAGAAATTGCAAACTGTGCCAAACAGCAGGTTAAAGGCACTGACTCTCCAAGTGGGGAGAGTGTTAGTAACGGGTCTGGAATTGTGAACCCGACTAAAAGGGGACGAAAACTGAGATGCATTTGAAAACGTTTCCCGGTCACACGGTGCACCATACTGTGGGTTTCCCATGCATGTTTTAGCTGAAGGAAGAATCGCTTAAACCTGGAGAGTTGGGACCCATGGAATGGGTACCATGCAGTATGACTTCAAATGGTCTGCATTTGCTCATCGAACCTCACCAATGCTATCAGCCTGAAGTGTCCAACCATATGTCTCACTCAGCTCTGGGTGTAGATGAGGTAAATCCAGGTTGCATCACAAGCCCTGAATGAATTATTTAAGAATTGCTCGCTATTTCACTGTCATTCTGTTTGGTTTTTGTAATTCATTTTGATAATGGGATTTATCGGATTTTCTCTGCTGCCTTCATGCAGCTGTACACACGCTTGATTCTCTTATGGAGACATATACATCCATGGGTTTGAATATTCTTTCTAGTCAGGTGTATTCCTAGACGTTGAATATAGGGTGTTTAGCCCATTTGGTTGAGCAAGGGGTAGGTCTTGACTATTACATATTTGACGTATGGAATGGTATCTGTGCTAATTTCTATCTCTGGTTTTATGCAGCACCCCAACTCACCGTTCCCCTTAAGCAAACATAAGTTGGTTTTCTAAATTTGAGACCCTGTTCTGTTTTGTAATTCAGATCATATGTAGCCAAGATTACATTCCGTGTATTAGTGACATCTTATGATGTTTCATTTTCTGTGTGAGTTATTTCACTTAGAATCATCGTACCTGAATCCACTCATTATGCCACGACGGGCCAGATGACATAGATTTCATTGGTGAGTGATATTCCATTGTACGTACGTACCACAACTTCTTTATCCATTTCTCGCTTTCTGGGATATTTAACTTGTACCGTAGACGAGGTTCTTGTAAACAGAGCCGTCTGAAACTTTGGGGATGCTGTGTGTTTTTGATTTTAATTTCCCTAAGCTATAGGACCATAAGTGGAAGTGCCGTAGGCTCCGTTGCTTTGTTTTTTAGGTGTTTCAGGAAACACCATACACTTCTCCAGAGTGGCTGTTGGCAATTTACATCCCACCCATCAGCATAACAAGGCTCCCTGTTCTCCATGGCCTGTGCTGCATTTCTGGATTTTACACTTTTTTCAGATGGCCCTTTTGACCGGGGGGCAGTGAGACTTCATTGTAGTGCAGATTTCTTTAACATGCTTGATTGGTTGGCCAAAAAGGGCGTATGCGTTTTTTCCTGAATATATTCGGGAAAAAACGCATACGCCCTTTTTGGCCAAGTGCATCATTGTCGACGTTCTGCCTCTTTTCCTATGCTTTAAATGCAATTCCAGTCTACCCCCTGAAATCGTTTTCCTGCAATTCTGCCCCGCTTTCAAGTCCTCTTCGCAGCCTTCCTTCAATATATTTTCGGACGATAGCTGTCATTTATAACTCTGCAGGTTTGTGAATTACAGTGCCCCTGAGCTCCTTTCTTCAAATCACTTTCTTGTGAGCTGGCCGTAAACCCGCAGGTTTGCTTCAGGCCCTAATCTCTTTCCGGCTCGGCATGCTGAGCCATTGGTTAATTCCTCTTCCTGGTGGGAAATGAGCGTTAAATTAGCCCGTGCAGACACCTACAGCTAGTCTCTCATTGGTTCTCCCTATTCCTGTTCATGTCGCGCAGAAATTGCAAACTGTGCCAAACAGCAGGTTAAAGGCACTGACTCTCCAAGTGGGGAGAGTGTTAGTAACGGGTCTGGAATTGTGAACCCGACTAAAAGGGGACGAAAACTGAGATGCATTTGAAAACGTTTCCCGGTCACACGGTGCACCATACTGTGGGTTTCCCATGCATGTTTTAGCTGAAGGAAGAATCGCTTAAACCTGGAGAGTTGGGACCCATGGAATGGGTACCATGCAGTATGACTTCAAATGGTCTGCATTTGCTCATCGAACCTCACCAATGCTATCAGCCTGAAGTGTCCAACCATATGTCTCACTCAGCTCTGGGTGTAGATGAGGTAAATCCAGGTTGCATCACAAGCCCTGAATGAATTTTTTAAGAATTGCTCGCTATTTCACTGTCATTCTGTTTGGTTTTTGTAATTCATTTTGATAATGGGATTTATCGGATTTTCTCTGCTGCCTTCATGCAGCTGTACACACGCTTGATTCTCTTATGGAGACATATACATCCATGGGTTTGAATATTCTTTCTAGTCAGGTGTATTCCTAGACGTTGAATATAGGGTGTTTAGCCCATTTGGTTGAGCAAGGGGTAGGTCTTGACTATTACATATTTGACGTATGGAATGGTATCTGTGCTAATTTCTATCTCTGGTTTTATGCAGCACCCCAACTCACCTTTCCCCTTAAGCAAACATAAGTTGGTTTTCTAAATTTGAGACCCTGTTCTGTTTTGTAATTCAGATCATATGTAGCCAAGATTACATTCCGTGTATTAGTGACATCTTATGATGTTTCATTTTCTGTGTGACTTATTTCACTTAGAATCATCGTACCTGAATCCACTCATTATGCCACGACGGGCCAGATGACATAGATTTCATTGGTGAGTGATATTCCATTGTACGTACGTACCACAACTTTTTTATCCATTTTTCACATTCTGGGATATTTAACTTGTACCGTAGACGAGGTTCTTGTAAACAGAGCCGTCTGAAACTTTGGGGTGGCTGTGTGTTTTTGATTTTAATTTCCCTAAGCTATAGGACCATAAGTGGAAGTGCCGTAGGCTCCGTTGCTTTGTTTTTTAGGTGTTTCAGGAAACACCATACACTTCTCCAGAGTGGCTGTTGGCAATTTACATCCCACCCATCAGCATAACAAGGCTCCCTGTTCTCCATGGCCTGTGCTGCATTTCTGGATTTTACACTTTTTTCAGATGGCCCTTTTGACCGGTGGGCAGTGAGACTTCATTGTAGTGCAGATTTCTTTAACATGCTTGCTTGGTTGGCCAAAAAGGGCGTATGCATCTTTACCTGAATATATTCAGGAAAAAACGCATACGCCCTTTTTGGCCAAGTGCATCATTGTCGACGTTCTGCCTCTTTTCCTATGCTTTAAATGCAATTCCAGTCTACCCCCTGAAATCGTTTTCCTGCAATTCTGTCCCGCTTTCAAGTCCTCTTCGCAGCCTTCCTTCAATATATTTTCCGACGATAGCTGTCATTTATAACTCTGCAGGTTTGTGAATTACAGTGCCCCTGAGCTCCTTTCTTCAAATCGCTTTCTTGTGAGCTGGCCGCAAACCCGCAGGATTGCTTCAGGCCCTAATCTGGTTCCTGCACAGCATGCTGAGCCTTTGGTTAATTCCTCTTCCTGGTTGGAAATGAGCGTTAAATTTGCCCGTGCAGACACCTACAGCTAGTCTCTCATTGGTTCTCCCTATTCCTGTTCATCTTGCGCAGAAATTGCAAACTGTGCCAAACAGGAGGTTAAAGGCACTGACTCTCCAAGTGGGGAGAGTGTTAGTAAAGGGCCTGGAATTGTGAACCCGAGTAAAAGGGGACGAAAACTGAGATGCATTTGAAAACGTTTCCCAGTCTCATGGTGCACCATACTGTGGGTTTCCCATGCATGCTTTATCTGAAGGAAGAATCGCTTAAACCTGGAGAGTTGGGACCCATGGAATGGGTACCATGCAGTATGATTTCAAATGGTCTGCATTTGCTCATCGAACCTCACCAATGCTATCAGCCCGAAGTGTCCAACCTTATGTCTCACTCAGCTCTGGGTTTAGATGAGGTAAATCCAGGTTGCATCACAAGCCCTGAATGAATTATTTAAGAATTGCTCTCTATTTCACTGTCATTGTGTTTTGTTTTTGTAATTCATTTTGATAATAAGATTTATCGAATTTTCTCTGCTGCCTTCATGCAGCTGTACAAACGCTTGATTCTCTTATGGAGACATATAAATCCATGGGTTTGAAGATTCTTACTAGTCAGGTGTATTCCTAGGTGTTGAATATAGGGTGTTTAGCCCATTTCGTTGAGCAAGGGGTAGGTCTTGACTATTACTTATTTGACGTATGGAATGGTATATCTGCTAATTTCTATCTCTGGTTTTATGCAGCACCCCAACTCACCTTTCCCCTCATGCAAACATAAGTTGGTTTTCAAAATTTGAGACCCTGTTCTGTTTTGTAATTCAGTTCATGTGTAGCCAAGATTACATTCGGTGTATTAGTGATATCTTATGATGTTTCATTTTCTGTGTGACTTATTTCACTTAGAATCATCGTACCTGAATCCACTCATTATGCCACGACGGGCCAGATGACATAGAATTCATTGGTGAGTGATATTCAATTGTACGTACGTACCACAACTTCTTTATCCATTTTTCACTTTCTGGGATATTTAACTTGTACCGTAGACGAGGTTCTTGTAAACAGAGCCGTCTGAAACTTTGGGGTGGCTGTGTGTTTTTGATTTTAATTTCCCTAAGCTATAGGACCATAAGTGGAAGTGCCGTAAGCTCCGTTGCTTTGTTTTTTAGGTGTTTCAGTAAACACCATACACTTCTCCAGAGTGGCTGTTGGCAATTTACATCCCACCCATCAGCATAACAAGGCTCCCTGTTCTCCATGGCCTGTGCTGAATTTCTGGATTTTACACATTTTTCAGATGGCCCTTTTGACCGGGGGCAGTGAGACTTCATTGTAGTGCAGATTTCTGTAACATGCTTGCTTGGTTAGCCAAAAAGGGCGTATGCGTTTTTTCCTGAATATATTCAGGAAAAAACGTATACGCCCTTTTTGGCCAAGTGCATCATTGTCGACGTTCTGCCTCTTTTCCTATGCTTTAAATGCAATTCCAGTCTACCCCCTGAAATCGTTTTCCTGCAATTCTGCCCCGCTTTCCAGTCCTCTTCACAGCCTTCCTTCAATATATTTTCGGACGATAGCTGTCATTTATAACTCTGCAGGTTTTTGAATTACAGTGCCCCTGAGCTCCTTTCTACAAATCGCTTTCTTGTGAGCTGGCCGCAAACCCGCAGGATTGCTTCAGGCCCTAATCTGGTTCCTGCACGGCATGCTGAGCCTTTGGTTAATTCCTCTTCCTGGTTGGAAATGAGCGTTAAATTTGCCCGTGCAGACACCTACAGCTAGTCTCTCATTGGTTCTCCCTATTCCTGTTCATCTTGCGCAGAAATTGCAAACTGTGCCAAACAGCAGGTTAAAGGCACTGACTCTCCAAGTGGGGAGAGTGTTAGTAAAGGGTCTGGAATTGTGAACCCGAGGAAAAGGGGACGAAAACTGAGATGCATTTGAAAACGTTTCCCGGTCACACGGTGCACCATACTGTGGGTTACCCATGCATGTTTTAGCTGAAGGAAAAATCGCTTAAACCTGGAGATTTGGGACCCATGGAATGGGTACCATGCAGTATGACTTCAAATGGTCTGCATTTGCTCATCGAACCTCACCAATGCTATCAGCCTGAAGTGTCCATCCTTATGTCTCTCTCAGCTCCGGGTGTAGATGAGGTAAATCCAGGTTGCATCACAAGCCCTGAATGAATTATTTAAGAATTGCTCTCTATTTCACTGTCATTCTGTTTTGTTTTTGTAATTCATTTTGATAATGGGATTTATCGGATTTTCTCTGCTGCCTTCATGCAGCTGTACACACGCTTGATTCTCTTATGGAGACATATAAATCCATGGGTTTGAATATTCTTTCTAGTCAGGTGTATTCCTAGACGTTGAATATAGTGTGTTTAGCCCATTTGGTTGAGCAAGGGGTAGGTCTTGACTATTACATATTTGACGTATGGAATGGTATCTGTGCTAATTTCTATCTCTGGTTTTATGCAGCACCATAACTCACCTTTCCCCTTAAGCAAACATAAGTTGGTTTTCTAAATTTGAGACCCTATTCTGTTTTGTAATTCAGTTCATGTGTAGCCAAGATTACATTCCGTGTATTAGTGACATCTTATGATGTTTCATTTTCTGTGTGAGTTATTTCACTTAGAATCATCGTACCTGAATCCACTCATTATGCCACGACGGGCCAGATGACATAGATTTCATTGGTGAGTGATATTCCATTGTACGTACGTACCACAACTTCTTTATCCATTTTTCACTTTCTGGGATATTTAACTTGTACCGTAGACGAGGTTCTTGTAAACAGAGCCGTCTGAAACTTTGGGGTGGCTGTGTGTTTTTGATTTTAATTTCCCTAAGCTATAGGACCATAAGTGGAAGTGCCGTAGGCTCCGTTGCTTTGTTTTTTAGGTGTTTCAGGAAACACCATACACTTCTCCAGAGTGGCTCTTGGCAATTTACATCCCACCCATCAGCATAACAAGGCTCCCTGTTCTCCATGGCCTGTGCTGCATTTCTGGATTTTACACTTTTTTCAGATGGCCCTTTTGACCGGTGGGCAGTGAGACTTCATTGTAGTGCAGATTTCTTTAACATGCTTGCTTGGTTGGCCAAAAAGTGCGTATGCGTTTTTTCCTGAATATATTCAGGAAAAAACGCATACGCCCTTTTTGGCCAAGTGCATCATTGTCGACGTTCTGCCTCTTTTCCTATGCTTTAAATGCAATTCCAGTCTACCCCCTGAAATCGTTTTCCTGCAATTCTGCCCCGCTTTCAAGTCCTCTTCGCAGCCTTCTTTCAATATATTTTCAGACAATAGCTGTCATTTATAACTCTGCAGGTTTGTGAATTACAGTGCCCCTGAGCTCCTTTCTTCAAATCGCTTTCTTGTGAGCTGGCCGCAAACCCGCAGGATTGCTTCAGGCCCTAATCTGGTTCCTGCACGGCATGCTGAGCCTTTGGTTAATTCCTCTTCCTGGTTGGAAATGAGCGTTAAATTTGCCCGTGCAGACACCTACAGCTAGTCTCTCATTGGTTCTCCCTATTCCTGTTCATCTTGCGCAGAAATTGCAAACTGTGCCAAACAGGAGGTTAAAGGCACTGACTCTCCAAGTGGGGAGAGTGTTAGTAAAGGGTCTGGAATTGTGAACCCGAGCAAAAGGGGACAAAAACTGAGATGCATTTGAAAACGTTTCCCGGTCACATGGTGCACCATACTGTGGGTTTCCCATGCATGCTTTAGCTGAAGGAAGAATCACTTAAACCTGGAGAGTTGGGACCCATGGAATGGGTACCAGGCAGTATGATTTCAAATGGTCTGCATTTGCTCATCGAACCTCACCAATGCTATCACCCCGAAGTGTCCAACCTTATGTCTCACTCAGCTCTGGTTTTAGATGAGGTAAATCCAGGTTGCATCACAAGCCCTGAATGAATTATTTAAGAATTGCTCTCTATTTCACTGTCATTGTGTTTGGTTTTTTAATTCATTTTGATAATGGGATTTATCAGATTTTCTCTGCTGCCTTCATGCAGCTGTACACACGCTGGATTCTCTTATGGAGACATATAAATCCATGGGTTTGAAGATTCTTACTAGTCAGGTGTATTCCTAGGCGTTGAATATAGGGTGTTTAGCCCATTTCGTTGAGCAAGGGGTATGTCTTGACTATTACGTATTTGACATATGGAATGGTATCTGTGCTAATTTCTAACTCTGGTTTTATGCAGCACCCCAACTCACCTTTCCCCTTACGCAAACATAAGTTGGTTTTCTAAATTTGAGACCCTGTTCTGTTTTGTAATTCAGTTCATGTGTAGCCAAGATTACATTCGGTTTATTAGTGATATCTTATGATGTTTCATTTTCTGTGTGACTTATTTCACTTAGAATCATCTTACCTGAATCCACTCATTATGCCACGACGGGCCAGATGACATAGATTTCATTGGTGAGTGATATTCCATTGTACGTACGTACCACAACTTCTTTATCCATTTCTCGCTTTCTGGGATATTTAACTTGTACCGTAGACGAGGTTCTTGTAAACAGAGCCGTCTAAAACTTTGGGGTTGCTGTGTGTTTTTGATTTTAATTTCCCTAAGCTATAGGACCATAAGTGGAAGTGCCGTAGGCTCCGTTGCTTTGTTTTTTAGGTGTTTCAGGAAACACCATACACTTCTCCAGAGTGGCTGTTGGCAATTTACATCCCACCCATCAGCATAACAAGGCTCCCTGTTCTCCATGGCCTGTGCTGCATTTCTGGATTTTACACTTTTTTCAGATGGCCCTTTTGACCGGGGGGCAGTGAGACTTCATTGTAGTGCAGATTTCTTTAACATGCTTGCTTGGTTGGCCAAAAAGGGCGTATGCGTTTTTTCCTGAATATATTCGGGAAAAAACGCATACGCCCTTTTTGGCCAAGTGCATCATTGTCGACGTTCTGCCTCTTTTCCTATGCTTTAAATGCAATTCCAGTCTACCCCCTGAAATCGTTTTCCTGCAATTCTGCCCCGCTTTCAAGTCCTCTTCGCAGCCTTCCTTCAATATATTTTCGGACGATAGCTGTCATTTATAACTCTGCAGGTTTGTGAATTACAGTGCCCCTGAGCTCCTTTCTTCAAATCGCTTTCTTGTGAGCTGGCCGTAAACCCGCAGGATTGCTTCAGGCCCTAATCTGGTTCCTGCACGGCATGCTGAGCCTTTGGTTAATTCCTCTTCCTGGTTGGATATGAGCGTTAAATTTGCCCGTGCAGACACCTACAGCTAGTCTCTCATTGGTTCTCCCTATTCCTGTTCATCTTGCGCAGAAATTGCAAACTGTGCCAAACAGGAGGTTAAAGGCACTGACTCTCCAAGTGGGGAGAGTGTTAGTAAAGGGTCTGGAATTGTGAACCCGAGTAAAAGGGGACAAAAACTGAGATGCATTTGAAAACGTTTCCTGGTCACATGGTTCACCATACTGTGGGTTTCCCATGCATGCTTTAGCTGAAGGAAGAATCACTTAAACCTGGATAGTTGGGACCCATGGAATGGGTACCATGCAGTATGACTTCAAATGGTCTGCATTTGCTCATCGAACCTCAACAATGCTATCAGCCCGAAGTGTCCAACCTTATGTCTCACTCAGCTCTGGGTTTAGATGAGGTAAATCCAGGTTGCATCACAAGCCCTGAATGAATTATTTAAGAATTGCTCTCTATTTCACTGTCATTGTGTTTGGTTTTTTAATTCATTTTGATAATGGGATTTATCAGATTTTCTCTGCTGCCTTCATGCAGCTGTACACACGCTGGATTCTCTTATGGAGACATATAAATCCATGGGTTTGAAGATTCTTACTAGTCAGGTGTATTCCTAGGCGTTGAATATAGGGTGTTTAGCCCATTTCGTTGAGCAAGGGGTATGTCTTGACTATTACGTATTTGACATATGGAATGGTATCTGTGCTAATTTCTAACTCTGGTTTTATGCAGCACCCCAACTCACCTTTCCCCTTACGCAAACATAAGTTGGTTGTCTAAATTTGAGACCCTGTTCTGTTTTGTAATTCAGTTCATGTGTAGCCAAGATTACATTCGGTGTATTAGTGATATCTTATGATGTTTCATTTTCTGTGTGACTTATTTCACTTAGAATCATCGTACCTGAATCCACTCATTATGCCACGACGGGCCAGATGACATAGATTTCATTGGTGAGTGATATTCCATTGTACGTACGTACCACAACTTCTTTATCCATTTTTCGCTTTCTGGGATATTTAACTTGTACCGTAGACGAGGTTCTTGTAAACAGAGCCGTCTGAAACTTTGGGGTGGCTGTGTTTTTGATTTTAATTTCCCTAAGCTATAGGACCATAATTGGAAGTGCCGTAGGCTCCGTTGCTTTGTTTTTTAGGTGTTTCAGGAAACACCATACACTTCTCCAGAGTGGCTGTTGGCAATTACATCCCACCCATCAGCATAACAAGGCTCCCTGTTCTCTATGGCCTGTGCTGCATTTCTGGATTTTACACATTTTTCAGATGGCCCTTTTGACCAGTGGGCAGTGAGACTTCATTGTAGTGCAGATTTCTTTAACATGCTTGCTTGGTTGGCCAAAAAGGGCGTATGCGTTTTTTCCTGAATATATTCAGGAAAAAACGCATACGCCCTTTTTGGCCAAGTGCATCATTGTCGACCTGCTGCCTCTTTTCCTATGTTTTAAATGCAATTCCAGTCTACCCCCTGAAATCGTTTTCCTGCAATTCTGCCCCGCTTTCAAGTCCTCTTCGCAGCCTTCCTTCAATATATTTTTGGACAATAGCTGTCATTTATAACTTTGCAGGTTTCAGAATTACAGTGCCCCTGAGCTCCTTTCTTCAAATCGCTTTCTGATGAGCTGGCCGCAAACCCGCAGGATTGCTTCAGGCCCTAATCTGGTTCTGGCAAGGCATGCTGAGCGTTTGGTTAATTCCGCTTCCTGGTGGGAAATGAGCATTAAATTTGCCCGTGCAGACACCTACAGCTAGTCTCTCATTCGTTCTCCCTATTCCTGTTCATCTTGCGCAGAAATTGCAAACTGTGCCAAACAGGAGGTTAAAGGCACTGACTCTCCAAGTGGGGAGAGTGTTAGTAAAGTGTCTGGAATTGTGAACCCGAGTAAAAGGGGACGAAAACTGAGATGCATTTTAAAACGTTTCCCTGTGACACGGTGCACCATACTGTCGGTTTCCCATGCATGTTTTAGCTGAAGGAAGAATCGCTTAAACCTGGAGAGTTCGGACCCATGGAATGGGTACCATGCAGTATGACTTCAAATGGTCTGCATTTGCTCATTGAACCTCACCAATGCTATCAGCCCAAAGTGTCCAACATTATGTCTCACTCAGCTCTGGGTGTAGATGAGGTAAATCCAGGTTGCATCACAAGCCCTGAATGAATTATTTAAGAATTGCTCTCTATTTCACTGTCATTGTGTTTTGTTTTTGTAATTCATTTTGATAATGGGATTTATCGGATTTTCTCTGCTGCATTCATGCAGCTATACACACGCTTGATTCTCTTATGGAGACATATAAATCCATGGGTTTGAAGATTCTTACTAGTCAGGTGTATTCCTAGGCGTTGAATATAGGGTGTTTATCCCATTTCGTTGAGCAAGGGGTAGGTCTGGACTATTACATATTTAACTTATGGAATGGTATCTGTGCTAATATCTATCTTTGGTTTTATGCAGCACCCCAACTCACCTTTCCCCTTAAGCAAACATAAGTTGGTTTTCTAAATTTGAGACCCTGTTCTGTTTTGTAATTCACTTTATGTGTAGCCAAGATTACATTCCGTGTATTAGTGATATCATATGATGTTACATTTTCTGTGTGACTTATTTCACTTAGAATCATCGTACCTGAATCCACTCATTATGCCACGACGGGCCAGATGACATAGATTTCATTGGTGAGTGATATTCCATTGTACGTACGTACCACAATTTCTTTATCCATTTTTCGCTTTCTGGGATATTTAACTTGTACCGTAAAGGAGGTTCTTGTAAACAGAGCCGTCTGAAACTTTGGGGTGGCTCTGTGTTTTTGATTTTAATTTCCCTAAGCTATAGGACCATAAGTGGAAGTGACGTAGGCTCCGTTGCTTTGTTTTTTAGGTGTTTCAGGAAACACCATACACTTCTCTAGAGTGGCTGTTGGCAATTTACATCCCACCCATCAGCATAACAAGGCTCCCTGTTCTCCATGGCCTGTGCTGCATTTCTGGATTTTACACTTTTTTCAGGTAGCCCTTTTGACCGGGGGGCAGTGAGACTTCATTGTAGTGCAGATTTCTTTAACATGCTTGCTTGGTTGGCCAAACAGGGCGTATGCGTTTTTTCCTGAATATATTCAGGAAAAAACGCATACGCCCTTTTTGGCCAAGTGCATCATTGTCGACGTTCTGCCTCTTTTCCTATGCTTTAAATGCAATTCCAGTCTACCCCCTGAAGTCGTTTTCCTGCAATTCTGCCCCGCTTTCAAGTCCTCTTCGCAGCCTTCCTTCAATATATTTTTGGACGATAGCTGTCATTTATAACTCTGCAGGTTTGTGAATTACAGTGCCCCTGAGCTCCTGTCTTCAAATCGCTTTCTTGTGAGCTGGCCGCAAACCCGCAGGATTGCTTCAGGCCCTAATCTGGTTCCGGCACGGCATGCTGAGCCTATGGTTAATTCCTCTTCCTGGTTGGAAATGAGCATTAAATTTGCCTGTGCAGACACCTACAGCTAGTCTCTCATTGGTTCTCCCTATTCCTGTTTATCTTGCTCAGAAATTGCAAACTGTGCCAAACAGGAGGTTAAAGGCACTGACTCTCCAAGTGGGGAGAGTGTTAGTAAAGTGTCTGGAATTGTGAACCCGAGTAAAAGGGGATGAAAACTGAGATGCATTTGAAAATGTTTCCCAGTCACACGGTGCACCATACTGTGGGTTTCCCATGCATGCTTTAGCTGAAGGAAGAATCGCTTAAACCTGGAGAGTTGGGACCCATGGAATGGGTACCATGCAGTATGACTTCAAATGGTCTGCATTTGCTCATCGAACCTCACCAATGCTATCAGCCCGAAGAGTCAAACCTTATGTCTCACTCAGCTCTGGGTTCAGATGAGGTAAATCCAGGTTGCATCACAAGCCCTGAATGAATTATTTAAGAATTGCTCTCTATTTCACTGTCATTGTGTTTTGTTTTTCTAATTCATTTTGATAATAGGATTTATCGGATTTTCTCTGCTGCCTTCATGCAGCTGTACACACGCTTGATTCTCTTATGGAGACATATAAATACATGGGTTTGAAGATTCTTTCTAGTCAGGTGTATTCCTAGGCGTTGAATAGAGGGTGTTTAGCCCATTTCGTTGAGCAAGGGGTAGGTCTTTACTATTACGTATTTGACGTATGGAATGGTATCTGTGCTAACTTCTATCTCTGGTTTTATGCAGCACCCCAACTCACCTTTCCCCTTAAGCAAACATAAGTTGGTTTTCTAAATTTGAGACCCTGTTCTGTTTTGTAATTCAGTTCATGTGTAGCCAAGATTACATTCCGTGTATTAGTGATATCTTATGATATTTAATTTTCTGTGTGACTTATTTCACTTAGAATAATTGTACCTGAATTCAATCATTATGCCACGACGGGCCTGATGATATAGATTTCATTGGTGAGTGATATTCCATTGTACGTACGTACCACAACTTCTTTATCCATTTCTCGCTTTCTGGGATATTTAACTTGTACCGTAGACGAGGTTCTTGTAAACAGAGCCGTCTGAAACTTTGGGGTTGCTGTGTGTTTTTGATTTTAATTTCCCTAAGCTATAGGACCATAAGTGGAAGTGCCGTAGGCTCCGTTGCTTTGTTTTTTAGGTGTTTCAGGAAACAGCATACACTTCTCCAGAGTGGCTGTTGGCAATTTACATCCCACCCATCAGCATAACAAGGCTCCCTGTTCTCCATGGCCTGTGCTGCATTTCTGGATTTTACACTTTTTTCAGATGGCCCTTTTGACCGGGGGGCAGTGAGACTTCATTGTAGTGCAGATTTCTTTAACATGCTTGCTTGGTTGGCCAAAAAGGGCGTATGCGTTTTTTCCTGAATATATTCGGGAAAAAACGCATACGCCCTTTTTGGCCAAGTGCATCATTGTAGACGTTCTGCCTCTTTTCCTATGCTTTAAATGCAATTCCAGTCTACCCCCTGAAATCGTTTTCCTGCAATTCTGCCCCGCTTTCAAGTCCTCTTCGCAGCCTTCCTTCAATATATTTTCGGACGATAGCTGTCATTTATAACTCTGCAGGTTTGTGAATTACAGTGCCCCTGAGCTCCTTTCTTCAAATCGCTTTCTTGTGAGCTGGCCGTAAACCCGCAGGATTGCTTCAGGCCCTAATCTGGTTCCTGCACGGCATGCTGAGCCTTTGGTTAATTCCTCTTCCTGGTTGGATATGAGCGTTAAATTTGCCCGTGCAGACACCTACAGCTAGTCTCTCATTGGTTCTCCGTATTCCTGTTCATCTTGCGCAGAAATTGCAAACTGTGCCAAACAGGAGGTTAAAGGCACTGACTCTCCAAGTGGGGAGAGTGTTAGTAAAGGGTCTGGAATTGTGAACCCGAGTAAAAGGGGACAAAAACTGAGATGCATTTGAAAACGTTTCCTGGTCACATGGTTCACCATACTGTGGGTTTCCCATGCATGCTTTAGCTGAAGGAAGAATCACTTAAACCTGGATAGTTGGGACCCATGGAATGGGTACCATGCAGTATGACTTCAAATGGTCTGCATTTGCTCATCGAACCTCAACAATGCTATCAGCCCGAAGTGTCCAACCTTATGTCTCACTCAGCTCTGGGTTTAGATGAGGTAAATCCAGGTTGCATCACAAGCCCTGAATGAATTATTTAAGAATTGCTCTCTATTTCACTGTCATTGTGTTTGGTTTTTTAATTCATTTTGATAATGGGATTTATCAGATTTTCTCTGCTGCCTTCATGCAGCTGTACACACGCTTGATTCTCTTATGGAGACATATAAATCCATGGGTTTGAAGATTCTTACTAGTCAGGTGTATTCCTAGGCGTTGAATATAGGGTGTTTAGCCCATTTCGTTGAGCAAGGGGTATGTCTTGACTATTACGTATTTGACATATGGAATGGTATCTGTGCTAATTTCTAACTCTGGTTTTATGCAGCACCCCAACTCACCTTTCCCCTTACGCAAACATAAGTTGGTTGTCTAAATTTGAGACCCTGTTCTGTTTTGTAATTCAGTTCATGTGTAGCCAAGATTACATTCGGTGTATTAGTGATATCTTATGATGTTTCATTTTCTGTGTGACTTATTTCACTTAGAATCATCGTAACTGAATCCACTCATTATGCCACGACGGGCCAGATGACATAGATTTCATTGGTGAGTGATATTCCATTGTACGTACGTACCACAACTTCTTTATCCATTTTTCGCTTTCTGGGATATTTAACTTGTACCGTAGACGAGGTTCTTGTAAACAGAGCCGTCTGAAACTTTGGGGTGGCTGTGTTTTTGATTTTAATTTCCCTAAGCTATAGGACCATAATTGGAAGTGCCGTAGGCTCCGTTGCTTTGTTTTTTAGGTGTTTCAGGAAACACCATACACTTCTCCAGAGTGGCTGTTGGCAATTACATCCCACCCATCAGCATAACAAGGCTCCCTGTTCTCTATGGCCTGTGCTGCATTTCTGGATTTTACACATTTTTCAGATGGCCCTTTTGACCAGTGGGCAGTGAGACTTCATTGTAGTGCAGATTTCTTTAACATGCTTGCTTGGTTGGCCAAAAAGGGCGTATGCGTTTTTTCCTGAATATATTCAGGAAAAAACGCATACGCCCTTTTTGGCCAAGTGCATCATTGTCGACCTGCTGCCTCTTTTCCTATGTTTTAAATGCAATTCCAGTCTACCCCCTGAAATCGTTTTCCTGCAATTCTGCCCCGCTTTCAAGTCCTCTACGCAGCCTTCCTTCAATATATTTTTGGACAATAGCTGTCATTTATAACTTTGCAGGTTTCAGAATTACAGTGCCCCTGAGCTCTTTTCTTCAAATCGCTTTCTGATGAGCTGGCCGCAAACCCGCAGGATTGCTTCAGGCCCTAATCTGGTTCTGGCAAGGCATGCTGAGCGTTTGGTTAATTCCGCTTCCTGGTGGGAAATGAGCATTAAATTTGCCCGTGCAGACACCTACAGCTAGTCTCTCATTCGTTCTCCCTATTCCTGTTCATCTTGCGCAGAAATTGCAAACTGTGCCAAACAGGAGGTTAAAGGCACTGACTCTCCAAGTGGGGAGAGTGTTAGTAAAGTGTCTGGAATTGTGAACCCGAGTAAAAGGGGACGAAAACTGAGATGCATTTTAAAACGTTTCCCTGTGACACGGTGCACCATACTGTCGGTTTCCCATGCATGTTTTAGCTGAAGGAAGAATCGCTTAAACCTGGAGAGTTCGGACCCATGGAATGGGTACCATGCAGTATGACTTCAAATGGTCTGCATTTGCTCATTGAACCTCACCAATGCTATCAGCCCAAAGTGTCCAACATTATGTCTCACTCAGCTCTGGGTGTAGATGAGGTAAATCCAGGTTGCATCACAAGCCCTGAATGAATTATTTAAGAATTGCTCTCTATTTCACTGTCATTGTGTTTTGTTTTTGTAATTCATTTTGATAATGGGATTTATCGGATTTTCTCTGCTGCATTCATGCAGCTATACACACGCTTGATTCTCTTATGGAGACATATAAATCCATGGGTTTGAAGATTCTTACTAGTCAGGTGTATTCCTAGGCGTTGAATATAGGGTGTTTATCCCATTTCGTTGAGCAAGGGGTAGGTCTGGACTATTACATATTTAACTTATGGAATGGTATCTGTGCTAATATCTATCTCTGGTTTTATGCAGCACCCCAACTCACCTTTCCCCTTAAGCAAACATAAGTTGGTTTTCTAAATTTGAGACCCTGTTCTGTTTTGTAATTCACTTTATGTGTAGCCAAGATTACATTCCGTGTATTAGTGATATCATATGATGTTACATTTTCTGTGTGACTTATTTCACTTAGAATCATCGTACCTGAATCCACTCATTATGCCACGACGGGCCAGATGACATAGATTTCATTGGTGAGTGATATTCCATTGTACGTACGTACCACAATTTCTTTATCCATTTTTCGCTTTCTGGGATATTTAACTTGTACCGTAAAGGAGGTTCTTGTAAACAGAGCCGTCTGAAACTTTGGGGTGGCTCTGTGTTTTTGATTTTAATTTCCCTAAGCTATAGGACCATAAGTGGAAGTGACGTAGGCTCCGTTGCTTTGTTTTTTAGGTGTTTCAGGAAACACCATACACTTCTCTAGAGTGGCTGTTGGCAATTTACATCCCACCCATCAGCATAACAAGGCTCCCTGTTCTCCATGGCCTGTGCTGCATTTCTGGATTTTACACTTTTTTCAGGTAGCCCTTTTGACCGGGGGGCAGTGAGACTTCATTGTAGTGCAGATTTCTTTAACATGCTTGCTTGGTTGGCCAAACAGGGCGTATGCGTTTTTTCCTGAATATATTCAGGAAAAAACGCATACGCCCTTTTTGGCCAAGTGCATCATTGTCGACGTTCTGCCTCTTTTCCTATGCTTTAAATGCAATTCCAGTCTACCCCCTGAAGTCGTTTTCCTGCAATTCTGCCCCGCTTTCAAGTCCTCTTCGCAGCCTTCCTTCAATATATTTTTGGACGATAGCTGTCATTTATAACTCTGCAGGTTTGTGAATTACAGTGCCCCTGAGCTCCTGTCTTCAAATCGCTTTCTTGTGAGCTGGCCGCAAACCCGCAGGATTGCTTCAGGCCCTAATCTGGTTCCGGCACGGCATGCTGAGCCTATGGTTAATTCCTCTTCCTGGTTGGAAATGAGCATTAAATTTGCCTGTGCAGACACCTACAGCTAGTCTCTCATTGGTTCTCCCTATTCCTGTTTATCTTGCTCAGAAATTGCAAACTGTGCCAAACAGGAGGTTAAAGGCACTGACTCTCCAAGTGGGGAGAGTGTTAGTAAAGTGTCTGGAATTGTGAACCCGAGTAAAAGGGGATGAAAACTGAGATGCATTTGAAAATGTTTCCCAGTCACACGGTGCACCATACTGTGGGTTTCCCATGCATGCTTTAGCTGAAGGAAGAATCGCTTAAACCTGGAGAGTTGGGACCCATGGAATGGGTACCATGCAGTATGACTTCAAATGGTCTGCATTTGCTCATCGAACCTCACCAATGCTATCAGCCCGAAGTGTCAAACCTTATGTCTCACTCAGCTCTGGGTTCAGATGAGGTAAATCCAGGTTGCATCACAAGCCCTGAATGAATTATTTAAGAATTGCTCTCTATTTCACTGTCATTGTGTTTTGTTTTTCTAATTCATTTTGATAATAGGATTTATCGGATTTTCTCTGCTGCCTTCATGCAGCTGTACACACGCTTGATTCTCTTATGGAGACATATAAATACATGGGTTTGAAGATTCTTTCTAGTCAGGTGTATTCCTAGGCGTTGAATAGAGGGTGTTTAGCCCATTTCGTTGAGCAAGGGGTAGGTCTTTACTATTACGTATTTGACGTATGGAATGGTATCTGTGCTAACTTCTATCTCTGGTTTTATGCAGCACCCCAACTCACCTTTCCCCTTAAGCAAACATAAGTTGGTTTTCTAAATTTGAGACCCTGTTCTGTTTTGTAATTCAGTTCATGTGTAGCCAAGATTACATTCCGTGTATTAGTGATATCTTATGATATTTAATTTTCTGTGTGACTTATTTCACTTAGAATCATTGTACCTGAATTCAATCATTATGCCACGACGGGCCTGATGATATAGATTTCATTGGTGAGTGATATTCCATTGTACGTACGTACCACAACTTCTTTATCCATTTTTCACTTTCTGGGATATTTAACTTGTACCGTAGAAGATGTTCTTGTAAACAGAGCCGTCTGAAACTTTGGGGTGGCTGTGTGTTTTTGATTTTAATTTCCCTAAGCTATAGGACCATAAGTGGAAGTGCCGTAGGCTCCGTTGCTTTGTTTTTTAGGTGTTTCAGGAAACACCATACACTTCTCCAGAGTGGCTGTTGGCAATTTACATCCCACCCATCAGCATAATATGGCTCCCTGTTCTCCATGGCCTGTGCTGCCTTTCTGGATTTTACACTTTTTTCAGATGACCCTTTTGACCGGGGGGCAGTGAGACTTCATTGTAGTGCAGATTTCTTTAACATGCTTGCTTGGTTGGCCAAAAAGGGCGTATGCGTTTTTTCCTGAATATATTCAGGAAAAAACGCATACGCCCTTTTTGGCCACGTGCATCATTGTCGACGTTCTGCCTCTTTTCCTATGCTTTAAATGCAATTCCACTCTACTCCCTGAAACCGCTTCCCTGCAATTCTTCCCCGATTTCAAGTCCTCTTCGCAGCCTTCCTTCAATATATTTTTGGACGATAGCTGTCATTTATAACTCTGCAGGTTTGTGAATTACAGTGCCCCTGAGCTCCTTTCTTCAAATCGCTTTCTTGTGAGCTGTCCACAAACCCGCAGGATTGCTTCAGGCCCTAATCTGGTTCCGGCACGGCATGCTGAGCCTTTGGTTAAATCCTCTTCCTGGTGGGAAATAAGCGTTAAATTTGCCCGTGCAGACACCTACAGCTAGTCTCTCATTGGTTCTCCCTATTCCTGTTCATCTTGCGCAGAAATTGCAAACTGTACCAAACAGGAGGTTAAAGGCACTGACTCTCCAAGTGGGGAGAGTGTTAGTAAAGATTCTGGAATTGTGAACCGGAGTAAAAGCGGACGAAAACTGAGATGCATTTGAAAACGTTTCCCGGTCACACAGTGCACCATATTGTGGGTTTCCCATGCATGTTTTAGCTGAACAAAGAATCCCTTAAACCTGGAGAGTTTGGACCTATGGAATGGGTACCATGCAGTAAGTCTTCAAAGGGTCTGCATTTGCTCACTGAACCTCACCAATTCTATCAGCTCCAAGGGTCCAGACTTATGTCTCACGCAGCTCTGGGTGTAGATTTGGTAAATCCAGGTTGCATCACAAGCCTTGAATGAATTATTTAATAATTGCTCTCTATTTCACTGTCATTGTGTTTTGTTTTTGAAATTTATTTTGATAATGGGATTTAGCTGATTTTCACTGCTGTGTTTATGCCGCTGTACACATGCTTGATTCTCTTACAGAGACATATAAATACATAGGTTTTAACATACTTACTAGTCAGGTATATTCCTAGGCCTTGAATATGTGGTTTTGAGTCCATTTCATTCAGCAAGGAGTAGGTCTTGTCTATTACATATTTGGCTTATGGAACGGTATCTGTGCTAATTTCAATCTCTGGTTTTATGCAGCACCCCAACTCTCCTTTCCCCATCAGCAAGCATAAGTTGGTTTTCTAAATTTGTGTCCCTGTTCTGTTTTATAAATGTGTTCATGTGTAGCCAAGTTTACATTCCGTGTATTAGTGATAACTTCTGATGTTTCTTTTTCTGTGTGACTTATTTCATGTAGAATCATCGTATCTGTATCCACTCATTATGCTGCTATGGGCCTGATGACATAGATTTCATTGGTGAGTGATATTCCATTATACTTAGGTACCACTACTTGTTTATCCATTTTTCGATTTCTGGGATATTTATCTTGTACCGTAGAAGAGGTTCTTGTAAACAGAGCTGTCTCAAATTTTGGGGTGGCTGTGTGTTTTCGATTTTAATTTCCCTATGCTATATGCCCATAAGTGGAAGTGCCGTAGGCTCTGTTTCTTTGTCTTTTAGAAGTTTCCGGAAAAACCATACACTTATCTAGAGTGGCTGTTTGGAGTTTACATCCTCCCCACCAGCATAACAAGGATCCCTATTCTCCATGGCCTGTCCTGCCTTTCTGTATTTTACACTTTTTTCAAATGGCCCTTTGACCGGCGGGAAGTGAGACTTCGTTGTAGTGCAGATTTCCTTAGCATGCTTGCTTGGTTGGCCATAGAGGGCATATGCGTTTTTTCTTGAATATATTCAGGAAAAAACGCATATGCCCTTTTTCGCCAAGTGCATCCTTCTCGACGTTCTGCCTCTTTTCCTATGCTTTAATTGGAATTCCAGTCTACCTCCTGAAATCGGTTGCCTGCAATTCTGCCCCACTTTCAAGTCCTCTTCGCAGCCTTACTTCAATATATTTTTGGACGAAATCTGTCATTTATAACTCTGCAGGTTTGTGAATTACAGTGCCCCTGAGCTCCTTTCTTCAACTCCCTTTCTTGTGAGCTGGCGGCAAAACCGCAAGATTGCTTCAGGCCATAATCTGATTCCGGCAGGGCACGCTGAGCCTTTGGTTAATTCCTCTTCCTGATGGGAAATGAGAGTTAAATGTGCCCGTCCAGACACCTGCCTCACTCCCATCCCCTTGGTGATGTGTGTCCTCTGGTTTGAGACCACATGTGCTGGCTTCCTTACCTTTCAATGATGTGGGCCCCACTGGTGTGAGCACACTCCTGCAAGGGGATGCAAACCCTCTGGTGAGAGTCTGATCCTGGTTGGGTTCCTCACACTTCTGTGAGCTCGGCCCTCTGCTCTGAGGTCACTCCTGCCGGGCTGGCACAACCCACGTTGGCGACGACGGCCCTCTGGTGGCAGTTGGAGCGTGCTGGGAGCCTCCTCCCCTCAGTGATAAGGGCCCTTTTGCGTCAGGCCCTAACTGCTGGGTACCCACATTTTCTAATACATACTAAATGGTGCAAGGACACTCCTGCCAGGTTCCCGTCCCCATGGGGATGTGGGCCTTCTGCTCTGAGGTCCCAACGGCTGGGTTGCTCAGAGTTTCATGATGTGGGCCCTCTGCTGTGTGTTCATTTCGGCCTGGATCCCATAGACTCTGTGCTCTGGGCCGCCTGCTGCGAGGTTCCAACTGCTGGATTCCTCACATTTTTTAATCTATGGGCCCTGTGTTGTTAGGCTAGTCCTGCCTGCCTCACTCCGAGCACCTTGGAGATGTGGTTCCTGTGGTTTAGGCCACATGTTCTGGGTTCCTCACCTTTCCATTATTTGGCCACACTGGTGTGAGGATACTTCAGCCTGGTTCCGATCCCCTTGGTGATGTGGGCCCTCTGGTGAGAGTCTTATCCTGGCTGGGTTCCTCACCCTTCTGTGACATTTGCCCTCTGCTGTGAGGTCACTCCTGCCTGGCTGGCGCACGTCACCTTGGTGTCGTGGACCCTCAGTTGGGATTTGGTGCCTGCTGGGAGTTTCCTCCCTTCGGTAATGAGGCCCCTCTGGCGTCAGGCCCTAACTCCTGGGCTCCCACAATTTTCTGATGTGTGCCCTGTGGTGCGAGTACACTCCTGCCAGGTTCCCAACCCCATGGGAATGTGGGCCTTCTGCTCTGTGGACACAACGGCTGGGTTGTTCACAGTTTCATGATGAGGGCCCTCTTTTGTGAGTTCACACCGGCCGGGATCCGATAGCCTCGCTGCTCCTTGCCACCTGCTGGGAGGTTCCAACTGCGGGATTCCTCACCTTTTTTATTCTATGGGCCCTCTGTTTTGAGGCTACTCCTGCCTGCCTCCCTCCCAGACCCTTGGTGATGTGTGTCCTCTGGTTTGAGGCCACGTGTGTTGGGTCCCTCACCTTTCGATGATATGGCCCCAATGGTGTGAGGACACTCCTGCCTGGTTCACATCCCCTTGGTGTTGTGGGCCCTCTGGTGAAAGTCTGATCCTTGCTGGGTTCCTGACCCTTCTTTGAGGTGGGCCCTCTTCTGTGAGGTAACTCCTCCTGGCTTGCTCCCATTGCATTGGTGATGTCGGCCATCTGGTGGCAGTTGGAGCCTGCTGGGAGCCTCCTCCCTTAGGTGATGAGGGCCCTCTGGCATCAGGCTCTAACTGCTGGGCAACCCACGTTTTCTGACTGAGCCCAGTGATGCCAGGACACTCCTGTAAGGTTCCCATCCCCATGCGGATGTGGGCTTTCTGCTCTGTGGTCCCAACGCCTGGGTTGCTCACAGTTTCGTGATGTTGGTTCTCTGGTGTTAGTTCACTCAGGCCTAGATCCCATAGCCTCTGTGCTCTAGGCCGACAGCTGGGAGGTTCCAACTGCTGGATCCCGCCCCTTTTTTATACTTTGGGCCCTGTGTTGTGAGGCTCCTCCTGCCTGCCTCACTCCAAGCCCCTTGGTGATGTAGGTCCTCTGGTTTGAGGCCACATGTGCCCGTTGCCTCACCTTTTAGGTATGTGACCCCACTGGTGTGAGGACACTCCTGACTGGTTCCCATCCTCTTGTTGATGTGGGCCCTCTGGTGAGAGTCTGACCCTGGCTTGATTCCTCACACTTCTGGGAGGTGGGTTCTCTGCTGTGAGGTCACTCCTGCCTGGCTGGCACACGTCGCCTTGGCCACATGGGCCCTCTGGTTGCAGTTGGAGCGTGCTGGGAGCCTCCTCCCGTCGGTGATGAGGGCCCTCTGGTGTCAGGCCCTAACTGTTGGGCTCCCACATTTTCTGATGTGTGCCCACTGGTGCGATGACACTCCTGCCAGGTTCCCATCCCCATGCGGATTTGGGCCTTCTGTTCTGAGGTGCCAACGGCTGGGTTGCTCACAGTGTCAGGATGTGGGCCCTCTGCTGTGAGTTCACTCCGGCATGCATCACATATCCTCGGTGCTCTGGGCCACCTGCTTGGAGCTTCCAACTGCAGGGTTCCTTACCTTTTTTCTTCTATGGGCCGTGTGTTGTGAGACGCTTCCTGCCTGCCTCACTCTGAGCCCCTTGTTGATGTGGGTCTTCTGGTTTGAGGCCACATGTGGTAGGTTCCTCGCCTTTCAATGTTGTGGCCCCACTGGAGTGAGAACACTCCTGCCTGGTTCCCATCCCCTTGGGGATGTGGGCCCTCTGGTGAGAGTCTCATCCTGGTTGGGTTCCTCACAGTTCCGTAAAGTTGGCCCTCTGCCCTGAGGTCACTCCTGCCTGGCTGGCACACCCCGCCTTGGTGACGTCGGCCCTCTGGCGGCAGTTGGAGTGTGCTGGGAGCCTTCTACTCTCGGTGATGAGGACACTCTGGTGTCAGGCCCTAACTGCTGGGTACCCACATTTTCTGATACGTGCTAAGTGGTGAGAGGACACTCCTGCCAGGTTCCCATCCCCATGCGGTTTTGGGCCTTCTTCTCTGGGGTCACAACGGCTGGGTTGCTCACAGTGTCAGGATGTGGCCCCTCTGCTGTGACTTCAATCTGGCATGGATCCCATAGCCTCGGTGCTCTGGGACAACTGCTTGGAGCTTCCAACTGCTGGATTCCTCACATTTTTTATTCTATGGGCCCTGCGTTGTGAGGCTAGTCCTCCGAGCCCCTTGGAGATGTGGGTCCTCTGGTTTAGGTCCTCTGGTTTAGGCCACATGTTCTGGGTTCCTCACCTTTCTATGATTTGGCCACACTGGTGTGAGGCCACTCCTGCCAGGATCCCATTCCCTTGGTGATGTGGGCCTTCTGGTGAGAGTCTTATCCTGGCTGGGTACTTCACTCTTCTGTGACGTAGACACGCTGCTGTGAGGTCACTGCTGCCTGGCTGGCGCACATCACCTTGGCGACGTGGGCCCTCAGTTGGGAGTTGGTGCCTGCTGGGAGTCTCCTCCCCTCGGTAATGAGGGCCCTCTGGCGTCAGGCTCTAACTCCTGGGCTCCCATACTCTTCTGATGTGTGCCCTCTGGTGGGAGTACACTCCTGCCAGGTTCCCAACCCCATGGGAATGTGGGCCTTCTGCTCTGTGGTCCCAACCGCTGGGTTGTTCACAGTTTAGTGATGAGCGCCCTCTATTGTGATTTCACTGCGGCCGGGATCCCATAGCCTCATTGCTCCTTGCCGCCTGCTGGGAGGTTCCAACTGCGGGATTCCTCACCTTTTTTATTTTATGGGCCCTCTGTTTGAGACACCTCCTGCTTGCCTCACTCTGAGCCCCTTGTTGATGTGGGTCCTCTGTTTTAGGCCATATGTTCTGGGTTCCTCACCTTTCTATGATTTGGCCACACTGGTGTGAGGCCACTCCTGCCTGGATCCCATTCCCTTGGTGATGTGGGCCCTCTGGTGAGAGTCTTATCCTGGCTGTGTTCCTCCCCCTTCTGTGACATAGGCCCTCTGCTGTGAGGTCATTCCTGCCTGGCTGATGCACGTCACGTTGGCGACGTGGGCCCTCAGTTGGGAGTTGGTGTCTGCTAGGAGTCTGCTTCCCTCTGTAATTAGGGCCGTCTGGCGTCAGGCCCTAACTCCTGGGCTCCCAAAATTTTCTGATGTGTGCCCTGTGGTGCGAGTACACTCCTGCCAGGTTACCAACCCCATGGGAATGTGGGCCTTCTGTTCTGTGGTCCCAACACCTGTGTTGTTCACAGTTTCATGATGAGGGCCGTCTGTTGTGAGTTCACACTGGCCGGGACCCCATAGCCTCGCTGTTCCTTGCCGCATGCTAGGAGGTTCCAACTGCGGGATTCCTCACCTTTTTTATTCTATGGGTCCTCTGTTTTGAGGCTCCTCCTGCCTGCCTCCCTCCCAGCCCCTTGGAGATGTGGGTCCTCTTGTTTAGGCCACATGTTCTGGGTTCCTCACCTTTCTATGATTTGGTCACACTGGTGTGAGGCCACTCCTGCCTGGATTGGTCCCGTTTCCTTGGTGACGTCGGACCTCTGGTGGCAGTTGGAGCCTTCTTGTACCCTCCTCTCCAAGGTGATGAGGGCCCTCTTACGTCAGGTTCTAATGGCTGGGCTCCCCAAGATTTCTGATGTGAGCCCAGTGATGCCAGGACACTCTTGTAAGGTTCCAATCCTCATGGGGATGTGGGCCTTCTGCTGTGTGGTCGCAACGCCTGGGTTGCTCACAGTTTCCTTATGTTGCCACTCCGGTGTTAGTTCACTCGGGCCTAGATCCCATAGCCTCTGTGCTCTGGGCTGCCTGCTGGGAGGTTCCAACTGCTGGATTCCTCACCTTTCTTATACTTTGGGCCCTGTGTTGTGAGGCTCCTCCTGCCAGCCTCACACCGAGCCCCTTGGTGATGTAGGTCTTCTGGTTTGAGACCACGTGTGCCGTTTGCCTCACCTTTTAGGGATGTGGCCCTACTGGTGCGATGACTCTCCTGCCAGGTTCCCATCCCCATGCAGGTTTGGACCTTCTGTTCTGAGGTCCCAGCGGCTGGGTTGCTCACAGTGTCAGGATGAGCGCCCTCTGCTGTGAGTTCACTCCGGCATGGATCCCATTGCCTCGGTGCCCTGGGACACCTGCTTGGAGCTTCCAACTGCTGGATTCCTCACCTTTTTTCTTCTATGGGCCCTGTGTTGTGAGACATCTCCTGCCTGACTCACTCCGAGCCCCTTTTTGATGTGGCTGTTCTGGTTTGAGGCCACATGTGCTGGGTTCCTCACCTTTCAATGATGTGGCCCCACTGGTGTGAGCACACTCCTGCCTGGTTCGCATCCCCTTGGTGATGTGGACCCTCTGGTGAGAATCTGATCCTGGTTGGGTTCCTCACACTTCTGTGAGCTTGGCCCTCTGCTCTGAGGTCATTCCTTCCTGGTTGGCACACCCCGCTGTGGCGACGTCGGCCCTCTGGTGGCAGTTAGAGCGGGCTGGGAGCCTCCTCCCCTCAGTGATGAGGGCCCTTTGGCGTCAGGCCCTAACTGCTGGGTACCCACATTTTCTAGTACGTACTAAGTGGTGCGAGGATACTCCTGCCAGATTCCCATCCACATGGGGATGTGGGTCTTCTGCTCTGAGGTCCCAACGGCTGGGTTGCTCACAGTTTCATGATGTGGGCCCTCTGCTGTGAGTTCACTTCGGCCTGGATCCCATAGTCTCCATGCTCTGGGCCGCCTGCTGCGAGGTTCCAACTGCTGGATTCCTCACATTTTTTAATCTATGGGCCCTGTGTTGTTAGGCTAGTCCTGCCTGCCTCACTCCGAGCACCTTGGAGATGTAGTTCCTGTGGTTTAGGCCACATGTTCTGGGTTCCTCACCTTTCCATTATTTGGCCACACTGGTGTGAGGATACTTCTGCCTGGTTCCGATCCCCTTGGTGATGTGGGCCCTCTGGTGAGAGTCTTATCCTGGCTGGGTTCCTCACCCTTCTGTGACATTTGCCCTCTTCTGTGAGGTAACTCCTGCCTGGCTTGCTCCCATTGCCTTGGTGACGTCGGCCATCTGGTGGCAGTTGGAGCCTGCTGGGAGCCTCCTCTCCTAGCTGATGAGGGCCCTTTGGCATCAGGCTCTAACTGCTGGGCAACCCACGTTTTCTGACTGAGCCCAGTGATGCCAGGACACTCCTGTAAGGTTCCCATCCCCATGCGGATGTGGGCCTTGTGCTCTGTGGTCCCATCGCGTGGGTTGCTCACAGTCTCTTGATGTTGGTTCTCTGGTGTTAGTTCACTCAGGCCTAGATCCCATAGCCTCTGTGCTCTGGGCCGACTGCTGGGAGGTTCCAACTGCTGGATTCCGCCCCTTTTTTATACTTTGGGCCCTGTGTGTGAGGCTCCTCCTGCCTGCCTCACTCCAAGCCCCTTGGTGATGTAGGTCCTCTGGTTTCAGGCCACATGTGCCGGTTGCCTCACCTTTTAGGTATGTGACCCCACTGGTGTGAGGACACTCCTGACTGGTTCCCATCCTCTTGTTGATGTGGGCCCTCTGGTGAGAGTCTGACCCTGGCTTGATTCCTCACACTTCTGGGAGGTGGGTCCTCTGCTGTGAGGTCACTCCTGCCTGGCTGGCACACGTCGCCTTGGCCACATGGGCCCTCTGGTTGCAGTTGGAGCGTGCTGGGAGCCTCCTCCCGTCGGTGATGAGGGCCCTCTGGCGTCAGGCCCTAACTGCTGGGCTCCCCACATTTTCTGATGTGTGCCCACTGGTGCGATGACACTCCTGCCAGGTTCCCATCCCCATGCGGATTTGGGTCTTCTGTTCTGAGGTGCCAACGGCTGGGTTGTTCACAGTGTCAGGATGTGGGCCCTCTGCTGTGAGTTCACTCCGGCATGCATCCCATACCCTCGGTGCTCTGGGCCACCTGCTTGGAGCTTCCAACTGCAGGATTCCTTACCTTTTTTCTTCTATGGGCCGTGTGTTGTGAGACACTTCCTGCCTGCCTCACTCTGAGCCCCTTGTTGATGTGCGTCTTCTGGTTTGAGGCCACATGTGGTGGGCTCCTCGCCTTTCAATGATGTGGCCCCACTGGAGTGAGCACACTCCTGCCTGGTTCGCATCCCCTTGGGGATGTGGACCCTCTGGTGAGAGTCTGATCCTGCTTGGGATCCTCACACTTCTGTGAGCTCGGCCCTCTGCTCTGAGGTCACTCCTGCCGTGCTGGCACACCCCACGTTGGCGACGACGGCCCTCTGGGGGCAGTTGGAGTGTGCTGGGAGCCTTTTCCTCTCGGTGATGAGGACACTCTGGTATCAGGCCCTAACTGCTGGGTACCCACATTTTCTGATACGTGCTAAGTGGTGAGAGGACACTCCTGCCGGGTTCCCATCCCCATGCGGTTTTGGGCCTTCTGCTCTGGGGTCACAACGGCTGGGTTGCTCTCAGTGTCAGGATGTGGCCCCTCTGCTGTGACTTCAATCCGGCATGGATCCCATAGCCTCGGTGCTCTGGGACAACTGCTTGGAGCTTCCAACTGCTGGATTCCTCACATTTTTTATTCTATGGGCCCTGCGTTGTGAGGCTAGTCCTCCGAGCCCCTTGGAGATGTGGGTCCTCTGGTTTAGGTCCTCTGGTTTAGGCCACATGTTCTGGGTTCCTCACCTTTCTATGATTTGGCCACACTGGTGTGAGGCCACTCCTGCCTGGATCCCATTCCCTTGGTGATGTGGGCCTTCTGGTGAGAGTCTTATCCTGGCTGGGTATTTCACTCTTCTGTGACGTAGACACTCTGCTGTGAGGTCACTGCTGCCTGGCTGGCGCACATCACCTTGGCGACGTGGGCCCTCAGTTGGGAGTTGGTGCCTGCTGGGAGCCTCCTCTCCTCGGTGATGAGTGCCCTCTGGCGTCAGGTTCTAACTGCTTTGCTCCCCACGTTTTCTGATGTGAGCCCAGTGATGCCAGGACACTCCTGTAAGGTTCCGTTCCCAATGGGCATGTGGGCCTTCTGCTCTGAGGTCCCAACGCCTGGGTTGCTTACAGTTTCATGGTGTTGGCTCTCTGGTGTTAGTTCACTAAGGCCTAGATCCCATAGCCTCTGTGCTCTGGGCACCCTGCTGCGTGGTTCGAACTGCTGGATTCCTCACCTTTTTTATTCTTTGTGCCCTGTTTTGTGAAGCTCCTGCTGCCTGCCTCACTCCACCCCGTTTGTGATGTAGGTCCTGTGGTTTGAGGTTACATGTGCCGGTTTCCTCACCTTTTAGTGATGTGGCCCCACTGGTGTGAGGACACTCCTGCCTGGTTCCCATCCCCTTGGTGATGTGGGCCCTCTGGTGAGAGTCTGATCCTGCCTGGATTCCTCACACTTCTGGGAGGTGAGCCCTCTTCTCTGAGGTCAATCCTGCCTGGGTGGCACACTGTGCCTTGGCTACATCGGCCCTCTGGTAGCAGTTGGAGCCTGCTGGGAGCCTCCTCCCCTTGGTGATGAAGGCGCTCTGGTGTCAGGCCCTAACTGCTGGCCTCCCGACATTTTCTGATGTGCGCCCACTGGTGCGATGACACTCCTGCCAGGTTCCCATCCCCATACGGATTTTGGCCTTCTGCTCTGTGGTTCCAACGCCTGGGTTGCTCACAGTTTCATGACATAGGCTCTCTGGTGTTAGTTCACTCAGACCGGGATCCCATAGCCTCTGTGCTCTGGGCCGCCTGCTGGAAGATTCGAACTGCTGGATACCTCACCTTTTTTCTTCTATGGGCACTGTGTTGTGAGACATCTCCTGCCTGACTCACTCCGAGCCCCTTTTTGATGTGGCTCTTCTGGTTTGAGGCCACATGTGCTGGGTTCCTCACCTTTCAATGATGTGGCCCCACTGGAGTGAGCACACTCCTGCCTTGTTCCCATCCCCTTGGTGATGTAGGCCCTCTGGTGAGAGTCTGATCCTGGTTGGGTTCCTCAAGCTTCTGTGAGCTTGGCCCTCTGCTCCAAGGTCACTCCAGCCTGGCTGGCACACCCCACCTTGGCGACGTCGGCCCTCTGGTGGCAGTTGGCGCGTGCTGGGAGCCTCGTCCCCTCAGTGATGAGGGCCCTTTTGCATCAGGCCCTAACTGCTGGATACCCTCGTTGTCTAATATGTACTAAGTGGTGCGAGGACACTCCTGCCAGGTTCCCATCCCCATGGGGATGTGGGCCTTCTGCTCTGAGGTCCCAACGGCTGGGTTTCTCACAGTTTCATGATGTGGGCCCACTGCTGAGAGTTTACTTTGGCCTGGATCCCATAGACTCCGTGTTCTGGGCCGCCAGCTGCAAGGTTCCAACTGCTGGATTCCTCACATTTTTTAATCTATGGGCCCTGTGTTGTTAGGCTAGTCCTGCCTTCCTCACTCCAAGCACCTTGGAGATGTGGTTCCTGTGGTTTAGGCCACATGTTCTGGGTTCCTCACCTTTCCATTATTTGGCCACACTGGTGTGATGATACTTCTGCCTAGGTCCGATCCCCTTGGTGATGTGGGCCCTCTGGTGAGAGTGTTATCCAGGCTGGGGTCCTCACCCGTCTGTGACGTATGCCCTCTGCTGTAAGGTCACTCATGCCTGGCTGGCGCACGTCACCTTGGCGACGTGGGCCCTCAGTTGGGAGTTGGTGCCTGCTGGGAGTCTGATCCCCTCGGTAATTAGGGCCGTCTGGCGTCAGGCCCTAACTCCTGGGCTCCCAAACATTTCTGATGTGTGCCCTGTGGTGCGAGTACACTCCTGCCAGGTTCCCAAAGCCATGGGATGTGGGCCTTCTGTTCTGTGGTCCCAACACCTGTGTTGTTCACAGTTTCATGATGAGGGCCTTCTTTTGTGAGTTCACACTGGCCGGGATCCCATAGCCTCGCTGCTCCTTGCCGCATGCTAGGAGGTTCCAACTGCGGGATTCCTCACCTTTTTTATTCTATGGGTCCTCTGTTTTGAGGCTCCTCCTGCCTGCCTCCCTCCCAGCCCCTTGGAGATGTGGGTCCTCTTGTTTAGGCCACATGTTCTGGGTTCCTCACATTTCTATGATTTGGCCACACTGGTGTGAGGCCACTCCTGCCTGGCTTGCTCCCGTTGCCTTGGTGACGTCGGACCTCTGGTGGCAGTTGGAGCCTTCTTGTACCCTCCTCTCCAAGGTGATGAGGGCCCTCTTACGTCAGGCTCTAATGGCTGGGCTCCCCAAGATTTCTGATGTGAGCCCAGTGATGCCAGGACACTCTTGTAAGGTTCCAATCCTCATGGGTATGTGGGCCTTCTGCTCTGTGGTCGCAACGCCTGGGTTGCTCACAGTTTCCTTATGTTGCCACTCCGGTGTTAGTTCACTCGGGCCTAGATCCCATAGCCTCTGTGCTCTGGGCCGCCTGCTGGGAGGTTCCAACTGCTGGATTCCTCACCTTTCTTATACTTTGGGCCCTGTGTTGTGAGGCTCCTCCTGCCTGCCTCACACCGAGCCCCTTGGTGATGTAGGTCTTCTGGTTTGAGACCACGTGTGCCGTTTGCCTCACCTTCTGGGGATGTGGCCCTACTGGTGCGATGACTCTCCTGCCAGGTTCCCATCCCCATGCAGGTTTGGACCTTCTGTTCTGAGGTCCCAGCGGCTGGGTTGCTCACAGTGTCAGGATGAGCGCCCTCTGCTGTGAGTTCACTCCGGCATGGATCCCATTGCCTCGGTGCCCTGGGCCACCTGCTTGGAGCTTCCAACTGCTGGATTCCTCACCTTTTTTCTTCTATGGGCCCTGTGTTGTGAGACATCTCCTGCCTGACTCACTCCGAGCCCCTTTTTGATGTGGCTGTTCTGGTTTGAAGCCACATGTGCTGGGTTCCTCACCTTTCAATGATGTGGCCCCACTGGTGTGAGCACACTCCTGCCTGGTTCGCATCCCCTTGGTGATGTGGACCCTCTGGTGAGAATCTGATCCTGGTTGGGTTCCTCACACTTCTGTGAGCTTGGCCCTCTGCTCTGAGGTCATTCCTTCCTTGTTGGCACACCCCGCCGTGGCGACGTCGGCCCTCTGGTGGCAGTTGGAGCGGGCTGGGAGCCTCCTCCCCTCAGTGATGAGGGCCCTTTGGCGTCAGGCCCTAACTGCTGGGTACCCACATTTTCTAGTACGTACTAAGTGGTGCGAGGATACTCCTGCCAGATTCCCATCCACATGGGGATGTGGGCTTTCTGCTCTGAGGTCCCAACGGCTGGGTTGCTCACAGTTTCATGATGTGGGCCCTCTGCTGTGAGTTCACTTCGGCCTGGATCCCATAGACTCCGTGCTCTGGGCCGCCTGCTGCGAGGTTCCAACTGCTGGATTCCTCACATTTTTTAATCTATGGGCCCTGTGTTTTTAGGCTAGTCCTGCCTGCCTCACTCCGAGCACCTTGGAGATGTAGTTCCTTTGGTTTAGGCCACATGTTCTGGGTTCCTCACCTTTCCATTATTTGGCCACACTGGTGTGAGGATACTTCTGCCTGGTTCCGATCCCCTTGGTGATGTGGGCCCTCTGGTGAGAGTCTTATCCTGGCTGGGTTCCTCACCCTTCTGTGACATTTGCCCTCTTCTGTGAGGTAACTCCTGCCTGGCTTGCTCCCATTGCCTTGGTGACGTCGGCCATCTGGTGGCAGTTGGAGCCTGCTGGGAGCCTCCTCTCCTAGCTGATGAGGGCCCTCTGGCATCAGGCTCTAACTGCTGGGCACCCCACGTTTTCTGACTGAGCCCAGTGATGCCAGGACACTCCTGTAAGGTTCCCATTCCCATGCGAATGCAGGCCTTCTGCTCTGTGGTCCCATCGCCTGGGTTGCTCACAGTCTCGTGATGTTGGTTCTCTGGTGTTAGTTCACTCAGGCCTAGATCACATAGCCTCTGTGCTCTGGCGCGACTGCTGGGAGGTTCCAACTGCTGGATTCCGCCCCTTTTTTATACTTTGGACCCTGTGTGTGAGGCTCCTCCTGCCTGCCTGACTCCAAGCCCCTTGGTGATGTAGGTCCTCTGGTTTGAGGCCACATATGCCGGTTGCCTCACCTTTTAGGTATGTGACCACACTGGTGTGAGGACACTCCTGACTGGTTCCCATCCTCTTGTTGATGTGGGCCCTCTGGTGAGAGTCTGACCCTGGCTTGATTCCTCACACTTCTGGGAGGTGGGTCCTCTGCTCTGAGGTCACTCCTGCCTGGTTGGCACACCTCGCCTTGGCGACGTAGGCCCTCTGGTGGCATTTGGAACGTGCTGGGAGCCTCCTCCCCACAGTGATGAGGGCCCTTTGGCGTCAGGCCCTAACTGCTGGGTACTCACATTTTCTATTACGTACTAAGTGGTGCTGGGAAACTCCTGCCAGGTTCCCATCCTCATGGGGATGTGGGCCTTCTGCTCTGAGGTCCCAATGGCTGGGTTGCTCACAGTTTCATGATGTGGGCCCTGTGCTGTGAGTTCGCTTTGGCCTGGATCCCATAGACTCCGTGCTCTGGGCCGCTTGCTGCGAGGTTTCAACTGCTGGATTCCTCACATTTTTTAATCTATGGGCCCTGTGTTGTTAGGCTAGTCCTGCCTGCCTCACTCCGAGCACCTTGGAGAGGTGGGCCCTCTGGTGAGAGTCTCATCCTTGCTGGGTTCCTCACTCTCCTTTGAGGTGGGCCCTCTTCTGTGAGGTAACTCCTGCCTGGCTTGCTCCCGTTGCCTTGGTGACGTCGGCCATCTGGTGGCAGTTGGAGCCTGCTGGGAGCCTCCTCTCCTAGGTGATGAGGGCCCTCTGGCGTCAGGCTCTAAGTGCTGGCACCCCACGTTTTCTGACTGAGCCCAGTGATGCCAGGACACTCCTGTAAGTTCCCATCCCTATGGGGATGTGGGCCTTCTGCTCTGTGGTCCCAACGCCTGGGTTGCTCACAGTTTCGTGATGTTGGTTCTCTGGTGTTAGTTCACTCAGGCCTAGATCCCATAGCCTCTGTGCTCTGGGCCGCCTGCTGGGAGGTTCCAACTGCTGGATTCCTCACCTTTCTTATACTTTAGGCCCTGTGTTGTGAGGCTCCTCCTGCCTGCCTCACACCGAGCCCCTTGGTGATGTAGGTCTTCTGGTTTGAGACCACGTGTGCCGTTAGCCTCACCTTCTGGGGATGTGGCCCTACTGGTGCGATGACTCTCCTGCCAGGTTCCCATCCCCATGCAGGTTTGGACCTTCTGTTCTGAGGTCCCAGCGGCTGGGTTGCTCACAGTGTCAGGATGAGCGCCCTCTGCTGTGAGTTCACTCCGGCATGGATCCCATTGCCTCGGTGCCCTGGGACACCTGCTTGGAGCTTCCAACTGCTGGATTCCTCACCTTTTTTCTTCTATGGGCCCTGTGTTGTGAGACATCTCCTGCCTGACTCACTCCGAGCCCCTTTTTGATGTGGCTGTTCTGGTTTGAAGCCACATGTGCTGGGTTCCTCACCTTTCAATGATGTGGCCCCACTGGTGTGAGCACACTCCTGCCTGGTTCGCATCCCCTTGGTGATGTGGACCCTCTGGTGAGAGTCTGATCCTGGTTGGGTTCCTCACACTTCTGTGAGCTTGGCCCTCTGCTCTGAGGTCATTCCTTCCTGGCTGGCACACCCCGCCGTGGCGACGTCGGCCCTCTGGTGGCAGTTGGAGCATGCTGGGAGCCTCCTCCCCTCAGTGATGAGGGCCCTTTGGCGTCAGGCCCTAACTGCTGGGTACCCACATTTTCTAGTATGTACTAAGTGGTGCGAGGATACTCCTGCCAGGTTCCCATCCCCATGCGGATGTGGGCCTTCTGCTCTGTGGACACCACGCCTTGGTTGTTCACAGTTTCATGATGAGGGCCCTCTGTTGTGAGTTCACACAGGCCGGGATCCCATAGCCTCGCTGCTCCTTGCCACCGGCTGGGACGTTCCAACTGCGGGATTCCTCACCTTTTTTATTCTATGGGCCCTCTGTTTTGAGGCTACTCCTGCCTGCCTCCCTCCCAGACCCTTGGTGATGTGTGTCCTCTGGTTTGAGGCCACGTGTGTTGGGTCCCTCACCTTTCGATGATATGGCCCCAATGGTGTGAGGACACTCCTGCCTGGTTCACATCCCCTTGTTGTTGTGGGCCCTCTGGTGAAAGTCTGATCCTTGCTGGGTTCCTGACCCTTCTTTGAGGTGGGCCCTCTTCCTTAAGGTAACTCCTGCCTGGCTTGCTCCCATTGCCTTGGTGATGTCGGCCATCTGGTGGCAGTTGGAGCCTGCTGGGAGCCTCCTCTCCTAGGTGATGAGGGCCCTCTGGCATCAGGCTCTAACTGCTGGGCACCCCACGTTTTCTGACTGAGCCCAGTGATGCCAGGGCACTCCTGTAAGGTTTCCATCCCCATGCGGATGTGGGCCTTCTGCTCTGTGGTCACAACGCCTGGGTTGCTCACAGTTTCGTGATGTTGGTTCTCTGGTGTTAGTTCACTCAGGCCTAGATCCCATAGCCTCTGTGCTTTGGGTCGACCTCTGGGAGGTTCCAAATGCTGGATTCTGCCCCTTTTTTATACTTTGGGCCCTGTGTTGTGAGGCTCCACCTGTCTGCCTCACTCCAAGCCCCTTGATGATGTAGGTCCTCTGGTTTGAGGCCACATGTGCCTGTTGCCTCACCTTTTAGGTATGTGAACCCACTGGTGTGAGGACACTCCTGACTGGTTCCCATCCTCTTGTTGATGTGGGCCCTCTGGTGAGAGTCTGACTCTGGCTTGATTCCTCACACTTCTGGGAGGTGGGTCCTCTGCTGTGAGGTCACTCCTGCCTGGCTGGCACACGTCGCCTTGGCCACATGGGCCCTCTGGTTGCAGTTGGAGCGTGCTGGGAGCCTCCTCCCGTCGGTGATGAGGGCCCTCTGGCGTCAGGCCCTAACTTCTGGGCTCCCCACATTTTCTGATATGTGCCCACTGGTGTGATGACACTCCTGCCAGGTTCCCATCCCCATGCGGATTTGGGCCTTCTGTTC
Source organism: Delphinapterus leucas (assembly GCF_059928025.1). NCBI lineage: Eukaryota > Metazoa > Chordata > Mammalia > Artiodactyla > Monodontidae > Delphinapterus > Delphinapterus leucas. The sequence goes on along the minus strand of NW_028322239.1, from coordinate 8,591,808 downwards.
TGAGATGCCAACGGCTGGGTTGCTCACAGCGTCAGGATGTGGGCCCTCTGCTGTGAGTTCACTCCGGCATGCATCCCATAACCTCGGTGCTCTGGGCCACCTGCTTGGAGCTTCCAACTGCAGGATTCCTTACCTTTTTTCTTCTATGGGCCGTGTGTTGTGAGACACTTCCTGCCTGCCTCACTCTGAGCCCCTTGTTGATGTGGGTCTTCTGGTTTGAGGCCACATGTGGTGGGTTCCTCGCCTTTCAATGATGTGGCCCCACTGGAGTGAGAACACTCCTGCCTGGTTCCCATCCCCTTGGGGATGTGGGCCCTCTGGTGAGAGTCTCATCCTGGTTGGGTTCCTCACAGTTTCGTAAGGTTGGCCCTCTGCCCTGAGGTCACTCCTGCCTGGCTGGCACACCCCGCCTTGGTGACGTCGGCCCTCTGGCGGCAGTTGGAGCGTGCTGGGAGCCTTCTCCTCTCGGTGAAGAGGACATTCTGGTGTCAGGCCCTAACTGCTGGGTACCCACATTTTCTGATACGTGTTAAGTGGTGAGAGGACACTACTGCCAGGTACCCATCCCCATGCGGTTTTGGGCCTTCTTCTCTGGGGTCACAACGGCTGGGTTGCTCACAGTGTCAGGATGTGGCCCCTCTGCTGTGACTTCATTCCGGCATGGATCCCATTGCCTTGGTGCTCTGGGACAACTGCTTGGAGCTTCCAACTGCTGGATTCCTCACATTTTTTATTCTATGGGACCTGCGTTGTGAGGCTAGTCCTCCGAGCCCCTTGGAGATGTGGGTCCTCTGGTTTAGGTCCTCTGGTTTAGGCCACATGTTCTGGGTTCCTCACCTTTCTATGATTTGGCCACACTGGTGTGAGGCCACTCCTGCCTGGATCCCATTCCCTTGGTGATGTGGGCCTTCTGGTGAGAGTCTTATCCTGGCTGGGTACTTCACCCTTCTGTGACGTAGACACTCTGCTGTGAGGTCACTGCTGCCTGGCTGGCGCACGTCACCTTGGTGACGTGGTCCCTCAGCTGGGAGTTGGTGCCTGCTGGGAGTCTCCTCCCCTCGGTAATGAGGGCCCTCTGGCGTCAGGCCCTAACTCCTGGGCTCCCATACTCTTCTGATGTGTGCCCTCTGGTGGGAGTACACTCCTGCCAGGTTCCCAACCACATGGGAATATGGGCCTTCTGCTCTGTGGTCCCAACCGCTGGGTTGTTCACAGTTTCGTGATGAGGGCCCTCTGTTGTGAGTTCACAGCGGCCGGGATCCCATAGCCTCGCTGCCCCTTGCCGCCTGCTGGGAGGTTCCAACTGCGGGATTCCTCACCTTTTTTATTTTATGGGCCCTCTGTTTGAGACACCTCCTGCCTGCCTCACTCTGAGCCCCTTGTTGATGTGGGTCCTCTGGTTTAGGCCATATGTTCTGGGTTCCTCACTTTTCTATGATTTGGCCATACTGGTGTGAGGCCACTCCTGCCTGGTTCTGATCCCCTTGGTGATGTGGGCCCTCTGGTGAGAGTCTTATCCTGGCTGGGTTCCTCCCCCTTCTGTGACGTAGGCCCTCTGCTGTGTGGTCACTCCTGCCTGGCTGACGCACGTCACCTTGGCGACGTGGGCCCTCAGTTGGGACTTGGTGCCTGCTGGGAGTCTCCTCCCCTCGGTAATGAGGGCCTTCTGGCGTCAGGCCCCAACTCCTGGGCTCCCAAAGTTTTCTGATGTGTGCCCTGTGGTGGGAGTACACTCCTGCCAGGTTACCAACCCCATGGGAATGTGGGCCTTCTGTTCTGTGGTCCCAACACCTGTGTTGTTCACAGTTTCATGATGAGGGCCCTCTGTTGTGAGTTCACACTGGCCGGGATCCCATAGCCTCGCTGCTCCTTGCCGCATGCTAGGAGGTTCCAACTGCGGGATTCCTCACCTTTTTTATTCTATGGGTCCTCTGTTTTGAGGCTCCTCCTGCCTGCCTCACTCCCAGCCTCTTGGAGATGTGGGTCCTCTTTTTTAGGCCACATGTTCTGGGTTCTTCGCCTTTCTATGATTTGGTCACACTGGTGTGAGGCCACTCCTGCCTGCATCCGATCCTCTTGGTGATGTGGGCCCTCTTGTAACAGTCTGATCCTGGCTGGGTTCCTTACTCTTCTGTGAGGTGGGACCTCTGCTGTGAGGTAACTCCTGCCTGGATTGCTCCCGTTGCCTTGGTGATGTCGGACCTCTGGTGGCAGTTGGAGCCTTCTTGTACACTCCTCTCCAAGGTGATGCGGGCCCTCTTGCGTCAGGCTCTAACTGCTGGGCTCCCCACGATTTCTGATGTGAGCCCAGTGATGCCAGGACACTCCTGTAAGTTTCCAATTCTCATGGGGATGTGGGCCTTCTGCTCTGTGGTCGCAACGTCTGGGTTGCACAAAGTTTCGTTAGGTTGGCACTCCAGTGTTAGTTCACTCAGGCCTAGATCCCATAGCCTCTGTGCCCTGGGCCACCTGCTGGGAGGTTCCAAGTGCTGGATTCCTCACCTTTCTTATACTTTGGGCCCTGTGTTGTGAGGCTCCTCCTGCCTGCCTCACACCGAGCCCCTTGGTGATGTAGGTCTTCTGGTTTGAGACCACGTGTGCCGTTTGCCTCAACTTTTAGGGATGTGGCCCTACTGGTGCGATGACACTCCTGCCAGGTTCCCATCCCCATGCAGATTTGGATCTTCTGTTCTGAGGTCCCAGCGGCTGGGTTGCTCACAGTGTCAGGATGTGGGCCCTCTGCTGTGAGTTCACTTCGGCATGGATCCCATACCCTCGGTGCCCTGGGCCACCTGCTTGGACCTTCCAACTGCTGGATTCCTCACCTTTTTTCTTCTATGGGCCCTGTGTTGTGAGACATCTCCTGCCTGACTCACTCCGAGCCCCCTTTTTATGTGGCTCTTTTGGTTTGAGGCCACATGTGCTGGGTGCCTCACCTTTCAATGATGTGGCCCCACTGTTATGAGCACACTCCTGCCTGGTTCGCATCCCCTTGGTGCTGTGGGCCCTCTGGTGAGAGTCTGATCCTGGTTGGGTTCCTCACACTTCCGTGAGCTTGGCCCTCTGCTCTGAGGTCACTCCTGCCTGGTTGGCACACCTCGCCTTGGCGACGTAGGCCCTCAGGTGGCACTTGGAACGTGCTGGGAGCCTCCTCCCCACAGTGATGAGGGCCCTTTGGCGTCAGGCTCTAACTGCTGGGTACCCACATTTTCTATTACGTACTAAGTGGTGCTGGGACACTCCTGCCAGGTTCCCATCCCCATGGGGATGTGGGCCTTCTGCTCTGAGGTCCCAATGGCTGGGTTGCTCACAGTTTCATGATGTGGGCCCTGTGCTGTGAGTTCGCTTTGGCCTGGATCCCATAGACTCCGTGCTCTGGGCCGCTTGCTGCGAGGTTTCAACTGCTGGATTCCTCACATTTTTTAATCTATGGGCCCTGTGTTGTTAGGCTAGTCCTGCCTGCCTCACTCCGAGCACCTTGGAGAGGTGGGCCCTCTGGTGAGAGTCTCATCCTTGCTGGGTTCCTCACTCTCCTTTGAGGTGGGCCCTCTTCTGTGAGGTAACTCCTGCCTGGCTTGCTCCCGTTGCCTTGGTGACGTCGGCCATCTGGTGGCAGTTGGAGCCTGCTGGGAGCCTCCTCTCCTAGGTGATGAGGGCCCTCTGGCGTCAGGCTCTAAGTGCTGGCACCCCACGTTTTCTGACTGAGCCCAGTGATGCCAGGACACTCCTGTAAGTTCCCATCCCTATGGGGATGTGGGCCTTCTGCTCTGTGGTCCCAACGCCTGGGTTGCTCACAGTTTCGTGATGTTGGTTCTCTGGTGTTAGTTCACTCAGGCCTAGATCCCATAGCCTCTGTGCTCTGGGCCGCCTGCTGGGAGGTTCCAACTGCTGGATTCCTCACCTTTCTTATACTTTAGGCCCTGTGTTGTGAGGCTCCTCCTGCCTGCCTCACACCGAGCCCCTTGGTGATGTAGGTCTTCTGGTTTGAGACCACGTGTGCCGTTAGCCTCACCTTCTGGGGATGTGGCCCTACTGGTGCGATGACACTCCTGCCAGATTCCCATCCCCATGCAGATTTGGACCTTCTGTTCTGAGGTCCCAGCGGCTGGGTTGCTCACAGTGTCAGGATGTGCGCCCTCTGCTGTGAGTTCACTCCGGCATGGATCCCATTGCCTCGGTGCCCTGGGACACCTGCTTGGAGCTTCCAACTGCTGGATTCCTCACCTTTTTTCTTCTATGGGCCCTGTGTTGTGAGACATCTCCTGCCTGACTCACTCCGAGCCCCTTTTTGATGTGGCTGTTCTGGTTTGAAGCCACATGTGCTGGGTTCCTCACCTTTCAATGATGTGGCCCCACTGGTGTGAGCACACTTCTGCCTGGTTCGCATCCCCTTTGTGATGTGGACCCTCTGGTGAGAATCTGATCCTGGTTGGGTTCCTCACACTTCTGTGAGCTTGGCCCTCTGCTCTGAGGTCATTCCTTCCTGGCTGGCTCACCCAGCCGTGGTGACGTCGGCCCTCTGGTGGCAGTTGGAGAGGGCTGGGAGCCTCCTCCCCTCAGTGATGAGGGCCCTTTGGCGTCAGGCCCTAACTGCTGGGTACCCACATTTTCTAGTACGTACTAAGTGGTGCGAGGATAGTCCTGCCAGGTTCCCATCCACATGGGGATTTGGGCCTTCTGCTCTGAGGTCCCAACGGCTGGGTTGCTCACAGTTTCATGATGTGGGCCCTCTGCTGTGAGTTCAGTTCGGCCTGGATCCCATAGACTCCGTGCTCTGGGCCGCCTGCTGCGAGGTTCCAACTGCTGGATTCCTCACATTTTTTAATCTATGGGCCCTGTGTTGTTAGGCTAGTCCTGCCTGCCTCACTCCGAGCACCTTGGAGATGTGGTTCCTGTGGTTTAGGCCACATGTTCTGGGTTCCTCACCTTTCCATTATTTGGCCACACTGGTGTGAGGATACTTCTGCCTGGTTCCGATCCCCTTGGTGATGTGGGCCCTCTGGTGAGAGTCTTATCCTGGCTGGGTTCCTCACCCTTCTGTGACATTTGCCCTCTTCTGTGAGGTCACTCCTGCCTGGCTAGCGCACGTCACCTTGGCGACGTGGGCCCTCAGTTGGGATTTGGTGCCTGCTGGGAGTTTCCTCCCTTCGGTAATGAGGGCCCTCTGGCGTCAGGCCCTAACTCCTGGGCTCCCAAACTTTTCTGATGTGTGCCCTGTGGTGCGAGTACACTCCTGCCAAGTTGCCAAACCCATGGGAATGTGGGCCTTCTGCTCTGTGGACTCAACGCCTGGGTTGTTCACAGTTTCATGATGAGGGCCCTCTGTTGCGAGTTCACACCGGCCGGGATCCCATAGCCTCGCTGCTCCTTGCCACCGGCTGGGATGTTCCAACTGCGGGATTCCTCACCTTTTTTATTCTATGGGCCCTCTGTTTTGAGGCTACTCCTGCCTGCCTCCCTCCCAGACCCTTGGTGATGTGTGTCCTCTGGTTTGAGGCCACGTGTGTTGGGTCCCTCACCTTTCGATGATATGGCCCCAATGGTGTGAGGACACTCCTGCCTGGTTCACATCCCCTTGTTGTTGTGGGCCCTCTGGTGAAAGTCTGATCCTTGCTGGGTTCCTGACCCTTCTTTGAGGTGGGCCCTCTTCTGTGAGGTAACTCCTGCCTGGCTTGCTCCCATTGCCTTGGTGACGTCGGCCATCTGGTGGCAGTTGGGGCCTGCTGGGAGCCTCCTCTCCTAGGTGATGAGGGCCCTCTGGCATCAGGCTCTAACTGCTGGGCAACCCACGTTTTCTGACTGAGCCCAGTGATGCCAGGACACTCCTGTAAGGTTCCCATCCCCATGCGGATGTGGGCCTTCTGCTCTGTGGTCCCATCGCCTGGGTTGCTCACAGTTTCGTGATGTTGGTTCTCTGGTGTTAGTTCACTCAGGCCTAGATCCCATAGCCTCTGTGCTCTGGCGCGACTGCTGGGAGGTTCCAACTGCTGGATTCCGCCCCTTTTTTATACTTTGGGCCCTGTGTGTGAGGCTCCTCCTGCCTGCCTCACTCCAAGACCCTTGGTGATGTAGGTCCTCTGGTTTCAGGCCACATGTGCCGGTTGCCTCACCTTTTAGGTATGTGACCCCACTGGTGTGAGGACACTCCTGACTGGTTCCCATCCTCTTGTTGATGTGGGCCCTCTGGTGAGAGTCTGACCCTGGCTTGATTCCTCACACTTCTGGGAGGTGGGTCCTCTGCTGTGAGGTCACTCCTGCCTGGCTGGCACACGTCGCCTTGGCCACATGGGCCCTCTGGTTGCAGTTGGAGCGTGCTGGGAGCCTCCTCCCGTCGGTGATGAGGGCCCTCTGGCGTCAGGCCCTAACTGCTGGGCTCCCCACATTTTCTGATGTGTGCCCACTTGTGCGATGACACTCCTGCCAGGTTCCCATCCCCATGCGGATTTGGGCCTTCTGTTCTGAGGTGCCAACGGCTGGGTTGCTCACAGCGTCAGGATGTGGGCCCTCTGCTATGAGTTCACTCCGGCATGCATCCCATACCCTCGGTGCTCTGGGCCACCTGCTTGGAGCTTCCAACTGCAGGATTCCTTACCTTTTTTCTTCTATGGGCCGTGTGTTGTGAGACACTTCCTGCCTGCCTCACTCTGAGCCCCTTGTTGATGTGGGTCTTCTGGTTTGAGGCCACATGTGGTGGGCTCCTCGCCTTTCAATGATGTGGCCCCACTGGAGTGAGAACACTCCTGCCTGGTTCCCATCCCCTTGGGGATGTGGGCCCTCTGGTGAGAGTCTCATCCTGGTTGGGTTCCTCACAGTTTCGTAAGGTTGGCCCTCTGCCCTGAGGTCACTCCTGCCTGGCTGGCACACCCCGCCTTGGTGACGTCGGCCCTCTGGCGGCAGTTGGAGCGTGCTGGGAGCCTTCTCCTCTCGGTGATGAGGACATTCTGGTGTCAGGCCCTAACTGCTGGGTACCCATATTTTCTGATACGTGTTAAGTGGTGAGAGGACACTACTGCCAGGTACACATCCCCATGCGGTTTTGGGCCTTCTTCTCTGGGGTCACAACGGCTGGGTTGCTCACAGTGTCAGGATGTGGCCCCTCTGCTGTGACTTCAATCCGGCATGGATCCCATTGCCTTGGTGCGCTGGAACAACTGCTTGGAGCTTCCAACTGCTGGGTTCCTCACCTTTTTCCTTCTATGGGCCCTGCGTTGTGAGGCTAGTCCTCCGAGCCCCTTGGAGATTTGGGTCCTCTGGTTTAGGTCCTCTGGTTTAGGCCACATGTTCTGGGTTCCTCACCTTTCTATGATTTGGCCACACTGGTGTGAGGCCACTCCTGCCTGGATCCCATTCCCTTGGTGATGTGGGCCTTCTGGTGAGAGGCTTATCCTGGCTGGGTACTTCACCCTTCTGTGACGTAGACACTCTGCTGTGTGGTCACTGCTGCCTGGCTTGCGCAAGTCACCTTGGCGACGTGGTCCCTCAGCTGGGAGTTGGTGCCTGCTGGGAGTCTCCTCCCCTCGGTAATGAGGGCCCTCTGGCGTCTCTTCTGATGTGTGCCCTCTGGTGGGAGTACACTCCTGCCAGGTTCCCAACCACATGGGAATATGGGCCTTCTGCTCTGTGGTCCCAACCGCTGGGTTGTTCACAGTTTCGTGATGAGGGCCCTCTGTTGTGAGTTCACACCGGCCGGGATCCCATAGCCTCGCTGCCCCTTGCCGCCTGCTGGGAGGTTTCAACTGCGGGATTCCTCACCTTTTTTATTTTATGGGCCCTCTGTTTGAGACACCTCCTGCCTGCCTCACTCTGAGCCCCTTGTTGATGTGGGTCCTCTGGTTTAGGCCATATGTTCTGGGTTCCTCACTTTTCTATGATTTGGCCATACTGGTGTGAGGCCACTCCTGCCTGGTTGTGATCCCCTTGGTGATGTGGGCCCTCTGGTGAGAGTCTTATCCTGGCTGGGTTCCTCCCCCTTCTGTGACGTAGGCCCTCTGCTGTGAGGTCACTCCTGCCTGGCTGACGCACGTCACCTTGGCGACGTGGGCCCTCAGTTGGGACTTGGTGCCTGCTGGGAGTCTCCTCCCCTCGGTAATGAGGGCCTTCTGGCGTCAGGCCCCAACTCCTGGGCTCCCAAAGTTTTCTGATGTGTGCCCTGTGGTGGGAGTACACTCCTGCCAGGTTACCAACCCCATGGGAAAGTGGGCCTTCTATTCTGTGGTCCCAACACCTGTGTTGTTCACAGTTTCATGATGAGGGCCCTCTGTTGTGAGTTCACACTGGCCGGGATCCCATCGCCTCGCTGCTCCTTGCCGCATGCTAGGCGGTTCCAACTGCGGGATTCCTCACCTTTTTCATTCTATGGGTCCTCTGTTTTGAGGCTCCTCCTGCCTGCCTCACTCCCAGCCTCTTGGAGATGTGGGTCCTCTTTTTTAGGCCACATGTTCTGGGTTCTTCGCCTTTCTATGATTTGGTCACACTGGTGTGAGGTCACTCCTGCCTGCATCCGATCCCCTTGGTGATGTGGGCCCTCTTGTAACAGTCTGATCCTGGCTGGGTTCCTTACTCTTCTGTGAGGTGGGACCTCTGCTGTGAGGTAACTCCTGCCTGGATTGCTCCCGTTGCCTTGGTGATGTCGGACCTCTGGTGGCAGTTGGAGCCTTCTTGTACACTCCTCTCCAAGGTGATGCGGGCCCTCTTGCATCAGGCTCTAACTGCTGGGCTCCCCACGATTTCTGATGTGAGCCCAGTGATGCCAGGACACTCCTGTAAGTTTCCAATTCTCATGGGGATGTGGGCCTTCTGCTCTGTGGTCGCAACGTCTGGGTTGCACAAAGTTTCGTTAGGTTGGCACTCCGGTGTTAGTTCCCTCAGGCCTAGATCCCATAGCCTCTGTGCCCTGGGCCACCTGCTGGGAGGTTCCAAGTGCTGGATTCCTCACCTTTCTTATACTTTGGGCCCTGTGTTGTGAGGCTCCTCCTGCCTGCCTCACACCGAGCCCCTTGGTGATGTAGGTCTTCTGGTTTGAGACCACGTGTGCCGTTTGCCTCAACTTATAGGGATGTGGCACTACTGGTGCGATGACACTCCTGCCAGGTTCCCATCCCCATGCAGATTTGGACCTTCTGTTCTGAGGTCCCAGCGGCTGGGTTGCTCACAGTGTCAGGATGTGGGCCCTCTGCTGTGAGTTCACTTCGGCATGGATCCCATACCCTCGGTGCCCTGGGCCACCTGCTTGGACCTTCCAACTGCTGGATTCCTCACCTTTTTTCTTCTATGGGCCCTGTGTTGTGAGACATCTCCTGCCTGACTCACTCCGAGCCCCCTTTTTATGTGGCTCTTTTGGTTTGAGGCCACATGTGCTGGGTGCCTCACCTTTCAGTGATGTGGCCCCACTGTTACGAGCACACTCCTGCCTGGTTCGCATCCCCTTGGTGCTGTGGGCCCTCTGGTGAGAGTCTGATCCTGTTTCGGTTCCTCACACTTCCGTGAGCTTGGCCCTCTGCTCTGAGGTCACTCCTGCCTGGTTGGCACACCTCGCCTTGGCGACGTAAGCCCTCTGGTGGCATTTGGAACGTGCTGGGAGCCTTCTCCCCAGAGTGATGAGGGCCCTTTGGCGTCAGGCCCTAACTGCTGGGTACTCAAATTTTCTATTACGTACTAAGTGGTGCTGGGACACTCCTGCCAGGATCCCATCCCCATGGGGATGTGGGCCTTCTGCTCTGAGGTCCCAATGGCTGGGTTGCTCACAGTTTCATGATGTGGGCCCTGTGCTGTGAGTTCGCTTTGGCCTGGATCCCATAGACTCCGTGCTCTGGGCCACTTGCTGCGAGGTTTCAACTGCTGGATTCCTCACATTTTTTAATCTATGGGCCCTGTGTTGTTAGGCTAGTCCTGCCTGCCTCACTCCGAGCACCTTGGAGAGGTGGGCCCTCTGGTGAGAGTCTCATCCTTGCTGGGTTCCTCACTCTCCTTTGAGGTGGGCCCTCTTCTGTGAGGTAACTCCTGCCTGGCTTGCTCCCGTTGCCTTGGTGACGTTGGTCATCTGGTGGCAGTTGGAGCCTGCTGGGAGCCTCCTCTCCTAGGTGATGAGGGCCCTCTGGCGTCAGGCTCTAAGTGCTGGCACCCCACGTTTTCTGACTGAGCCCAGTGATGCCAGGACACTCCTGTAAGTTCCCATCCCTATGGGGATGTGGGCCTTCTGCTCTGTGGTCCCAACGCCTGGGTTGCTCACAGTTTCGTGATGTTGGTTCTCTGGTGTTAGTTCACTCAGGCCTAGATCCCATAGCCTCTGTGCTCTGGGCCGCCTGCTGGGAGGTTCCAACTGCTGGATTCCTCACCTTTCTTATACTTTAGGCCCTGTGTTGTGAGGCTCCTCCTGCCTGCCTCACACCGAGCCCCTTGGTGATGTAGGTCTTCTGGTTTGAGACCACGTGTGCCGTTAGCCTCACCTTCTGGGGATGTGGCCCTACTGGTGCGATGACACTCCTGCCAGATTCCCATCCCCATGCAGATTTGGACCTTCTGTTCTGAGGTCCCAGCGGCTGGGTTGCTCACAGTGTCAGGATGTGCGCCCTCTGCTGTGAGTTCACTCCGGCATGGATCCCATTGCCTTGGTGCCCAGGGCCACCTGCTTGGAGCTTCCAACTGCTGGATTCCTCACCTTTTTTCTTCTATGGGCCCTGTGTTGTGAGACATCTCCTGCCTGACTCACTCCGAGCCCCTTTTTGATGTGGCTGTTCTGGTTTGAAGCCACATGTGCTGGGTTCCTCACCTTTCAATGATGTGGCCCCACTGGTGTGAGCACACTCCTGCCTGGTTCGCATCCCCTTGGTGATGTGGACCCTCTGGTGAGAATCTGATCCTGGTTGGGTTCCTCACACTTCTGTGAGCTTGGCCCTCTGCTCTGAGGTCATTCCTTCCTGGCTGGCACACCCAGCCGTGGTGACGTCGGCCCTCTGGTGGCAGTTGGAGCGGGCTGGGAGCCTCCTCCCCTCAGTGATGAGGGCCCTTTGGCGTCAGGCCCTAACTGCTGGGTACCCACATTTTCTAGTACGTACTAAGTGGTGCGAGGATACTCCTGGCAGGTTCCCATCCACATGGGGATTTGGGCCTTCTGCTCTGAGGTCCCAACGGCTGGGTTGCTCACAGTTTCATGATGTGGGCCCTCTGCTGTGAGTTCAGTTCGGCCTGGATCCCATAGACTCCGTGCTCTGGGCCGCCTGCTGCGAGGTTCCAACTGCTGGATTCCTCACATTTTTTAATCTATGGGCCCTGTGTTGTTAGGCTAGTCCTGCCTGCCTCACTCCGAGCACCTTGGAGATGTGGTTCCTGTGGTTTAGGCCACATGTTCTGGGTTCCTCACCTTTCCATTATTTGGGCACACTGGTGTGAGGATACTTCTGCCTGGTTCCGATCCCCTTGGTGATGTGGGCCCTCTGGTGAGAGTCTTATCCTGGCTGGGTTCCTCACCCTTCTGTGACATTTGCCCTCTTCTGTGAGGTCACTCCTGCCTGGCTAGCGCACGTCACCTTGGCGACGTGGGCCCTCAGTTGGGATTTGGTGCCTGCTGGGAGTTTCCTCCCTTCGGTAATGAGGGCCCTCTGGCGTCAGGTCCTAACTCCTGGGCTCCCAAACTTTTCTGATGTGTGCCCTGTGGTGCGAGTACACTCCTGCCAAGTTGCCAACCCCATGGGAATGTGGGCCTTCTGCTCTGTGGACTCAACGCCTGGGTTGTTCACAGTTTCATGATGAGGGCCCTCTGTTGTGAGTTCACACCGGCCGGGATCCCATAGCCTCGCTGCTCCTTGCCACCGGCTGGGACGTTCCAACTGCGGGATTCCTCACCTTTTTTATTCTATGGGCCCTCTGTTTTGAGGCTACTCCTGCCTGCCTCCCTCCCAGACCCTTGGTGATGTGTGTCCTCTGGTTTGAGGCCACGTGTGTTGGGTCCCTCACCTTTCGATGATATGGCCCCAATGGTGTGAGGACACTCCTGCCTGGTTCACATCCCCTTGTTGTTGTGGGCCCTCTGGTGAAAGTCTGATCCTTGCTGGGTTCCTGACCCTTCTTTGAGGTGGGCCCTCTTCCTTGAGGTAACTCCTGCCTGGCTTGCTCCCATTGCCTTGGTGACGTCGGCCATCTGGTGGCAGTTGGGGCCTGCTGGAGCCTCCTCTCCTAGGTGATGAGGGCCCTCTGGCATCAGGCTCTAACTGCTGGGCACCCCACGTTTTCTGACTGAGCCCAGTGATGCCAGGACACTCCTGTAAAGTTCCCATCCCCATGCGGATGTGGGCCTTCTGCTCTGTGGTCCCATCGCCTGGGTTGCTCACAGTTTCGTGATGTTGGTTCTCTGGTGTTAGTTCACTCAGGCCTAGATCCCATAGCCTCTGTGCTCTGGCGCGACTGCTGGGAGGTTCCAACTGCTGGATTCCGCCCCTTTTTTATACTTTGGGCCCTGTGTTGTGAGGCTCCTCCTGCCTGCCTCACTCCAAGCCCCTTGGTGATGTAGGTCCTCTGGTTTCAGGCCACATGTGCCGGTTGCCTCACCTTTTAGGTATGTGACCCCACTGGTGTGAGGACACTCCTGACTGGTTCCCATCCTCTTGTTGATGTGCGCCCTCTGGTGAGAGTCTGACCCTGGCTTGATTCCTCACACTTCTGGGAGGTGGGTCCTCTGCTGTGAGGTCACTCCTGCCTGGCTGGCACACGTCGCCTTGGCCACATGGGCCCTCTGGTTGCAGTTGGAGCGTGCTGGGAGCCTCCTCCCGTCGGTGATGAGGGCCCTCTGGCCTCAGGCCCTAACTGCTGGGCTCCCCACATTTTCTGATGTGTGCCCACTTGTGCGATGACACTCCTGCCAGTTTCCCATCCCCATGCGGATTTGGGCCTTCTGTTCTGAGGTGCCAACGGCTGGGTTGCTCACAGCGTCAGGATGTGGGCCCTCTGCTGTGAGTTCACTCCGGCATGCATCCCACACGCTCGGTGCTCTGGGCCACCTGCTTGGAGCTTCCAACTGCAGGATTCCTTACCTTTTTTCTTCTATGGGCCGTGTGTTGTGAGACACTTCCTGCCTGCCTCACTCTGAGCCCCTTGTTGATGTGGGTCTTCTGGTTTGAGGCCACATGTGGTGGGTTCCTCGCCTTTCAATGTTGTGGCCCCACTGGAGTGAGAACACTCCTGCCTGGTTCCCATCCCCTTGGGGATATGGGCCCTCTGGTGAGAGTCTCATCCTGGTTGGGTTCCTCACAGTTTCGTAAGGTTGGCCCTCTGCCCTGAGGTCACTCCTGCCTGGCTGGCACACCCCGCCTTGGTGACGTCGGCCCTCTGGCGGCAGTTGGAGCGTGCTGGGAGCCTTCTCCTCTCGGTGATGAGGACATTCTGGTGTCAGGCCCTAACTGCTGAGTAGCCACATTTTCTGATACGTGTTAAGTGGTGAGAGGACACTACTGCCAGGTACCCATCCCCATGCGGTTTTGGGCCTTCTTCTCTGGGGTCACAACGGCTGGGTTGCTCACAGTGTCAGGATGTGGCCCCTCTGCTGTGACTTCAATCTGGCATGGATCCCATTGCCTTGGTGCTCTGGGACAACTGCTTGGAGCTTCCAACTGCTGGATTCCTCACATTTTTTATTCTATGGGCCCTGCGTTTTGAGGCTAGTCCTCCGAGCCCCTTGGAGATGTGGGTCCTCTGGTTTAGGTCCTCTGGTTTAGGCCACATGTTCTGGGTTCCTCACCTTTCTATGATTTGGCCACACTGGTGTGAGGCCACTCCTGCCTGGATCCCATTCCCTTGGTGATGTGGGCCTTCTGGTGAGAGTCTTATGCTGGCTGGGTACTTCACCCTTCTGTGACGTAGACACTCTGCTGTGAGGTCACTGCTGCCTGGCTGGCGCACGTCACCTTGGCGACGTGGTCCCTCAGCTGGGAGTTGGTGCCTGCTGGGAGTCTCCTCCCCTCGGTAATGAGGGCCCTCTGTCGTCAAGCCCTAATTCCTGGGCTCCCATACTCTTCAGATGTGTGCCCTCTGGTGGGAGTACACTCCTGCCAGGTTCCCAACCACATGGGAATATGGGCCTTCTGCTCTGTGGTCCCAACCGCTGGGTTGTTCACAGTTTCGTGATGAGGGCCCTCTGTTGTGAGTTCACAGCGGCCGGGATCCCATAGCCTCGCTGCCCCTTGCCGCCTGCTGGGAGGTTCCAACTGCGGGATTCCTCACCTTTTTTATTTTATGGGCCCTCTGTTTGAGACACCTCCTGCCTGCCTCACTCTGAGCCCCTTGTTGATGTGGGTCCTCTTTTTTAGGCCACATGTTCTGGGTTCTTCGCCTTTCTATGATTTGGTCACACTGGTGTGAGGCCACTCCTGCCTGCATCCGATCCCCTTGGTGATGTGGGCCCTCTTGTAACAGTCTGATCCTGGCTGGGTTCCTTACTCTTCTGTGAGGTGGGACCTCTGCTGTGAGGTAACTCCTGCCTGGATTGCTCCCATTGCCTTGGTGATGTCGGACCTCTGGTGGCAGTTGGAGCCTTCTTGTACACTCCTCTCCAAGGTGATGCGGGCGCTCTTGCGTCAGGATCTAACTGCTGGGCTCCCCACGATTTCTGATGTGAGCCCAGTGATGCCAGGACACTCCTGTAAGTTTCCAATTCTCATGGGGATGTGGGCCTTCTGCTCTGTGGTCGCAACGTCTGGGTTGCACAAAGTTTCGTTATGTTGGCACTCCGGTGTTAGTTCACTCAGGCCTAGATCCCATAGCCTCTGTGCCCTGGGCCAACTGCTGGGAGGTTCCAAGTGCTGGATTCCTCACCTTTCTTATACTTTGGGCCCTGTGTTGTGAGGCTCCTCCTGCCTGCCTCACACCGAGCCCCTTGGTGATGTAGGTCTTCTGGTTTGAGACCACGTGTGCCGTTTGCCTCAACTTATAGGGATGTGGCACTACTGGTGCGATGACACTCCTGCCAGGTTCCCATCCCCATGCAGATTTGGACCTTCTGTTCTGAGGTCCCAGCGGCTGGGTTGCTCACAGTGTCAGGATGTGGGCACTCTGCTGTGAGTTCACTTCGGCATGGATCCCATACCCTTGGTGCCCTGGGCCACCTGCTTGGACCTTCCAACTGCTGGATTCCTCACCTTTTTTCTTCTATGGGCCCTGTGTTGTGAGACATCTCCTGCCTGACTCACTCCGAGCCCCCTTTTTATGTGGCTCTTTTGGTTTGAGGCCACATGTGCTGGGTGCCTCACCTTTCAGTGATGTGGCCCCACTGTTATGAGCACACTCCTGCCTGGTTCGCATCCCCTTGGTGCTGTGGGCCCTCTGGTGAGAGTCTGATCCTGGTTGGGTTCCTCACACTTCCGTGAGCTTGGCCCTCTGCTCTGAGGTCACTCCTGCCTGGTTGGCACACCTCGCCTTGGCGACTTAGGCCCTCTGGTGGCATTTGGAACGTGCTGGGAGCCTCCTCCCCACAGTGATGAGGGCCCTTTGGCGTCAAGCCCTAACTGCTGGGTACTCACATTTTCTATTACGTACTAAGTGGTGCTGGGACACTCCTGCCAGGTTCCCATCCCCATGGGGATGTGGGCCTTCTGCTCTGAGGTCCCAATGGCTGGGTTGCTCACAGTTTCATGATGTGGGCCCTGTGCTGTGAGTTCGCTTTGGCCTGGATCCCATAGACTCCGTGCTCTGGGCCGCTTGCTGCGAGGTTTCAACTGCTGGATTCCTCACATTTTTTAATCTATGGGCCCGGTGTTGTTAGGCTAGTCCTGCCTGCCTCACTCCGAGCACCTTGGAGAGGTGGGCCCTCTGGTGAGAGTCTCATCCTTGCTGGGTTCCTCACTCCCCTTTGAGGTGGGCCCTCTTCTGTGAGGTGACTCCTGCCTGGCTTGCTCCCATTGCCTTGGTGACGTCGGCCATCTGGTGGCAGTTGGAGCCTGCTGGGAGCCTCCTCTCCTAGGTGATGAGGGCCCTCTGGCGTCAGGCTCTAAGTGCTGGCACCCCACGTTTTCTGACTGAGCCCAGTGATGCCAGGACACTCCTGTAAGTTCCCATCCCTATGGGGATGTGGGCCTTCTGCTCTGTGGTCCCAACGCCTGGGTTGCTCACAGTTTCGTGATGTTGGTTCTCTGGTGTTAGTTCACTCAGGCCTAGATCCCATAGCCTCTGTGCTCTGGGCCGCCTGCTGGGAGGTTCCAACTGCTGGATTCCTCACCTTTCTTATACTTTAGGCCCTGTGTTGTGAGGCTCCTCCTGCCTGCCTCACACCGAGCCCCTTGGTGATGTAGGTCTTCTGGTTTGAGACCACGTGTGCCGTTAGCCTCACCTTCTGGGGATGTGGCCCTACTGGTGCGATGACACTCCTGCCAGGTTCCCATCCCCATGCATATTTGGACCTTCTGTTCTGAGGTCCCAGCGGCTGGGTTGCTCACAGTGTCAGGATGTGCGCCCTCTGCTGTGAGTTCACTCCGGCATGGATCCCATTGCCTCGGTGCCCTGGGACACCTGCTTGGAGCTTCCAACTGCTGGATTCCTCACCTTTTTTCTTCTATGGGCCCTGTGTTGTGAGACATCTCCTGCCTGACTCACTCCGAGCCCCTTTTTGATGTGGCTGTTCTGGTTTGAAGCCACATGTGCTGGGTTCCTCACCTTTCAATGATGTGGCCCCACTGGTGTGAGCACACTCCTGCCTGGTTCGCATCCCCTTGGTGATGTGGACCCTCTGGTGAGAGTCTGATCCTGGTTGGGTTCCTCACACTTCTGTGAGCTTGGCCCTCTGCTCTGAGGTCATTCCTTCCTGGCTGGCACACCCCGCCGTGGCGACGTCGGCCCTCTGGTGGCAGTTGGAGCATGCTGGGAGCCTCCTCCCCTCAGTGATGAGGGCCCTTTGGCGTCAGGCCCTAACTGCTGGGTACCCACATTTTCTAGTACGTACTAAGTGGTGCGAGGATACTCCTGCCAGGTTCCCATCCACATGGGGATGTGGGCCTTCTGCTCTGAGGTCCCAACGGCTGGGTTGCTCACAGTTTCATGATGTGGCCCCTCTGCTGTGAGTTCACTTCGGCCTGGATCCCATAGACTCCGTGCTCTGGGCCGCCTGCTGCGAGGTTCCAACTGCTGGATTCCTCACATTTTTTATTCTATGGGCCCTGTGTTTTTAGGCTAGTCCTGCCTGCCTCACTCCGAGCACCTTGGAGATGTGGTTCCTGTGGTTTAGGCCACATGTTCTGGGTTCCTCACCTTTCCATTATTTGGCCACACTGGTGTGAGGATACTTCTGCCTGGTTCCGATCCCCTTGGTGATGTGGGCCCTCTGGTGAGAGTCTTATCCTGGCTGGGTTCCTCACACTTCTGTGACATTTGCCCTCTTCTGTGAGGTCACTCCTGCCTGGCTAGCGCACATCACCTTGGCGACGTGGGCCCTAAGTTGGGATTTGGTGCCTGCTGGGAGTTTCCTCCCTTCGGTAATGAGGGCCCTCTGGCGTCAGGCCCTAACTCCTGGGCTCCCAAACTTTTCTGATGTGTGCCCTGTGGTGCGAGTACACTCCTGCCAGGATGCCAACCCCATGGGAATGTGGGCCTTCTGTTCTGTGGTCCCAACAGCTGTGTTGTTCACAGTTTAATGATGAGGGCCCTCTGTTGTGAGTTCACACTGGCTGGGAACCCATAGCCTCGCTGCTCCTTGCCGCATGCTAGGAGGTTCCAACTGCGGGTTTCCTCACTTTTTTATTCTATGGGTCCTCTGTTTTCTGGCTCCTCCTTCCTGCCTCACTTCCAGCCCCTTGGAGATGTGGGTCCTCTTGTTTAGGCCACATGTTCTGGGTTCCTCACCTTTCTCTTATTTGGCCACACTGGTGTGAGGCCACTCCTGCCTGGATCCGATCCCCTTGGTGATGTGGGCCCTCTGGTGAGAGTCTGATCCTGGCTGGGTACCTCACCCTTCTGTGAGGTGGGCCCTCTGACATGAGGTCACTCCTGCCTGGGTGGCACACGTCGCCTTGGTGACATGGGCCCTCTGTTGGCCATTGGAGTGTGCTGGGAGCCTCCTCCCCTCTTTAATGAGGGCCCTGGATAAAACGCATATGCCCTTCTTGGCCAAGTGCATCATTGTCGACGTACTGCCTCTTTTCCTATGCTTTAAATGCAGTTACTGTCTACCTCCTGAAATCGGTTTCCTTCAATTCTGCCCCACTTTCAAGTCTGCTTTGCAGCCTTACTTCAATATATTTTTGGAAGATAGCTGTCATTGATAACTGCAGGTTTGTGAATGACAGTGCCCCTGAGCTCTTTTTTTCAACTAGCTTTCTTTTGAGCTAGCCGCAAAACTGCAGGATTGCTTCAGGCCCTAATCTTGTTCCGGCATGGCACGCTGAGCCTTTGGTTCATTCCTCTTCCTGGTGGGAAATGAGAGTTAAATTTGCCCGTGCAGACAGCTACAGCTACTCTCTCATTAGTTCTCCCTATTCCTGTTCATCTTGCGCAGAAATTGCAAACTGTGCCAAACAGGAGATAAAGGCACTGACTGTCCAAGTGGGGAGACTGTTAGTAAAGGGTCTGGAATTGTGAACCCGAGAAAAAGCGGACGAAAACGAACATGCATTTGAAAACGTTTCCCGGACACATGGTGCACCATACTGTGGGATTCCCATGCATGTTTTAGCTGAAGGAAGAATCCCTTAAACCTGGAGAGTTGGGACCCATGGAACTGGTACCATGCAGTATGATTTCAAAGGGTCTGCATTTGCTCATCGAACCTCACCAATACTATCAGCCCGAAGTGTCCATCCTTATGTCTCACTCAGCTCTGTGTGTAGATGAGGTAAATCCAGGTTGCATCACAAGCACTGAATGAAATATTTAAGAATTGCTCTCCATTTCACTGTCATTGTGTTTAGTTTTTTTAATTAATTTTGATAATGGGATTTATCGGATTTTCTCTGCTGCATTCATGCAGCTGTACACAGGCTTGATTCTCTTATGGAGACATATAAATCCATGGGTTTGAAGATTCTTACTAGTACGGTGTATTGCTAGGCGTTGAATATGGGGTGTATAGTCCATCTCGTTGAGCAAGGGGTAGGTCTTGACTATTACATATTTGACTTATGGAATGGTATCTGTGCTAATTTCTATCTCTGGTTTTATGCAGCACCCCAACTCACCTTTCCCCTTAAGCAAACATAAGTTGTTTTTCTAAATTTGAGACCCTGTTCTGTTTTGTAATTCAGTTCATGTGTAGCCAAGATTACATTCCGTGTATTAGTGATATCTTATGATGTTTCATTTTCTGTGTGACTTATTTCACTTGAATCATCGTACCTGAATCCACTCATTATGCCACGACGGGCCTGATGACATAGATTTCATTGGTGAGTGATATTCCTTTGTACGTACGTACCACAACTTCTTTATCCATTTTTCGCTTTCTGGGATATTTAACTTGTACTGTAGACGAGGTTCTTGTAAACAGAGCCGTCTGAAACTTTGGGGTATCTGTGTGTTTCTGATTTTAATTTCCCTAAGCTATAGGACCATAAGTGGAAGTGCCGTAGGCTCCGTTGCTTTGTTTTTTAGGTGTTTCAGGAAACACCATACACTACTCCAGAGTGGCTGTTGGCAATTTACATCCCACCCATCAGCATAACAAGGCTCCCTGTTCTCCAAGGCCTGTGCTGCATTTCTGGATTTGACACTTTTTTCAGATGTCCCTTTTGAGCGGTGGGCAGTGAGACGTCACTATAGTGCAGATTTCTTTAACATGCTTGCTTGGTTGGCCAAAAAGGGCGTATGCTTTTTTTCCTGAATATATTCAGGAAAAAACGCATATGCCCTTTTTGGCCAAGTGCATCATTGTCGACGTTCTGCCTCTTTTCCTATGCTTTAAATGCAATTCCAGTCTACCCCCTGAAATCGTTCTCCTGCAATTCTGCCCCGCTTTCAAGTCCTCTTCGCAGCCTTCCTTCAATACATTTTCGGACGATAGCTGTCATTTATAACTCTGCAGGTTTGTGAATTACAGTGCCCCTGAGCTCCTTTCTTCAAATCGCTTTCTTGTGAGCTGGCCGCAAACCCGCAGGATTGCTTCAGGCCCTAATCTGGTTCTGGCATGGCATGCTAAGCGTTTGGTTAATTCCACTTCTTGGTGGCAAATGAGCGTTAAATTTGCCTGTGCCACACCTACAGCTAGTCTCTCATTGGTTCTCCCTATTCCTGTTCATCTTGCGCAGAAATTGGAAACTGTGACAAACAGGAAGTTAAAGGCACTGACTCTCCAAGTGGGGAGAGTATTAGTAAATGGTCTGGAATTGTGAACCCGAGTAAAAGGGGACGGAAACTGAGATGCATTTGAAAACGTTTCCCGGTCACACGGTGCACCATACTTTGGGTTTCGCATGCATGATTTAGCTGAAGGAAGAATCGCTTAAACCTGGAGAGTTGGGACCCATGGAATGGGTACCATGCAGTATGACTTCAAAGGGTCTGCCTTTGCTCATCGAACCTCACCAATGCTATCAGCCGAAGTGTCCAACCTTATGTCTCACTCAGCTCTGGGTGTAGATAAGGTAAATCCAGGTTGCATCACAAGCCCTGCATGAATTATTTAAGAATTGCTCTCTATTTCACTGTCATTGTGTTTTGTTTTTGTAATTCATTTCGATAATGGGATTTATCGGATTTTCTCTGCTGCCTTCATGCAGCTGTACACACGCTTGTTTCTCTTATGGAGACATATAAATCCATGGGTTTGAAGATTCCTACTAGTCAGGTGTATTCCTAGGCGTTGAATATAGGGTGTTTAGCCCATTTCGTTGAGCAAGGGGTAGGTCTTGACTATTACATATTTGACTTATGGAATGGTATTTGTGCTAATTTCTATCTCTGGTTTTATGCAGCACCCCAACTCACCTTTCCCCTTAAGCAAACGTAAGTTGGTTTTCTAAATTTGAGACCCTGTCCTGTTTTGTAATTCAGTTCATATGTAGCCAAGATTACATTCCGTGTATTAGTGATATCTTATGATGTTGTATTTTCTGTGTGACTTACTTCACTTAGAATCATCGTACCTGAATCCACTCATTATGCCACAATGGGCCTGATGACATAGATTTCATTGGTGAGTGATATTCCATTGTACATACGTACCACAACTTCTTTATCCATTTTTCGCTTTCTGGGATATTTAACTTGTACCGTAGACGAGGTTCTTGTAAACACAGCCGTCTGAAACTTTGGGGTGGTTATGTGTTTCTGATTTTAATTTCCCTAAGCTATAGTACCATAAGTGAGGGTGCCGTAGGCTCCGTTGCTTTGTTTTTTAGGTGTTTGAGGATACACCATACAGTTCTCCAGAGTGACTCTTGGCAATTTACATCCCGCCCATCAGCATAACAAGGCTCCCTGTTCTCCATGGCCTGTGCTGCTTTTCTGGATTTTACACTTTTTTCAGATGGCCCTTTTGACCGGGGGGCAGTGAGAGTTCACTGTAGTGCAGATTTCTTTAACATGCTTGCTTGCTTGACCAAAAAGTGCGTATGCGTTTTTTCCTGAATATATTCAGGAAAAAACGCATACGCCCTTTTTGGCCAAGTGCATCATTTTCGACGTTCTGCCTCCTTTCCTATGCTTTAAATGCAATTCCAGTCTACCCCCTGAAATCGTTTTCCTGCAATTCTGCCCCGCTTTCAAGTCCTCTTCGCAGCCTTCTTTCAATATATTTTTGGACGATAGCTGTCATTTATAACTCTGTAGGTTTGTGAATTACAGTGCCTCTGAGCGCTTTTCTTCAAATCGCTTTCTTGTGAGCTGGCCGCAAACCCGCAGGATTGCTTCAGGCCCTAATCTGGTTCCGGGACGGCATGCTGAGCGTTTCGTTAAATCCTCTTCCTGGTGGGAAATGATCGTTAAATTTGCCGGTGCAGACACCTACAGCTACTCTCTCATTGGTTCTCCCTATTCCTGTTCACTGTGCGCAGAAATTGCAAACTGTGCCAAACAGGAGTTTAAAGGCACTGACTCTCCAAGTGGGGAGAGTGATAGTAATGGGTCTGGAATTGTGAACCCGAGAAAAAGGGGACGAAAACTGAAATGCATTTGAAAACGTTTCCCGGTCACACGGTGCACCATACTGTGGGCTTCCCATGCATGTTTTAGCTGAAGGAAGAATCCCTTAAACCTGGAGAGTTGGAACCCATGGAATTGGTCCCATGCAGTATGACTTCAAAGGGTCTGCATTTGCTCATCGAACCTCACCAATGCTATGAGCCCGAAGTGTCCAACCTTATGTCTCACTCAGCTCTGGGTGTAAATGAGGTAAATCCAGGTTGCATCACAAGCCCTGAATGAATTATTTAAGAATTGCTCTCTATTTCACTGTCATTGTGTTTTGTTTTTGTAATTCATTTTGATAAGGGGATTTATCGGATTTTCTCTGCTTCCTTCATGCAGCTGTACACACGCTTGATTCTCTTATGGAGACATATAAATCCATGGGTTTGAATATTCTTACTAGTCAGGTGTTTTCCTAGGCATTGAATATAGGGTTGTTAGTCCATTTCGTTGAGCAAGGGGTAGGTTTTGAGTATTACATATTTGACGTATGGAATGGTATCTGTGTTAATTTCCATCTCTGCTTTTATGCAGCACCACAACTGAACTTTCCCCTTAAGCAAACATAAGTTGGTTTTCTAAATTTGAGACCCTGTTCTGTTTTGTAATTCAGTTCATGTGTAGCCAAGATTACATTCGGTGTATTAGTGATATCTTATGATGTTTCATTTTCTGTGAGACTTACTTCACTTAGAATCATCGTACCTGAATCCACTCATTATGTCACGACGGGACTGATTACATTGATTTCATTGCAGAGTGATATTCCATTGTACATACGTAACACAACTTCTTTATCCATTTTTTGCTTTCTGCGATATTTAACTTGTGCCGTACATGAGGTTCTTATAAACAGAGCCATCCGACATTTTGGGGTGGCTGTGTGTTTCTGATTTTAATTTCCCTAAGCTATAGTACCATAAGTGGAAGTGCCGTAGGCTCCGTTGCTTTGTTTTTTAGGTGTTTGACGATACACCATACAGTTCTCCAGAGTGACTCTTGGCAATTTACATCCCGCCCATCAGCATAACAAGGCTCCCTGTTCTCCATGGCCTGTGCTGCTTTTCTGGATTTTACACTTTTTTCAGATGGCCCTTTTGACCGGGGGGCAGTGAGACTTCACTCTAGTGCAGATTTCTTTAACATGCTTGCTTGGTTGACCAAAAAGTGCGTATGCGTTTTTTCCTGAATATATTCAGGAAAAAACGCATACGCCCTTTTTGGCCAAGTGCATCATTTTCGACGTTCTGCCTCCTTTCCTATGCTTTAAATGCAATTCCAGTCTACCCCCTGAAATCGTTTTCCTGCAATTCTGCCCTGCTTTCAAGTCCTCTTCGCACACTTCCTTCAATATATTTTTGGATGATAGCTGTCATTTATAACTCTGCAGGTTTGTGAATTACAGTGCACCTGATCTCCTTTCTTCAAATCGCTTTCTTGTGAGGTGGCCGCAAACCCGCAGGATTGCTTCAGGCCCTAATCTGGTTCCGGCACGGCATGCTTTGCGTTTGGTTAATTCCTCTTTCTGGTTGGAAATGAGCGTTAAATTTGCCCGTGCAGACACCTACAGCTAGTCTCTCATTGGTTCTACCTATTCCTGTTCATCTTGCGCAGAAATTGCAAACTGTGCCAAACAGCAGGTTAAAGGCACTGGCTCCTCAAGTGAGGAGAGTGATAAAAGGGTCTGGAATGGTGAACCCGAGTAAAAGGGGACGAAAACTGAGATGCATTTGAAAACGTTTCCCGGTCACATGGTGCACCATACTGTGGGCTTCCCATGCATGTTTTAGCTGAAGGAAGAATCGCTTAAACCTGGAGAGTTGGGACCCATAGAATGGGTTCCATGAAGTATGACTTCAAATGGTCTGCATTTGCTCATCGAACCTCACCAATGCTATCAGCCCGAAGTGTCCAACCTTATGTCTCACTCAGCTCTGGGTGTAGATGAGGTAAATCCAGGTTGCATCAAAGGCCCTGAATGAATTATTTAAGAATTGCTCTCTATTTAACTGTCATTGTGTTTTGTTTTTGTAATTCATTTTGATAATGGGATTTATCGGCTTTTCTCTGCTGCATTCATGCAGCTGTACACACGCTTGTTTCTCTTATGGAGACATATAAATCCATGGGTTTGAAGATTCTTACTAGTCAGGTGTATTCCTAGGCGTTGAATATAGGGTGTTTAGCCCATTTCGTTGAGCAAGGGGTAGGTCTTGACTATTACATATTTGACGTATGGAATGGTATCTGTCCTAATTTCTATCTCTGGTTTTATGCAGCACCCCAACTCACATTTCCCCTTAAGCAAACATAAGTTGGTTTTCTAAATTTGAGACCCTGTTTTGTTTTGTAATTCAGTTCATGTGTAGCCAAGATTACATTCGGTGTATTAGTGATATCTTATGATGTTTCATTTTCTGTGTGACATATTTCACTTAGAATCATCGTAACTGAATCCACTCATTATGCCGTGACGGGCCAGATGACATAGATTTCATTGGTGAGTGATATTCCATTGTACGTACGTACCACAACTTCTTTATTCATTTTTCGCTTTCTGGGATATTTAACTTGTACCGTAGACGCGGTTCTTGTAAACAGAGCCGTCTGAAACATTGGGGTGGCTGTGTGTTTTTGATTTTAATTTCCCTAAGCTATAGGACCATAAGTGGAAGTGCCGTAGGCTCCGTTGCTTTGTTTTTTAGGTGTTTCAGGAAACACCATACACTTCTCCAGAGTGGCTCTTGGCAATGTACATCCCACCCATCAGCATAACATGGCTCCCTGTTCTCCATTGCCTGTGCTGCATTTCTGGATTTTACACTTTTTTCACATGGCCCTTTTGACCGGGGGGCAGTGAGACTTCATTGTAGTGCAGATTTCTTTAACATGCTTGCTTGGTTGGCCAAGAAGGGCGTATGAGTTTTTTCCTGAATATATTCAGGAAAAAACGCATACGCCCTTTTTGGCCAAGTGCATCATTGTCGACGTTCTGCCTCTTTTCCTGTGCTTTAAATGCAATTCCAGTCTACCCCCTGAAATCGTTTTCCTGCAATTCTGCCCCGCTTTCAAGTCCTCTTCGCAGCCTACCTTCAATATATTTTTGGACGATAGCTGTCATTTATAACTCTGCAGGTTTGTGAATTACAGTGCCCCTGAGCTCCTTTCTTCAAATCGCTTTCTTGTGAGCTGGCCGCAAACCCGCAGGATTGCTTCAGGCCCTAATCTGGTTCTGGCAAAGCATGCTGAGCGTTTGGTTAATTCCGCTTCCTGGTGGGAAATGAGCATTAAATTTGCCCGTGCAGACACCTACAGCTAGTCTCTCATTCGTTCTCCCTATTCCTGTTCACCTTGCGCAGAAATTGCAAACTGTGCCAAACAGGAGGTTAAAGGCACTGACTCTCCAAGTGGGGAGAGTGTTAGTAAAGGGTTTGGAATTGTGAACCCGAGTAAAAGGTGACGAAAACTGAGATGCATTTGAAAACGTTTCCCTGTGACACGGTGCACCATACTGTGGGTTTCCCATGCATGTTTTAGCTGAAGGAAGAATCGCTTAAACATGGAGAGTTGGGACCCATGGAATGGGTACCATGCAGTATGACTTCAAATGGTCTGCATTTGCTCATTGAACCTCACCAATGCTATCAGCCGAAGTGTCCAACCTTATGTCTCTCTCAGCTCTGGGTGTAGATGAGGTAAATCCAGGTTGCATCACAAGCCCTGAATGAATTATTTAAGAATTGCTCTCTATTTCACTGTCATTGTGTTTTGTTTTTGTAATTCATTTTGATAATGGGATTTATCGGATTTTCTCTGCTGCCTTCATGCAGCTATACACACGCTTGATTCTCTTATGGAGACATATAAATCCATGGGTTTGAAGATTCTTACTAGTCAGGTGTATTCCTAGGCATTGAATATAGGGTGTTTATCCCATTTCGTGGAGCAAGGGGTAGGTCTGGACTATTACATATTTAACTTATGGAATGCTATCTGTGCTAATATCTATCTCTGGTTTTATGCAGCACCCCAACTCACCTTTCCCCTTAAGCAAACATAAGTTGGTTTTCTAAATT
The DNA here is from genome assembly GCF_059928025.1 of Delphinapterus leucas. NCBI lineage: Eukaryota > Metazoa > Chordata > Mammalia > Artiodactyla > Monodontidae > Delphinapterus > Delphinapterus leucas. The sequence goes on along the minus strand of NW_028322239.1, from coordinate 8,565,640 downwards.
TGAGACCCTGTTCTGTTTTGTAATTCAGTTCATGTGTAGCCAAGATTACATTCGGTGTTTTAGTGATATCCTATGATGTTTCATTTTCTGTGTGACTTATTTCACTTAGAATCATCGTACCTGAATCCACTCATTATGCCACGACGGGCCAGATGACATAGATTTTATTGGTGAGTGATATTCCATTGTACGTACGTACCACAAATTCTTTATCCATTTTTCGCTTTCTGGGATATTTAACTTGTACCGTAGACGAGGTTCTTGTAAACAGAGCCGTCTGAAACTTTGGGGCGGCTGTGTGTTTTTGATTTTAATTTCCCTAATCTATAGGACCATAAGTGGAAGTGCCGTAGGCTCCGTTGCTTTGCTTTTTAGGTGTTTCAGGAAACACCATACACTTCTCCAGAGTGGCTCTTGGCAATTTACATCCCACCCATCAGAATAACAAGGCTCCCTGTTCTCCATGGCCTGTGCTGCATTTCTGGATTTTACACTTTTTTCAGATGGCCCTTTTGATCGGGGAGCAGTGAGACTTCACTGTAGTGCAGATTTCTTTAACATGCTTGCTTGGTTGGCCAAAAAGGGCCTATGCGTTTTTTCCTGAATATATTCAGGAAAAAACGCATACGCCTTTCTCGGCCAAGTGCATCATTGTCGACGTTCTGCCTCTTTTCCTATGCTTTAAATGCAATTCCAGTCTACCCCCTGAAATCGTTTTCCAGCAATTCTGCCCTGCTTTCAAGTCCTCTTCGCAGCCTTCCTTCAATATAGTTTTGGACGATAGCTGTCATTTATAACTCTGCAGGTTTGTGAATTACTTGGCCCCTGAGCTCCTTTCTTCAAATCGCTTTCTTGTGAGCTGGCCGCAAACCCGCAGGATTGCTTCAGGCCCTAATCTGGTTCAGGCACGACATGCTGAGCGTTTGGTTAATTCCTCTTCCTGGTTGAAAATGAGCGTTAAATTTGCCCGTGCAGACACCTACAGCTGGTCTCTCATTGGTTCTCCCTATTCCTGTTCATCGTGCGCAGAAATTGCAAACTGTGCCAAACAGCAGGTTAAAGGCACTGGCTCTCCAAGTGAGGAGAGTGTTAAAAGGGTCTGGAATGGTGAACCCGAGTAAAAGAGGTCAAAAACTGAGATGCATTTGAAAACGTTTCCCGGTCACACGGTGCACCATACTGTGGGTTTCCCATGCATGTTTTAGCTGAAGGAAGAATCGCTTAAAACTGGAGAGTTGGGACCCATGGAATGGGTTCCATGAAGTATGAGTTCAAATGGTCTGCATTTGCTCATCGAACCTCACCAATGCTATCAGCCCGAAGTGTCCAACCTTATGTCTCACTCAGATCAGGGTGTAGATGAGGTAAATCCAGGTTGCATCACAAGCCCTGAATGAATTATTTAAGAATTGCTCTCTATTTCACTGTAATTGTGTTTTGTTTTTGTAATTCATTTTGATAATGGGATTTATTGGCTTTTCTCTGCTGCATTCATGCAGCTGTACACACGCTTGATTCTCTTATGGAGACATATAAATCCATGGGTTTGAAAATTCTTTCTAGTCAGGTGTATTCCTAGGCGTTGAATATAGGGTGTTTAGCCCATTTCGTTGAGCAAGTTGTAGGTCTTGACTATTACATATTTGACGTATGGAATGGTATCTGTGCTAATTTCTATCTCTGGTTTTATGCAGCACCCAACTCACCTTTCCCCTTAAGCAAACATAAGTTGGTTTTCTAAATTTGAGACCCTGTTCTGTTTTGTAATTCAGTTCATGTGTAGCCAAGATTACATTCAGTGTATTAGTGATATCTTATGATATTTCATTTTCTGTGTGACTTATTTCACTTAGAATCATTGTACCTGAATTCAATCATTATGCCAAGACGGGCCTGATGATATAGATTTCATTGGTGAGTGAATTCCATTGTACGTACGTACCACAACTTCTTTATCCATTTTTCGCTTTCTGGGATATTTAACTTGTACCGTAGAAGTTGTTCTTGTAAACAGAGCCGTCAGAAACTTTGGGGTGGCTGTGTGTTTTTGATTTTAATTTCCCTAAGCTATAGGACCATAAGTGGAAGTGCCGTAGGCTCCGTTGCTTTGTTTTTTAGGTGTTTCAGGAAACACCATACACTTCTCCAGAGTGGCTGTTGGCAATTTACATCCCACCCATCATCATAACCTGGCTCCCTGTTCTCCATGGCCTGTGCTGCCTTTCTGGATTTTACACTTTTTTCAGATGGCCCTTTTGATAGGGGGGCAGTGAGACTTCATTTTAGTGCAGATTTCTCTAACATGCTTGCTTGGTTGGCCAAAAAGGGCGTATGCGTTTTTTCCTGAATATATTCAGGAAAAAACGCATACGCCCTTTTTTGCCAAGTGCATCATTGTCGACGTTCTGCCTCTTTTCCTATGCTTTAAATGCAATTCCAGTCTACCCCCTGAAATCGTTTTCCTGCAATTCTGCCCCGCTTTCAAGTCCTCTTCGCAGCCTTCCTTCAATATATTTTCGGACGATAGCTGTCATTTATAACTCTGCAGGTTTGTGAATTACAGTGCCCCTGAGCTCCTTTCTTCAAATCGCTTTCTTGTGAGCTGGCCGGAAACCCGCAGGACTGCTTCAGGCCCTAATCTGGTTCCGGTACGGCATGCTGAGCGTTTGGTTAATTCCTCTTCCTGGTTGGAAATGAGCGTTAAATTTGCCCGTGCAGACACCTACAGCTAGTCTCTCATTGGTTCTCCCTATTCCTGTTCATCTTGCGCAGAAATTGCAAACTGTGCCAAACAGGAGGTTAAAAGCACTGACTCTACAAGTGAGGAGAGTGTTAGTAAAGGGTCTGGAATTTTGAACCCGAGTAAAAGAGGACAAAACCTGAGATGCATTTGAAAACGTTTCCCGGTCACACGGTGCACCATACTGTGGGTTTCCCATGCATGTTTTAGCTGAAGGAAGAATCGCTTAAACCTGGAGAGTTGGGACCCATGGAATGGGTTCCATGAAGTATGACTTCAAATGGTCCGCATTTGCTCATCGAACCTCACCAATGCTATCAGCCCGAAGTGTCCAACCTTATGTCTCACTCAGCTCTGGGTGTAGATGAGGTAAATCCATGTTGCATCACAAACCCTGAATGAATTATTTAAGAATTGCTCTGTATTTCACTGTCATTGTGTTTTGTTTTTGTAATTCATTTTGATAATGGGATTTATCGGCTTTTCTCTGCTGCATTCATGCAGCTGTACACACGCTTGATTCTCTTATGGAGACATATAAATCCATGGGTTTGAAAATTCTTTCTAGTCAGGTGTATTCCTAATCGTTGAATATAGGGTGTTTAGCCCATTTCGTTGAGCAAGGTGTAGGTCTTGACTATTACATATTTGACGTATGGAATGGTATCTGCGCTAATTTCTATCTCTGGTTTGATGCAGCACCCCAACTCACCTTTCCCCTTAAGCAAGCATAAGTTGGTTTTCTAAATTTGAGACCCTGTTCTGTTTTGTAATTTAGGTCATGTGTAGCCAAGTTTACATTCCTTGTATTAGTGATATCTTATGATGTTTCATTTTCTGTGTGACTTATTTCACTTAGAATCATCGTACCTGAATCCACTCATTATGCCGCGACGGGCCTGATGACATAGATTTCATTGCTGAGTGATATTCCATTGTACGTACGTACCACAATTTCTTTATCCATTTTTCACATTCTGGGATATTTAACTTGTACCGTAGACGAGGATGTTGTAAACAGAGCCGTCCGACACTTTGGGGTGGCTGTGTGTTTTTGATTTTAATTTCCCTAAGCTATAGGACCATAAGTGGAAGTGCCGTATGCTCCGTTGCTTTGTTTTTTAGGTGTTCCATGAAACACCATACACTTCTCCAGAGCGGCTGTTGGCAATTTACTTCCCGCCCATCAGCATAACAAGGCAACCTGTTCTCCATGGCCTGTGCTGCCTTTCTGGATTTTACACTTTTTTCAGATGGCCCATTTGACCGGGGGGCAGTGAGACTTCATTGTAGTGCAGATTTCTTTAACATGCTTGCTTGGTTGGCCAAAAAGGGCGTATGCGTTTTTTCCTGAATATATTCAGGAAAAAACGCATACGCCTTTTTTGGCCAAGAGCATCATTGTCGACGTTCTGCCTCTTTTCCTATGCTTTAAATGCAATTCCCGTCTACCCCCTGAAATCGTTTTCCTGCAATTCTGCCCCACTTACAAGTCGTCTTCGCAGCCTTCCTTCAATATTTTTTTGGACGATAGCTGTCATTTATAACTCTGCATGTTTGTGAGTTACAGTGCCCCTGAGCTCCTTTCTTCAACTCGCTCTCTTGTGAGCTGGCCGCAAACCCGCAGCATTTCTTCAGGCCCTAATCTGATTCCGGCATGGCATGCTGAGCCTGTGGTTAATTCCTCTTCCTGGTGGGAAATGAGCGTTAAATTTGCCCGTGCAGACACCTACAGCTAGTCTCTCATTGGTTCTCCCTATTTCTGTTCATGTTGCGCAGAAATTGCAAACTGTGCCAAAGAGGAGGTTAAAGGCACTGACTCTCCAAGTGGGGAGAGTGTGAGTAAAGGGTCTGGAATGGTGAACCCGAGTAAAAGGGGACGAAAACTGAGATACATTTAAAACGTTTCCCGGTCACACTGTGCACCGTACTGTGGGTTTCCGATGCATGTTTTAGCTGAAGGAAGAATCCCTTAAACCTGGAGAGTTGGGACCCATGGCACGGGTACCATGCAGTATGACTTCAAAGGGTCTGCATTTGCTCATCGAACCTCACCAATGCTATCAGCCCGAAGTGCCCAACCTTATGTCTCACTCAGCTCTGGGTGTAGATGTGGTAAATCCAGGTTGCATCACAAACTCTGAATGAATTATTTAAGAACTGCTCTCTATTTCACTGTCCTTGTGTTTTGTTTTTGTAATTCATTTTGATAATGGGATTTATCGGATTTTCTCTGCTGCATTCATGCAGCTGTACACACGCTTGATTCTCTTATGGAGACATATAAATCCATGGGTTTTAAGATTCTTACTTCTCAGGTACATTCCCAGGTGTTGAATATGTGGTGTCGAGTCCATTTCGTTGAGCAAGGAGTAGGTCTTTTCTATTATATATTTGGCTTATGGAACGGTATCTGTGCTAATTTCAATCTCTGGTTTTATGCAGCACCCCAACACACCTTTCCCCTTAAGCAAGCATAAGTTGATTTTCTAAATTTGAGACCCTGTTCTGTTTTGTAATTCAGTTCATGTGTAGCCAAGTTTACATTCCGTGTATTAGTGATATCTTATGATGTTTCTTTTTCTGTGTGACTTATTTCTCGAAGTATCGTCCTACCTGAATCCACTCATTATGCCGCTATGGGCCTGATGACGTAGATTTCATTGCTGTGTGATATTACATTGTACGTACGTACCACAACTTCTTTATCCATTTTTCGCTTTCTGGGATATTTAACTTGTACCATAGATGAGGTTCTTGTATACAGAGTCGTCTGAAATTTTGGGTTGGCTGTGTGTTTTTGATTTTACTTTCCCTAAGCTACAGGACCATAAGTGGAAGTGCCATAGGCTGCGTTGCTTTGTTTCCTATGTGTTTCAGGAAACTCCATACACTTCTCCAGTTTGGCTGTTGGCAATTTACGTCCCGCCCATCTGCATAACAAGTCTCCATTTTCTCCATGGCCTGTCCTGCTTTTCTGATTTTTATACTTTTTTCAGATCGCCCTTTTGACCGGGGGTCAATGAGACTTCATTGTAGTGCAGATTTCTTTACACGCTTGCTTGGTTGGCCAAAAAGTGCGTATGCGTTTATTCCTGAATATATTCAGGAAAAAACGCATACGCCCTTTTTGGCCAAGTGCATCATTGTCGACATTCTGCTATTTTCCTAAGCTTTAGGTGGATTTCCTGTCTACCCCCTGAAATCGTTTTCCTGCAATTCTGCCCCGCTTTCAAGTCCTCTTCGAAGACTTACTTCAGTACATTTTTGGACGATAGCTGTCATTCATAACTCTGCAGGTTTGTGAATTACAGTGCCCCTGAGCTCCTTTCTTCAACTCGCTTTCTTGTGAGCTGGCCGCAAAACTGCAGGATTGCTTCAGGCCCTAATCTGTTTCTGGCAGGGCACGCTGAGCCTTTGGTTAATTCCTCTTCCTGGTGGGAAATGAGCGTTCCATTTGCCCGTGCAGACACTTACAGCTAGTCTCTCATTTGTTCTCCCTATTCCTGTTCATCTTGCGCAGAAATTGCAAACTGTGCCAAAGAGGAGGTTAAAGGCACTGACTCTCCAAGTGGGGAGAGTGTTAGTAAAGCGTCTGGAATGGTGAACCCGAGTACCAGGGGATGAAAACTGAGATGCATTTCAAAACGTTTCCCAATCACACGGTGGACCTTACTCTGGGTTTGCCATGCATGGTTTAGTTGAAGGAAGAATCCCTTAAACCTGGAGAGTTGGGACCCATGGAATGGGTACCATACAGTATGACTTCAAAGGGTCTGCATTTGCTCACCGAACCTCACCAATGCTATGAGCCCGAAGTGTCCAGCCTTATGTCTCACCCAGGTCTGGTTGTAGATGTGGTAAATCCAGATTGCATCACAAGCCCTGAATGAATTATTTAAGAATTGCTCTCTATTTCACTGTCATTGTGTGTTTTTTTTGAAATTTATTTTGATAATGGGATTTATCGGATTTTCACTGCTGCGTTTAGGCCAATGTACACACGCTTGATTTCCTTATGGAGACATATAAATCCATGGGTTTTAAGATTCTTACTTCTCAGGTATATTCCAAGGCGTTGAATATGGGGTGTTGAGTCCATTTCGTTGAGTAAGTCGTAAGTCTTTTCTATTATATATTTGGCTTATGGAACGGTATCTGTGCTAATTTCAATCTCTGGTTTTATGCAGAACCCCAACACACCTTTCCCCATAAGCAAGCATAAGTTGGTTTTCTAAATTTGAGACCCTGTTCTGTTTTGTAATTCAGTTCATGTGTAGCCAAGTTTACATTCCGTGTATTAGTGATATCTTATGATGTTTGTTTTTCTGTGTGACTTATTTCTCGTAGAATCATCGTACCTGAATCCACTCATTAGTCCGCTACGGGCCTGATGACGTAGATTTCATTGCTGAGTGATATTCCATTGTACGTACGTACAACAACTTCTTTATTCATTTTTTGGTTTCTCGGATATTTAACTTGCATCGTAGACGAGGTTCTTGTAAACAGAGCCGTCCCAAAATTTGGGGTGGCTGTGTGTGTTTGATTTCAATTTCCCTAAGCTATACGACCATAAGTGGAAGTGCCATAGGCTGTGTTTCTTTGTTTCCTACGTGTTTCAGGAAACACCATACACTTCTCCAGAGTGGCTGTTGGCAATTTACATCCCGCCCATCAGCATAACAAGGCTCCCTGTTCTCCATGACCTGTCCTGCCTTTCTGGATTTTACACCTTTTTCAGATGGCCCTATTCACCGGGGGGCAGTGAGACTTCATTGTAGTGCAGATTTCCTTTACACGCTTGCTTGGTTGGCCAAAAAGTGCGTATGCGTTTTTTCCTGAATATATTCAGGAAAAGAACGCATACGCCATTTTTGGCCAAGTGCATCATTGTCGACATTCTGCCTCTTTTCCTATGCTTTAAGTGCAATTCCAGTCTACCCCCTGAAATCGTTCTCCTGAAATTCTTCCCCTTTTTCAAGTCCTCTTCGAAGACTAACTTCAATATATTTTTGCACGATAGCTCTCATTCATAACTCTGCAGGTTTGTGAATTACAGTGCCCCTGAGCTCCTTTCTTCAACTCGCTTTCTTGTGTGCTGGCCGCAAAACCACAGGATTGCTTCAGGCCCTAATCTTTTTCCAGCAGGCACGCTGAGCCTTTGGTTAATTCCTCTTCCTGGTGGGAAATGAGCGTTCCATTTGCCCATGCACACACCTACAGCTAGTCTCTCATTGGTTCTCCTTATTCCTGATCATCTTGCGCGGAAATTGCAAACTGTGCCAAACAGGAGGTTAAAGGCAATGACTCTCCAAGTGGGGAGAGTGTTAGTAAAGCATCTGGAATGGTGAACCCGAGTACCAGGGGATGAAAACTGAGATGCATTTGAAAATGTTTCCCAATCACACGGTGGACCATACTCTGGGTTTCCCATGCATGTTTTACCTGAAAGAAGAATCCCTTAAACCTGGAGAGTTTGGACCCATGGAATGGGTACCATGCAGTATGACTTCAAAGGGTCTGCGTTTGCTCAACGAACCTCACCAATGCTATCAGCCCGAAGTGTCCAGCCTTATGTCTCACCCAGCTCTGGGTGTAGATGTGGTAAATCCAGGTTGCATCACATGCCCTGAATGAATTTTTGAAGAATTGCTCTCTATTTCACTGTCATTGTGTTTTGTTTTTGAAATTTATTTTGATAATGGGATTTATCGGATTTTCACTGCTGCGTTTAGGCCGCTATACACACGCTTGATTTCCTTAGGGAGATATATAAATCCATGGGTTTTAAGATTCTTACTTGTCAGGTATATTCCCAGGCGTTGAATATGGGGTGTTGAGTCCATTTCGTTGAGCAAGGAGTAGGTCTTGTCTATTATATATTTGGCTTATGGAACGGTATCTGTGCTAATTTCAATCTCTGGTTTTGTGCAGCACCACAACTCACCTTTCCCCATAAGCAAACATAAGGTGGTTTTCTAAATTTGAGACTCTGTTCTGCTTTGTAATTCAGTTCATGTGTAGCCATGTTTACATTCCGTGTATTAGTGATATCTTATGGTGTTTCTTTTTCTGTGTGTCTTATTTCTCGTAGAATCCTCGTACCTGAATCAACTCATTATGCCGCTACGGGCCTGATAACGTAGATTTCATTGCTGGGTGATATTCCATTGTAAGAAAGTACCACAACTTCTTTATCAATTTTTTGCTTTCTCGGATATTTAACTTGTACCGTAGACGAGGTTCTTGTAAACAGAGCCGTCCCATACTTTGGGGTGGCTGTGTGTTTTTGATTTTAATTTCCCTAAGCTATAGGACCATATGTGGAAGTGCCATAGGCTGTGTTGCTTTGTTTCCTACGTGTTTCAGGAAACACCATACACTTCTCCAGAGTGGCTGTTGGCAATTTACATCCCGCCCATCAGCATAACAAGGCTCCCTGTTCTCCATGACCTGTGCTGCCTTTCTGTATTTTACACTTTTTTCAGATGGCCCTTTTGACCGGGGGGCAATGAGACTTCATTGTAGTGCAGATTTCCTTTACACCCTGGCTTGGTTGGCCAAAAAGTGCTTATGCGTTTTTTCCTGAATATATTCAGGAAAAAACGCATACGCCCTATGTGGCCAAGTGCATCATTGTCAACATTCTGCCTGTTTTCCTATGCTTTAAGTGCAATTCCAGTCTACCCCCTGAAATCGTTTTCCTGAAATTCTGACCCGCTTTCAAGTCCTCTTTGAAGACTTACTTCAATATGTTTTTGGACGATAGCTGTCTTTCATAACTCTGCAGGTTTGTGAATTACAGTGCCCCCGAGTTCCTTTCTTCAACTAGCTTTCTTGTGACCTGGCAGCAAAACCGCAGGATTGCTTCAGGCCCTAATCTGTTTCCGGCAGGGCACGCTGAGCCTTTGGTTAATTCCTCTTCCTGGTGGGAAATGAGCGTTCCATTTGTCCGTGCAGACACCTACAGCTAGTCTCTCATTGGTTCTCCCTATTTCTGTTCATCTTGTGCAGAAATTGCAAACTGTGCCAAACAGGAGGTTAAAGGCACTGACTCTCCAAGTGGGGAGAGCGTTAGTTAACCATCTGGAATGGTGAACCCCAGTATAAGGGGACGAAAACTGAGATGCATTTGAAAAGGTTTCCCAATTAAATGGTGGACCATACTCTGGGTTTCCCATTCATGATGTAGCGGAAGGAAGAATCCCTTAAACCTGGAGAGTTGGGACCCATGGAATGGGTACCATGCAGTATGACTTCAAAGGGTCTGCATTTGCTCACCGAACCTCACCAATGCTATCAGGCCGAAGTGTCCGGCCTTATGTCTCCCCAGCTCTGGTTGTAGATGTGGTAAACCCAGGTTGCATCAGAAGCCCTGAGTGAATTATTAAAAATTTCTCTCTATTTCACTGTCATTGTGTTGTGTTTTTGAAATTTATTTTGATAATGGGATTTATCGGATTTTCACTGCTGCGTTTAGGCCACTGAACACACGCTTGTTTCTCTTACGGAGACGTATAAATCCATGGGTTTTAAGATTCTTACTAGGCAGGTATAATCCTAGGCGTTGAATATGGGGTGTTGAGTCCATTTCGTTGAGCAAGGAGTAGGACTTGTCTATTTCATATTTGGCTTATGGAACGGTATCTGTGCGAATTTCAATCTCTGGTTTTATGCAGCACCCCATCTCACCTTCCCCAAAAAGCAAGCATAAGTTGGTTTTCTAAATTTGACACCCTGTTCTGTTTTGTAATTCAGTTCATGTGTAGCCAAGTTTACATTCCATGTATTAGTGATATCTTATGCTGTTTCTTTTTCTGTGTGACCTATTTCACGTAGAATCATCGTACCTGAATCCACGCATTATGCCGCTACGGTCCTGATGACATAGATTTCATTGCTGAGAGATATTCCATTGTACGTACGTAGCACAATTTCTTTATCCATTTTTCGCTCTCTGGGATATTTAACTTGTACCGTAGACAAGGTTTTGTAAACAGAGCCGTTCCAAATTTTGGGGTGGCTCTGTGGTTTTGATTTTAATTTCCCTAAGCTATAGGACCATAAGTGGTAGTGCCATGGGCTGTGTTGCTTTGTTTCTTATGTGTTGCAGGAAACACCATACACTTCTCCATAGTGGCTGCTGGCAATTCACATCCCGCCCATAAGCATAACAATGCTCCCTGTTCTCCATGGCCTGTCCTGCCTTTCTGGATTTTACACTTTTTTCAGATGGCCCTTTTGACCTGGGGGCAGTGAGACTTCATTGTAGTGCCGATTTCCTTTACACGCTTGCTTGGTTGGCCAAAAAGTGCGTATGCGTTTTTTCCTGAATATATTCAGGAAAAAACGCATACGCCCTTTTTGGCCAAGTGCATCATTGTCGCCGTTCTGCCTCTTTTCCTATTCTTTAAGTGCAATTCCAGTCTACCCCCTGAAATCGTTTTCCTGAATTTCTGCCCCGCTTTCAAGTCCTCTTCGCAGACTTACTTCAATATATTTTTGGACGATAGCTGTCATTTATAACTCTGCAGGTTGTGAATCACAGTGACCCTGAGCTCCTTTCTTCAACTCGCTTCCCTGTGAGCTGGCTGCAAAACCTCAGGATTGCTTCAGGCCCTAATCTTGTTCCGGCAGGGCATGCTGAGCCTTTGGTTAATTCTTCTTCCTCGTGGGAAATGACCGTTACATTTGCCCGTGCAGACACCTACAGCTAGCCTCTCATTGGTTCTCCATATTCCTGTTCATCATGTGCAGAAATTGCAAACTGTGCCCAACAGGAGGTTAAAGGCACTGACTCTCCAAGTGGGGAGAGTGTTAGTTAGGCGTCTGGAATGGTGAACCCGAGTATAAAGGGACGTAAACTGAGATGCATTTGAAAACGTTTCCCAATCACATGGTGGACCATACTCTGGGTTTCCCATACATGATTTAGCGGAAGGAAGAATCCCTTCAACCTGGAGAGTTGGGAACCATGGAATGGGTACCATGCAGTATGACTTCAAAGGGTCTGCATTTGCTCACCGAACCTCACCCATGCTATCAGGCCGACGTGTCCGGCCTTATGTTTCCCCAGCTCTGGGTGTAGATGTGGTAAATCCAGGTTGCATCAGAAGCCCTGAGTGAATTATTTAAGAATTCCTCTCTATTTCACTGTCATTGTGATTTGTTTCTGTAATTTATTTTGATAATTTGATTTATCGGATTTTCACTGCTGCGTTTAGGCCGCTGTACACACGCTTGATTTCCTTATGAGCCATATAAATCCATGGGTTTTAAGATTCTTACTTGTCAGGTATATTCCCAGGCGTTGAATATGTGGTGTTGAGTCCATTTCGTTGAGCAAGGACAAGGTCATGTCTATTATATATTTGGCTTATAGAACGGTATCTGTGCTAATTTCAATCTCTGGTTTTATGCAGCACCCCAACTCACCTTTCCCCATAAGCAAGCATAAGTTGGTTTTCTAAATTTGAGACCCTGTTCTGTTTTGTAATTCAGTTCATGTGTAGCCAAGATTACATTCCGTGTATTAGTGATATCTTATGATGTTTCTTTTTCTGTGTGACTTATTTCTGGTAGAATCATCGTACCTGAATCCACTCATTATGCCGCTACGGGTCTTATGACGTAGATTTCATTGCTGAGTGATATTCCATTGTACGTGCGTACCACAACTTCTTTATCCATTTTTTGCTTTCTCGGATATTTAACTTGTACCGTAGACGAGGTTCTTGTAAACAGAGCCGTCCCAAAATTTGGGGTGGCTGTGTGTTTTTGATTTTAATTTCCCTAAGCTATAGGACCACAAGTGGAAGTACCATAGGCACTGTTGCTTTGTTTCCTACGTGTTTCAGGAAACACCATACACTTCTCCAGAGTGGCTGTTGGCAATTTACATCCCGCCCATCAGCATAACAAGGCTTCCAGTTCTCCATGACCTGTCCTGCCTTTCTAGATTTTACACTTTTTTCAGATGGCCCTTTTGGCCGGGGGGCAGTGAGACTTCATTGTAGTGCAGATTTCCTTTACACGCTTGCTTGGTTTGCCAAAAGGGCGAATGCGTTTTGTCCTGAATATATTCAGGTGAAAACGCATACGCCCTTTTTGGCCAAGTGCATCATTGTCGACATTCTGCCTCTTTTCCTATGCTTTAAGTGCAATTCCAGTCTACCCCCTGAAATCGTTTTCCTGAAATTCTGCCTCGCTTTCAAGTCCTGTTCGAAGACTTACTTCAATACATTTTTGGACGATAGCTGTCATTTATAACTCTGCAGCTTTGTGAATTACAGTGCCCCTGAGCTCCTTTCTTCAACTAGCTTTCTTGTGAGCTGGCTGCAAAAACGAAGGAGTGCTTCAGGCCCTAATCTGTTTCCGGCAGGGCACACTGAGCCTTTGGTTAATTGCTCTTCCTGGTGGGAAATGAGCGTTCCGTTTGCCCGTGCAGACACCTACAGCTAGTCTCTCATTGGTTCTCCCTATTCCTGTTCATCTTGGGCAGAAATTGCAAACTGTGCCAAACAGGAGGTTAAAGGCACTGACTGTCCAAGTGGGGAGAGTGTTAGTAAATCGTCTGGAATGGTGAACCCGAGTACCCGGGGACGAAAAGTGAGATGCATTTGAAAACGTTTCCCAATCACACGGTGGACCATACTCTGGGTTTCCCATGCATGTTTTAGCTGAAGGAAGAATCCTTTAAACCTGGAGAGTTGTGACCCATGGAATGGGTACCATGCAGTACGACTTCAAAGGGTCTGCGTTTGCTCACCGAACCTCACCAATGCTATCAGCCCGAAGTGTCCAGCCTTATGTCTCACCAAGCTCTGGGTGTAGATGTGGTAAATCCAGGTTGCATCACAAGCCCTGAATGAATTATTTAAGAATTGCTCTCTATTTCACTGTCATTGTGTTTTGTTTTTGAAATTTACTTTGATAATGGGATTTATCGGATTTTCACTGCTGCGTTTAGGCCACTGTACACATGCTTCATTTCCTTATGGAGACATATAAACGCATGGGTTTTAAATTTCTTACTTGTCAGGTATATTCCCAGGCGTTGAATATGGGGTGTTGAGTCCATTTCGTTGAGCAAGGAGTAGGTCTTGTCTATTATATATTTGGCTTATGGAACGGTATCTGTGCTAATTTCAATCTCTGGTTTTATGCAGCACCCCAACTCACCTTTCCCCATAAGTAAGCATAATTTTGTTTTCTAAATTTGAGACCCTGTTCTGTTTTGTAATTCAGTTCATGTGTAGTCAAGTTTACATTCCGTGTATTAGTGATATCTTATGATGTTTCATTTTCTGTGTGAATTACTTCTCGTAGAATCCTCGTACCTGAATCCACTCATTATGCCGCTACGGGCCTGATGATGCAGATTTCATTGCTGAGTGATATTCCATTGTACGTACGTTCCACAACTTCTTTATCCATTTTTTGCTTTCTCGGATATTTAACTCTACCGTAGACGAGGTTCTTGTAAACAGAGCCATCCCAAACTTTGGGGTGGCTGTGTGTTTTTGATTTTAATTTCCCTAAGCTATAGGACCATAAGTGGAAGTGCCATAGGCTGTGTTGCTTTGTTTCCTACGGGTTTCAGGAAACACCATACACTTCTCCAGAGTGGCTGTTGGCAATTTACATCCCGCCCATCAGCATAACCAGGCTCCCTGTTCTCCATGACTTGTCCTGCGTTCCTGGATTTTACAGTTTTTCAGATGGCCCTTTTGACCGGGTGGCCGTGAGACTTCATTGTAGTGCAGATTTCCTTTACACGCTTGCTTGGTTGGCCAAAAAGGGTGTATGCGCTTTTTCCTGAATATATTCAGGAAAACACTCACACGCCCTTTTTGGCCAAGTCCATCATTGTCGACATTCTGTCTCTTTTCCTATGCTTTAAATGCAATTCCAGTCTACCCCCTGAAATCGTTTTCCTGAAATTCTGCCCCGCTTTCAAGTCCTCTTCGAAGACTTACTTCAATACATTTTTGGACGATAGCTGTCATTCATAACTCTGCAGTTTTGTGAATTACAGTGCCCCTGAGCTCCTTTCTTCAACTCGCTTTCTTGTGAGCTGTCCGCAAAACCGCAGGATTTCTTCAGGCCCTAATCCGTTTCCGACAGGGCACGCTGAGCCTTAGGTTAATTCCTCTTCCTGGTGGGAAATGAGCATTACGTTTGCCCGTGCAGACACCTACAGCTAGTCTCTCATTGGTTCTCCCTATTCCTGTTCATCTTGCGCAGAATTTGCAAACTGTGCCAAACAGGAGGTTAAAGGCACTGACTCTCCATGTGGGGAGAGTGTTAGTAATGCGTCTGGAATGGTGAACCGGAGTACCAGGGGACGAAAACTGAGATGCATTTGAAAACATTTCCCAATCACATGGTGGACAATACTCTGGGATTCCCATGCATGTTTTAGCTGAAGGAAGAATCCTTTAAACCTGGAGAGTTGGGACCCATGGAATGGGTACCATGCAGTATGACTTCAAAGGGTCTGCGTTTGCTCAACGAACCTCACCAATGTTATCAGCCCGAAGTGTCGAGCCTTATGTCTCACCCAGCTCTGGGTTTAGATTTGGTAAATCCAAGTTGCGTCACAAGCCCTGAATGAATTGTTGAAGAATTGCTCTCTATTTCACTGTCATTGTGTTTTGTTTTTGAAATTTATTATGATAATGGGATTTATCGAATTTTCACTGCTGCGTTTAGCCCGCTGTACACACTCTTGATTTCCTTATGGAGACATATAAATCCATGGGTTTTAAGATTCTTACTTGTCAGGTATATTCCCAGGCGTTGAATATGGGGTGTTGAGTCCATTTCGTTGAGCAAGGAGTAGGTCTTGTCTATTATATATTTGGCTTATGGAACGGTATCTGTGCTAATTTCAATCTCTGGTTTTATGCAGCACCCCAACTCACCTTTCCCCATAAGCAAGCATAAGTTGGTTTTCTAAATTTGAGACCCTGTTCTGTTTTGTAATTCAGTTCATGTGTAGCCAAGTTTACATTCCGTGTATTAGTGATATCTTACGATGTTTCTTTTTCTGTGTGACTTATTTCTGGTAGAATCATCGTACCTGAATCCACTCATTATGCTGCTACAGGCCTGATGACGTAGATTTCATTGCTGAGTGATATTCCATTGTACCTGCGTACCACAACTTCTTTATCCATTTTTTGCTTTCTCGGATATTTAACTTGTACTGTAGACGAGGTTCTTGTAAACAGAGCCATCCCAAACATTGGGGTGGCTGTGTGTTTTTGATTTAATTTCCCTAAGCTATACGACCGTAAGTGGAAGTGCCATAGGCTGTGTTGCTTTGTTTCCTACGTGTTTCAGGAAACAGCATACACTTCTCCAGAGTGGCTGTTGGCAATTTACATCCCGCCCATCAGCATAACAAGGCTCCCTGTTCTCCATGACCTGTCCTGCCTTTCTGGATTTTACACTATTTTCAGATGGCCCTTTTGACCGGGGGAGAGTGAGACTTCACTGTAGTGCAGATTTCCTTTACGCACTTGCTTGGTTGGCCAAGAAGAGCATACGGGTTTTTTCCTGAATATATTCAGGAAAAAACGCATACGCACTTCTTGGCCAAGTGCATCACTGTCGACCTTCTCCCTCTTTTCCTATGCTTTAAGTGCAATTCCTGTCTATCCCCTGAAATCATTTTCCTGAAATTCTGCCCCGCTTTCAAGTCCTCTTCGAAGACCTACTTCAATACATTTTTGGACGATAGCTGTCATTCATAACTCTGCAGGTTTGTGAATTACAGTGCCCCTGAGCTCCTTTCTTCAACTCGATTTCTTGTGAGCTGGCCGCAAAACCACAGGATTGCTTCAGGCCCTAATCTGTTTCCGGCAGGGCACGCTGAGCCTTTGGTTAATTCCTCTTCCTGGTGGGAAATGAGCGTTCCAATTGTCCGTCCAGAAACCTACAGCTTGTCCCTCATTGGGTCTCCCTATTCCTGTTGATATTGCGCAGAAATTGCAAACTGTGCCAAACAGGAGGTTAAAGGCACTGACTCTCCAAGTGGGGAGAGTGTTAGTAAAGCTTCTGGAATGGTGATCCCGAGAACCAGGGGACGAAAACTGAGATGCATTTGAAAACGTTTCCCAATCACACGGTGGACCATACTCTGGGTTTCCCATGCATGTTTTAGCTGAAAGAAGTATCCCTTAAACCTGGAGAGTTGGGACCCATGGAAAGGGTACCATGCAGTATGACTTCAAAGGGTCTGCATTTGCTCACCGAACCTCACCAATGCTATCAGCCCGAAGTGTCCAGCCTTATGTCTCACCCAGCTCTGGGTGTAGAAGTGGTAAATCCAGGTTGCATCAGAAACCTTGAATGAATTATTTAAGAATTACTCTCTATTTCACTGTCATTGTGTTTTGTTTCTGTAATTTATTTTGATAATGGGATTTATCGGATTTTCACTGCTGCATTTAGGCCGCTGTACACATGATTGATTTCCTTATGGAGACATATAAATCCATGGGTTTTAAGATTCTTACTTGTCAGGTATATTCCCAGGCGTTGAATATGGGGTGTTGAGTCCATTTCGTTGAGCAAGGGCAAGGTCATGTCTATTATATATTTGGCTTATGGAACGGTGTCTGTGCCAAATTCAATCTCTGGTTTTATGCAGCACCCCAACTCACCTTTCCCCGTAAGCAAGCATAAGTTGGTTTTCTAAATTTGAGACCCTGTTCTGTTTTGTAATTCAGTTCATGTGTAGCCAAGTTTACATTCCGTGTATTAGTGATATCTTATGATGTTTCATTTTCTGTGTGACTTATTTCACTTAGAATCATCGTACCTGGATCCACTCATTATGCCGCTACAGGCCTGATGACGTAGATTTCATTGCTGAGTGATATTCCATTATACGTACGTACCACAAATTCTTTATCCTTTTTTCCTTTCTCGGATATTTTACTTGTACCGTAGACGAGGTTCTTGTAAACAGAGCCGTCCGAAACTTTGGGGTGGCTGTGTGTTTTTGATTTTAATTTCCCTAAGCTATAGGAGCATAAGTGGAAGTGCCATAGGCTGTGTTGCTTTGTTTTCTACGTGTTTCAGGAAACACCATACACTTCTCCAGAGTGGCTGTTAGCAATTTACATCCCGCCCATCATCATAACAAGGCTCCCCTTTCTCCATGACCTGTCCTGCCTTTCGGGATTTTACACATTTTTCAAATGGCCCTTTTGATCGGGGGGCAGTGAGACTTCATTGTAGTGCAGATTTCCTTTACACGCTTTCTTGGTTGGCCAAACTGTGCGTATGCGTTTTTTCCTGGATATATTCAGGAAAAAACGCATACGCCCTTTTTGGCCAAGTGCATCATTGTCGACGTTCTGCCTTTTTTCCTATGCTTTAAGTGCAATTCCTGTCTACCCCCTGAAATCGTTTTCCTGCAATTCTGCCCCGCTTACAAGTCCTCTTCGCAGACTTATTTCAATATATTTTTGGACGATAGCTGTCATTTATAACTCTGCAGTTTTGTGAGGTACAGTGTCCCTGAGCTCCTTTCTTTAACTCGCTATTTTGTGAGCTGGCCGCAAATCCGCAGGATTGCTTCAGGCCCTAATCTGGTTCCGGCACGGCATGCTGAGCCTGTGGTTAATTCCTCTTCCTGGTGAGAAATGTGTGTTAAATTTGCCCGTGCAAACACCTACAGCTACTCTCTCATTGGTTCTCCCTATTCCTGTTAATCTTGCACAGAAATTGCAAACTGTGCCAAACAGGAGGTTAAAGGCACTGGCTCTCCAAGAGGGGAGAGTGTTAGTAAAGAGTCTGGAATGGTGAACGCGAGTGAAGGGGGACGAAAACTGAGATGCATTTGAAAACGTTTCCCGGTCACACAGTGCACCATACTTTGGGTTTCCCATGCATGTTTTAGCTGAAGGAAGAATCCCTTAAACCTGGAGAGTTGGGACCCATGGAATGGGTACCATGCAGTATAACTTCAAAGGGTCTGCATCTGCGCATCGAACCTAACCAATGCTATCAGCCCGAAGTGCCCAACCTTATGTCTCATTCAGCTCTCGATGTAGATGTGGTAAATCCAGGTTGCATCACAAGCTCTGAATGAATTATTTAAGAATTGCTCTCTATTTCACTCTCATTGTGTTTTGTTTTTGTAATTTATTTTGATAATGGGATTTATCGCATTATCACTGCTGTGTTCATGCCACTGTACTCACGCTTGATTCTCTTACAGAGACATATAAATCCATGGGTTTGAAGATTCTTAATAGTCAGGTGTATTCGTAGGCGTTGAATATGGGGTGTTGAGTCCATTTCGTTGACCAGGGTGTAGGTTTTTTCTAGTACATATTTGGCTTATGGAGCGGTATCTGTGCTAATTTCAATCTCTGGTTTTATGCAGCTCCCCAACTCTCCTTTATCCTTAAGCAAACATAAGTTGGTCTTCTAAATTTGAGACCCCGTTCTGTTTTGTAATTCAGGTCATATGTAGCCACGTTTACATTCCATGTATTAGTAATATCGTATGTCTTTTTCTTTTTGAATTATGTGACTTCGAATGATCATACGTAACTCCTCTGGGGTTGTTACAACTGTCCATATTTCACTGATTTTCAGGCTGAGTAATATTCCACTCTACATAAGTGCCACATCTCTATCCATTTTTTCCCTCCAGAGACATATAAATTATATCCTAGTCGAGGATCTTTTAAACAGAGAGGCGGTAAACATTGGGGTGCCTGTGTCCTCTCGATTTTTGTCTTTCCCAAGATATACGTCCATGAGTGCAAGTGCCGTGTGCTCTGTAGCTCATTTTTTAGATGCTTTAGTAAACACAATACACTTCTCAAGAGTGATCATTGGCAATATACATTTCCACTATAAGCCTCACAGGGCTCCCTATTCTCCTTGCCCTGTCCTGCATTTCTGGTGTTTACACTTTATGAGGAAGGCTCTTCTGACTGATGCGAAGTGATATGTTTTGTAGTACTGATTTCCAGTGCCCACCTGTTTGGTTGGCTAAAAAAGTGTATGCCCTTTTCTTGAATATATACAGAAAAAGACACATACAACCTTTGTGGCCAACTGCAATGTTGGCAATGTTCAGCCCCTTTTCTTGTGCTTAACGGCGAGTCCTTTCTACCTCTTCCAATCCCTTTCCTGCCATTCTCCGTTGCTTACAAGTCCCTTTCTCTGACTTTCTTCAAGACATTTTTCAGTGAGAGATATTTTCAACTCTGCAGTTTCGTGAATTTTAGCGGCCCTGAGTTCCATTTTTCAACTTGTGTTTATGGGAACTGGCCACAAAGCAGTGGGATTTCCTCAAGCCCTATTCTGTTTCCATGGGCAACCCTAGCCTTTGGTCAATTCATTTTCCTGATTGGAAATTAGAGTGACATGTGCCTGTCCGAACACCTAGGACTTGTCTCTCATTGTTCCTCCTCCTTCTGCTTCATCCTCTGGACAAATTCCAAACTGTATGCAACAGGATGTTGACAGTGCTGACATCTCCAAGTGGGGAGACTGTTCGTAAAGACGCTAGAGGGGTGAACCCGAGCACCAGGAGATGAGGAGATGAGATGCCTTTTCCAAACTCTTCCCGATCAGACGGTATACCATCCTCTGGGTGTGACAGGCATGTTTTAGCTGTAGGAAGTGTCTCATTCATGAGAGGAGAACACCAGGGCTTTTTCAAAATCACTGTCTCTCCACAACCCAAACTGGGGAATTTTTTAAGCTACGGCTACACATATGTTCATTAAGGGCCTTGGGAAGTAGGCAGAGTCCAAACTTTAGATGATTGAAGTCTTCCTGGTCAGAAGCACTCACCACCGGCTTCCCTTAGGTTCCATTTTAACTGTCATTAATAGATGATGTCAATAAAAATATCTATTCTTTTTTCAGATTATTTCCCCTTATAGGTTATTGCAAAATATTGAGGGTAGTTCCCTGTGCTATACAGTAGTTCCTTGTTGATGATCGATTTTATACATAGCAGTGTGTATGTGTTAATCCCAAACTGTTAATTTATCCCTCCTCCCACCTTTCCCCTTTGGTAATAATAAATTATAAGATTTTATACTTCTCAGAAATGGGGGAGCTGAAAGAGAGTTATCATTTTCAATGGAAAAGCATTTAAAACAAGATTGAAGCTTTAACCAAGATTATTAGATGTACATCCTTGGAAAGAAATCACTTCGTTTCTCTAGTATTGACCTGACAAATAAGACAAACCTTTTCACTGAACTTGCTTATAATAAAGTGATGGAAATATCAAATGGAAGTGTTAGAAACATCTTATTTTACCCGAGCCTTATACACTGTTCTATGTTAATTACAGTTTGGCTCACACATCTGTTCATTGAAGTTACAATGTTCTCAATTTCTGTTACTGATCCTCCAGAGTGGACCCCAACAAGTGTCCCCCTGCCCAGTGTCATTGGAGCCAACAGATCGAGACTGAGTTTGGTTCAGAAGCAAAGGAAACTTTATATTTTGATCAGAGAATGGAGAGGTGAGAGCATGTGCTACCCCGTGGGCTGTGGGCTGGGCTGCTGTGTAGAGATCCTGTCAGAGTCAGTGGGAGGGAGCGGGCGGAGCTCTCGAGGGCCCGGTTGGCTGCAGCTCAGGCTCTATATCACGGAGTCTGCACTGTGCCCCAGGAGCTGAGGTGTCGACCCAGCCATTCTGCACTAGGGAATCTCGTCTGAAGTGCCGGCTGTTGAACCTCTGTATGCGGGACCCTAGGAGCACGTGAGATTAGACAAAGCACAAAGGATAAAAAAGGTTAGACTTTATTTTATTGCCCAGATTCTATTTTTATCTCCCAGAGATTTTTAAGGGGCTTTGCCTGGGACAAACCCCTCTTCTGCATTTTGTCCCCTTCCTCATTCTTAGAGTGCTGAGGGTGCAGACCCTTCATCTGTAACTGCTGAGTGCTGAGTTAGGAGCCCTCATACCCGTGGGCAAGGGTCTGAACTTCTCCCCAGCAGCCTCCAGGTGATGTTGATTGTCCGCAGGCCTCCTGCCTCCCTGCTCGTCCGCCTGAGCACAAGTATTGGTAGTGTTATAGATTCTAATGACCTTTAAGGGTCCAGGAAGGAGACGTGCAGTGACGCTGTGAGGTCCAGTTTCACCCCACCCCACATTTGTTCGGCCACCTTAGGCTGACAGTTTCTGCCAGCCTAGATGCTCTGACAGGTAGTCTGTGCTTTCTTCAGTTAGGCCCCTGAATTAACGTAAAAACAGCACCAGGTGTCAGCACCCTGACTGCCCTACTCCCAGACAGTCCAGGGTCAGTGGTGATGAAGGACCATGATGGTCACTGAGTCAACAGCCTTTTGAAGTAAACAGGAGTCCAGCCGGTCTTATTGGCCACCATCATCACAGTGTCTGTAGGCTTTTCTATGGTGACAGCGTGATATACGGTTCCCCCGCCAAGATTATTACCTCCCCTCTGGGTGCAGTAAGTCCTGCAAGCAGTAGTCTACTCTTTTGGGACACACTCTTGTTGTTTTATGAGAGAAACTCCAGGTCAAGTGATGGTCACACGAGTCGTCATGGTGCCCCTTTGCCCCAGTTATCTCTCTGGAGGTTGGAGTTGGAGGACCTCCTCACTCAAGGTCAGTGTGCCCACGGAGCAAACCCTGCAACTTCAGGGCATGGTTGGGGGTTAGGATCACCACGTGGGGTCCTTTTCCCTTAGGAGGGAGGTGGCCTTTTGGGCTGCTGATTTCCAGGTTTTCAGATACTGCCAGTATCTTGGCTAGATGTGGCGGTGGGCCAAGCCCCTTGGTGACCGTAGTTTATCCTACCTGGATGGCATTCTTGCATTGTTCCATTTCAAGGGGTCCCAGGTTTTGCACTAATACTCCAATGGTGATTCACTGTTCACCAGGAAAGTAAAGGTCAAAGGATTTAACGAAATTAGGGAGTTCCAGGGCAAGGGTCTGAATTGACTGCTCTTTCCATTCTTGAAAGGCCACTTCTGGATTCTATTCAAAAGGATCATCATCTTTTTCTTTCAGTGTTTCATATAGAGGCCCAGCTAGTAGACTGTAGTTAGGGATCCAGAAGCAGCAAACCCTGGCCTCGCCAGGAACCCCTAAGCTGTCTTCTAGTTTTAGAAATGGGTAAGGCTGTAAATTGTTTCTTCCCTTTCCTGGGATGGGCTTCTCCGACCTTCTGTGAGAATGAAGCCCAGGCAGGTCACCGTAGTCTGTGATATTTGAGCTTTTTCTTGGACAACTTGTATCCTTTATTGGCTTGGTAGTTCAGAGGTCTCCTTAGTAGGGCTGGCGATCAGAATGTCGTCTGCATATTGAAGGAGTGTTTCCTTTTCCAGGGGTAGAACTTTTAGGTCTTTAGCTGAGCTTTCCCCAAAGATGGTGTGGGAATTTTTGAACCCTTGGGGCAACACGGCCCGGAAGTATTGTTTTAGTTGTATGTTGAGTCCTGCCACTCACAAGCCAAAATTTCTTGTGAGTCTGGGACTAGTAGAATACAAAAGAAGGCATCATTGAAGACTAATACAGAATACCATGTCCTAGTGGTTGGTAGAATGAGCAGCAGGGTGTAGGATTTAGGAACTACTGGAGGTATATCCTCGGTGGCTTCACTGACTGTCCTGACATCCTTTACCAGAATTCCAGCAGCCCATGGGGCTCTCGAGGTCAGGCCAATCCCAGGATATGGAGTTCACCTGGGCAGGTACCCCACCCCCACCCCAGCCCACGGGGCTCTCGTGTTCAGGCCCCTCCCAGGATATGGGGTTCCCTGGGCAGTTTCCCCTGCAGCCCATGGGGCTCTCGTGGTCAGGCCCCTCCCAGGATACAGAGCTACCCTTGCAGATACCGTGGCAGGGCTGGGCACACAGGAACCGTGCACATCGCCCTCATTTCAGAGCACTCCCAGCTCACCTGTCACTCAGATCTGACACAGAGCACCTCAGAGCAGGACTTGAACTAACAAACAGCAGCTCCGACAGGTCTGTGACCCTGGGCATCACTCTGTGTGGCCTACCCCCATCTGGACTTCCAGAGACTTCCACTGCACCCGGGGCACCAGACCTCTGTCTCCACACACCAGCCACCCCTCCTCTCCCTGACTCCTGGGTTCCTCTCATTAGGAGAGGGTTTTCTTGAAGTTGTCTCCCACTCATGGGCCAGATAATATAATTAGAAAACAAGCCAGAGCTGCAGCCCCTTGTCTATCCTGACTCTCAGGAGCCCACACCTGTCCCTTGGACCTGGCCGATTCAGAAAGTTCCATTTTCTGCAAATGTGAGCCCCTGAGGGATGATTATTGGCTGGCCTGGGAAGCCTGACCGTGCCCCCCATCCCTCCCCTGGTGTGCCTGGGTTGGGATCAATATAAACACTGCACCAGGCAGCAAGAGCCCCTGCAGCTGTGCCTGACGCCATTTTCTCTGCCCTGTCAGCAGTCTCGGGGCTGGACTGGTGGGAGGGAGTGAGAGGCCACGGCTTTGTGGGTGGCCCAGTGTGAGTGGGGCTCTGCTGGACTTTCTGCAGCAGTTGCCAAGATGCCACCTGCTAAAGAAGAGGATGTGTCACCGATACCTGCTGCTGGAATTTCTCCCTGGACAGAGGTGAGTGAGGGAGAAATCAGTGGGGGCCGGGACAGCAGGGGTATCTCAGGCAGGGAAATGGAAAGCTTCCAGAAGAGCACCCAGGGCCAGGACCATCCTGGCTGGCCTGCAGGCACCAAGTCGGCTGGCATGCTGTCGCTCATGTGGCTCCATGGCCCTTCCTCTAGGCTTTCAAGTCCTTGTACATATTCAGGTGTTTTACCTGGGAAGGGTGGGAACATTTCAGCAGCAGCTGGCCTGGGGCTCGGCCCACGTTTACTCACAGATGCCTCGGCACGGGCCCCCAGCTTTGCAATGAGGACGCTTGTTGCGTGGGGCCTGCTGGCTGAATGGGAGATGATTCCCCACCACTGACCAACTTCAGAATTGTTTACAACTGGAGCAAGTGGCCTGATATGGTTTTCCTCTGTGTAACTGCTGGGTTTTGTTTTTTTTTTTCTTTTTTTCGTTTTTGGTTCAAGGTAGATTTTATTCCTCTTTTTGTATTTACAGATATAAGCATGGAAATAATTTATTCATATTAATACATGTATGTGAAGGGAAGAATATTTTTTCTGTTTTACTTTTTTAATTTTTAATTTTATTTTATTTTTTTATACAGCAGGTTCTTTTTGGTTATCTATTTTATAAATAGAAATGTATACATGCCAATCCCAATCACTCAACTCCTCCCACCACCACCCCCCAACAGCTTTCCCCCCTTGGTGTCCATACGTTTGTTGTCTACATCTGTTGCTCTATTTCTGCCTTGCAAAACGGTTCATCTGTACAATTTTTCTAGGTTCCACATATATGCATTAATATACAAGATTTGTTTTTCTATTTCTGACTTACTTCACTCTGTATGACAGTCTCTAGATCCATCAACGTCTCTACAAATGACCCAATTTCATTCCTTTTTATGGCTTAGTAATATTCCATTTTATACTTGTACCACATCTTTATGCATTCGTCTGTCTGTGGGCATTTAGGTTGCTTCCATTACCTGGATATTGTAAATAGTGATGCAATGAACATTGCGGTGAATGTCTCTTTTTGATTTATCGTTTTGTCTGGGTATATGCCCAGTAGTGGGATTGCTGTATCATATGGTAATTCTATTCTTAGTTTTATAAGAAACTCCATAATGTTCTCCACAGTGACTGTATCAATTTACTTTCCCAACAATAGTGGAAGAGGGTTCCTTATCTCCACACCCTTTCCAGCATTTGTTGTTTGTAGATTTTCTGATGATGCCCATTCTAACAGGTGTGAGGTGATACACCATGGATGAGTCTATTTCATTGAGCAAAGAGTAGGTCTTGTCTATTACATATTTGGCTTATGGAACGGTATGTGTGCTCATTTCAATCTCTGGTTTTATACAGCACCCCAACTCAACTTTCCCCTTAAGCAAGCATAAGTTTTTATCTAAATGTGAGACTCTGTTCGGTTTTGTAATTCAGTTTATGTGTAGCCAAGTTTACACTCTCTCTATTAGTGATATCTTATGATAATTATCTTACTCTGTGTGACATATTTCTCTTAGAATCATCATACTTAAATCCACTCAATTTGCTGCTACAGGCCTGATGACACTGATTTCATTGCTGAGTGACATTCCGTTGTACGTAAGTAGCACAACTCCTTTATCCATTTTTTTCTTTCTGGGATATTTAATTTGTACTGGACTCGAGGTTCTTGTAAACACAGCAGCCCTAAATTTTGTGTTGGCTGTGTCTTCTTGATTTTAATTTTCCTAAGCTATAGGGCCAAAAGTGGAAGTGCCCTAGGGTCTGTAGCTTTGTTTGTCAGATGTTTCAGGATACACCATAAACATCTCCAGAGTGTCTGTTGGCAATTTACATCCCGCCCATCAGCATAACAAGGCTCCCTGTTCTCCATGGCCTGTCCTGTGTTTCTGGTTTTTACACTGTTTTCAGTTGGCCCTTTTGACGAATGGGAAATGAGACTTCATTGTAGTGCAGATTTCCATTGCTCGAGTGCTTGGTTGGCCAAAAAGGGCATATGCATTTTTTCCTGAATATATTCAGGAAAAAATGTATATGCACTTTTGTCCAAGTGCATC
Source organism: Delphinapterus leucas (assembly GCF_059928025.1). NCBI lineage: Eukaryota > Metazoa > Chordata > Mammalia > Artiodactyla > Monodontidae > Delphinapterus > Delphinapterus leucas. The sequence goes on along the minus strand of NW_028322239.1, from coordinate 8,539,220 downwards.
ACTGTCAAAGATCTGCTGCATTTCACATGCTTTAAATGCAATTCCAATCTTCCTCCTGAAATATGATTCCTGCAATTCTGCCTCGTTTTCAAGTCCTCTTTGCAGACTTACTTCAATATATTTTTGCCAATAGCTGTCATTTATAACTCTGCAGGTTTGTGAATTACAGTGCCCGTGATTTCCTTTCTTAACTCGTTTCCTTGAAAGCTGGCCACAGAACCGCAGGTTTGCTTCAGGCCATAATCAGTGTCCGGCATGGCACTCTGAGCCGTTGGTTAATTCCTCTTCCTGGTGGGATATTAGAGTTCAATGTGCCCCTCCAGACACCTGCCTCACTCCCAGCCCCTTGGTGATGTGTGTCCTCTGGTTTGAGGCCACATGTGCTGGATTCCTCACCTTTGGCTGATGTGGCCCCACTGGTGTGAGGACACTCCTGCTTGGTTCCCATCCCCTTGGTGATGTGGGCCCTCCGGTGAGAGTCTGATCCTGGTTGGGTTACTCACACTTCTGTGAGGTGGGCCCTCTTCTCTGAGGTCACTCCTGCCTGGCTGGCACACCCCGCCTTGGTGACGTCGGCCATCTGGTGGGAGTTGGTGCCTGCTGGGAGTCTCCTCCCCTCAGTAATGAGGGCCCTCTGGCGTCAGGCCCTAACTCCTGGGCTCCCAAAATTTTCGGATGTGCGCCCTGTGGTACGAGTACATTCCTGCCAAGTTCACAACCTCATGGGAATGTGGGCCTTCTGCTCTGCCGTCCCAAGGGTGGGTTGCTCAGTTTCATGATGAGGGCCCTCTGGTGTGAGTTCACTCCGGCCTGGATCCCATAGCCACGCTGCTCCTGGCCACCTGCGGGGAGGTTATAACTGCGCGATTCCTCACCTTTTTTCTTCTATGGGCCCTCTGTTTTGAGACTCCTCCTGCCTGCCTCACTCCCAGCCCCTTGGTGATGTGTGTCCTCTGGTTTGAGGCCACGTGTGCTGGGTCCCTCACCTTTTGATGATGTGGCCCCACTGGTGTGAGGAAACTCCTGCCTGGTTCCTATCCCCTTGTTGATGTGGGCCCTATGGTGAGAGTCTGATCATGGCTGGGTTCCTCACCCTTCTGTGAGGTGGGCCCTCTGCTGTGAGGTCACTCCTGCCTGGCTGGCACACCCCGCCTGGGCAACATCGGCCCTCTTGTGGCAGTTGTAGCCTGCTGGGAGCCTCCTCCCCTCGGTGATGAGGGCCCTCTTGCGTCAGGCCCTAACTGCTGGGTACCCACATTTTCTGATACGTGCTAAGTGGTGCGAGGACACTCCTGCGAAGTTCCCATCCCCATGGGGATGTGGGCCTTCTGCTCTTAGGTCCCAATGTCTGGGTTGCTCACAGTTTCATGATGTGGGCCCTCTGCTGTGAGTTTACTGCAGCCTGGATCGCATAGACTTGGTGCTCTGGGCCACCTGCTGGGAGGTTCCCACTGCAAGATTCCTCAGCTTTTCTATTCTATGGGCCCTGTGTTGTGAGGCTCCTCCTGCCTGCCTCACTCCGAGCCCCTTGGAGATGTGGGTCCTCTGTTTTAGGCCACATGTGCTGGGTTCCTCACCTTTCTATGATGTGGCCACACAGGTTTGAAGACAGTCCTGCCTGGTTCAGATCCCATTGGTGATGTGGGCCCTCTGGTGAGAGTCTTATCCTGGCTGGGTTCCTCACACTTCTGTGAGGTAGGCCCTCTGCTGTGAGGTCACTCCTGCCTGGCTGTCACACGTCACCTTGGCGACATGGGCCCTCAGTTGGGAGTTGGTGCCTGCTTGGAGTCTCCTCCCCTTGGTAATGAGGGCCCTCTGGCATCAGGCGATAACTTCTGGGCTTCCAAAATTCTCTGATGTGTGCCCTGTGGTGCGAGTACACTTATGCCATGTTCCCAACCACATGGGAATGTGGGCCTTCTGCTCTGAGGTCCCAACGGCTGGGTTGTTCACAGTTTCATGATGAGGGCCCTCTGTTTTGAGTTCAGTCAGGTCTGGATCCCATAGCCTCGCTGCTCCTGGCCGCCTGCTAGGAGGTTCCAACTGCGAGATTCCTCACCATTTTTATTCTATGGTCCCTGTTTTGAGGCTCCTCCTGTCTGCCTCACTCCCAGCCCCTTGGTGATATGTGTCCTCTGGTTTGAAGCCATGTGTGCTGGGTCACTCACATTTCGGTGATGAGGCCCCACTGGTGTGAGGACACTCCAGCCTGGTTCCCATTCCCTTGGTGATGTGGGCCCTGTGGTGAGAGTCTGATCCTGGCTGGGTTCCTTACCCTTCTGTGAGGTGGGCCCTCTGATGTGAGGTCACTCCTGCCTGGCTGGCTCACATCGCCTTGGCGATGTGGGCCCTCTGTTGGCCACGAAAGCATGCTGGGAGCCCGCTACCCTCTGTAATGAGGGCCCTGAAAAAACGCATACGCACTTTTTGACCAAGTGCATCATTGTCGAAGTTCTGCCTCTTTTCCTATGCTTTAAATGAATTCCAGTCTGCCCCCTGAAATCGTTTTCCTGCAATTCTGCCCCGCTTACAAATCCTCTTCACAGCCTTCCTTCAATATATTTTTGGACAATAGCTATCAGTTATAACTCTGCAGGTTTGTAAATTACAGTGCCCCTGAGCTCCTTTCTTCAACTCGCATTCCTGTGAGCTTGCCGCAAACCCACAGGATTGCTTCAGGCCCTAATCTGGTACCGGCACGGCATGCTGAGCCTTTGGTTAATTCCTCTTCCTGGTTGGAAATGAGCATTAAATTTGCCCGTGCAGACACCTACAGCTAGTCTCTCATTGGTTCTCCCTATTCCTGTTCATCTTGCGCAGAAATTGCAAACTGTGCCAAACAGGAGGTTAAAGGCACTGACACTCCAAGTGGGGAGAGTGTTAGTAAAGGGTCTGGAATTGTGAACCCGAGTAAAAGGGGACGAAAACTGAGATGCATTTGAAAACGTTTCCCTGTGACACGGTGCACCATACTGTGGGTTTCCCATGCATGTTTTAGCTGAAGGAAGAATCGCTTAAACCTGGAGAGTTGGGACCCATGGAATGGGTACCATGCAGTATGACTTCAAATGGTCTGCATTTGGTCATCGAACCTCACCAATGCTATCAGCCCGAAGTGTCCAACCTTATGTCTCACTCAGCTCTGGGTGTAGATGAGGTAAATCCAGGTTGCATCACAAGTCCTGAATGAATTATTTAAGAATTGCTCTCTATTTCACTGTCATTGTGTTTTGTTTTTGTAATTCATTTTGATAATAGGATTTATCGGATTTTCTCTGCTGCCTTCATGCAGCTGTACACACGCTTGATTCTCTTATGGAGACATATAAATCCATGGGTTTGAAGATTCTTACTAGTCAGGTGTATTCGTAGGCGTTGAATATAGGGTGTTTAGCCCATTTCGTTGAGCAAGGGGTAGGTCTTGACTATTACATATTTGACGTATGGAATGGTATCTGTGCTAATTTCTATCTCTGGTTTTATGCAGCACCCAAACTCACCTTTCCCCTTAAGCAAACATAAGTTGGTTTTCAAAATTTGAGACCCTGTTCTCATTTGTAATTCAGTTCATGTGTAGCCAAGATTATATTCCGTGTATTAGTGACATCTTATGATGTTTCATTTTCTGTCTGACTTATTTCACTTAGAATCATCGTACCTGAATCCACTCATTATGCCACGACGGGCCAGATGACATAGATTTCATTGGTGAGTGATATTCCATTGTACGTACGTACCACAACTTCTTTCTCCATTTTTCGCTTTCTGGGATATTTAACTTGTACCGTAGACGAGGTTCTTGTAAACAGAGCCGTCTGAAACTTTGGGGTGGCTGTGTGTTTTTTATTTTAATTTCCCTAAGCTATAGGACCATAAGTGGAAGTGCCGTAGGCTCCGTTGCTTTGTTTTTTAGGTGTTTCAGGAAACACCATACACTTCTCCAGAGAGGCTGTTGGCAATTTACATCCCACCCATCAGCATAACAAGGCTCCCTGTTCTCCATGGCCTGTGCTGCATTTCTGGATTTTACACTTTTTTCAGATGGCCCTTTTGACCGGGGGGCAGTGAGACTTCATTGTAGTGCAGATTCCTTTAATATGCTTGCTTGGTTGGCCAAAAAGAGTGTATGCGTTTTTTCCTGAATATATTCAGGATAAAACGCATACGCCCTTTTTGGCCAAGTGCATCATTGTCGACGTTCTGCCTCTTTTCCTATGCTTTCAATGCAATTCCAGTGTACCCCCTGAAATCGTTTTCCTGCAATTCTGCCCTGCGTTCAAGTCCTCTTCGCAGCCTTCCTTCAATATATATTTTGGACGATAGCTGTCATTTATAACTCTGCAGGTTTGTGAATTACAGTGCCCCTGAGCTCCTTTCTTCAAATCGCTTTCTTGTGAGCTGGCCGCAAACCCGCAGGATTGCTTCAGGCCCAAATCTGGTTCCGGCACGGCATGCTGAGTCTTTGGTTAATTCCTCTTCCTGGTGGAAATGAGCATTAAATTTGCCCGTGCAGACACCTACAGCTAGTTTCTCATTGGTTCTCCCTATTCCTATTCATCTTGCGCAGAAATTGCAAACTGTCGCAAACAGGAGGTTAAAGGCACTGACTCTCCAAGTGGGGAGAGTGTTAGTAAAGGTTCTGGAATTGTGAACCCGAGTAAAAGGGGCAAAAACTGAGATGCATTTGAAAACGTTTCCCGGTCACACGGTGCACCATAATGTGGGTTTCCCATGCATGTTTTAGCTGAAGGAAGAATTGCTTAACCTGGAGAGTTGGGACCCATGGAATGGGTACCATGCAGTATGACTTCAAATGGTCTGCATTTGCTCATCGAACCTCACCAATGCTATCAGCCCGAAGTGTCCAACCTTATGTCTCACTCAGCTCTGGGTTTAGATGAAGTAAATCCAGGTTGCATCACAAGCCCTGAATGAATTATTTAAGAATTGCTCTCTATTTCACTGCCATTGTGTTTTGTTTTGGTAATTCATTTTGATAATAGGATTTATCGGATTTTCTCTGCTGCCTTCATGCAGCTGTACACACGCTTGATTCTCTTATGGAGACATATAAATCCATGGGTTTGAAGATTCTTACTAGTCAGGTGTATTCCTAGGCATTGAATATAGGGTGTTTAGCCCATTTCGTTGAGCAAGGGGTAGGTCTTGACTATTACGCATTTGACGTATGGAATGGTATGTGTGCTAATTTCTATCTCTGGTTTTATGCAGCACCCCAACTCACCTTTCCCCTTAAGCAAACATAAGTTGGTTTTCTAAATTTGAGACCCAGTTCTCATTTGTAATTCAGTTCATGTGTAGCCAAGATTACATTCCGTGTATTAGTGATATCTTATGATGTTTCATTTTCTGTGTGACTTATTTCACTTAGAATCATCGTACCTGAATCCACTCATTATGCCACGATGGGCCAGATGACATAGATTTCATTGGTGAGTGATATTCCATTGTACGTACGTACCACAACTTCTTTATCCATTTTTCGCTTTCTGGGATATTTAACTTGTACCGTAAACGAGTTTCTTGCAAACAGAGACGTCTGAAACTTTGGGGTGGCTGTGTGTTTTTGATTTTAATTTCCCTAAGCTATAGGATCATAAGTGGAAGTGCCGTAGGCTCCGTTGCTTTGGTTTTTAGGTGTTTCAGGAAACACCATACACTTCTTCAGAGTGGCTCTTGGCAATTTACATCCCACCCATCAGCATAACAAGGCTCCCTGTTCTCCATGGTCTGTGCTGCATTTCTGGATTTTACACTTTTTTCAGATGGCCCTTTTGACCGGGGGTCAGTGAGACTTCATTGTAGTGCAGATTTCTTTAACATGCTTGCTTGGTTTGCCAAAAGGGCGTATGCGTTTTTTCCTGAATATATTCCGGAAAAAACGCATACGCCCTTTTTGTCCAAGTGCATCATTGTTGACGTTCTGCATCTTTTCCTATGCTTTAAGTGCAATTCCAGTCTACCACCTGAAATCGTTTTCCTGCAATTCTGCCCCGCTTTCAAGTCGTCTTCGCAGCCTTGCTTCAATATAGGTTTGGACGATAGCTGTCATTTATAACTCTGCAGGTTTGTGAATTACAGTGCCCCTGAGCTCCTTTCTTCAAATCGCTTTCTTGTGAGCTGGCCGCAAACCCGCAGGATTGCTTCAGGCCATAATCTGGTTCCAGCAGGGCATGCTGAGCCTTTGGTTAATTCCTCTTCCTGGTTGGAAATGAGCGTTAAATTTGCCCGTGCAGACACCTACAGCTAGTCTCTCATTGGTTCTCCCTATTCCTGTTCATCTTGCGCAGAATTTGCAAACTGTGCCAAACAGCAGGTTAAAGGCACTGACTCTCCAAGTGGGGATAGTGTTAGTAAAGGGTCTGGAATTGTGAACCCGAGTAAAAGGGGACGAAAACTGAGATGCATTTGAAAACGTTTCCCGGTCACACGGTGTACCATACTGTGGGTTTCCCATGCATGTTTTAGCTGAAGGAAGAATCGCTTAAACCTGGAGATTTGGGACCCTTGGAATGGGTACCATGCAGTATGACTTCAAATGGTCTGCATTTTCTCATCGAACCTCACCAATGTTATCAGCCCGAAGTGTACAACCTTATGTCTCACACAGCTCTGGGTGTAGATGAGGTAAATGCAGGTTGCATCACAAGCCCTGAATGAATTATTTAAGAATTGCTCTCTATTTCACTGTCATTGTGTTTTGTTTTTGTAATTCATTTTGATAATAGGATTTATCGGATTTTCTCTGCTGCCTTCATGCAGCTGTACACACGCTTGATTCTCTTATGGAGACATATAAATCCATGGGTTTGAAGATTCTTACTAGTCTGGTGTATTCCTAGGCATTGAATAGAGGGTGTTTAGCCCATTTCGTTCAGCAAGGGGTAGGTCTTGACTATTACGTATGTGACGTATGGAATGGTATCTGTGCTAATTTCTATCTCTGGTTTTATGCAGCACCCCAACTCACCTTTCCCCTTAAGCAAACATAAGTTGGTTTTCAAAATTTGAGACCCTGTTCTGTTTTGTAATTCAGTTCATGTGTAGCCAAGTTTATATTCCGTGTATTAGTGATATCTTATGATGTTTCATTTTCTGTGTGACTTATTTCACTTAGAATCATCGTACCTGAATCCACTCATTATGCCACGACGGGCCAGATGACATAGATTTCATTGGTGAGTGATATTCCATTGTACGTACGTACCACAACTTCTTTATCCATTTTTCGCTTTCTGGGATATTTAACTTGTACCGTAGACGAGGTTCTTGTGAAGAGAGCCGTCTGAAACTTTGGGGTGGCTGTGTGTTTTTGATTTTAATATCCCTAAGCTATAGGACCATAAGTGGAAGTGCCGTAGGCTCTCTTGCTTTGTTTTTTAGGTGTTTCAGGAAACACCATACACTTCTCCAGAGTGTCTCTTGGCAATTTACATCCCACCCATCAGCATAACAAGGCTCCCTGTTCTCCATGGCCTGTACTGCCTTTCTGGATTTTACACTTTTTTCAGATGGCCCTTTTGACCGGGGGGCAGTGAGACTTCATTGTAGTGCAGATTTCTTTAACATGCTTGCTTGGTTGGCCAAAAAGTGCGTATGCGTTTTTTCCTGAATATATTCCGGAAAAAACGCATATGCCCTTTTTGGCCAAGTGCATCATTGTCGACGTTCTGCCTCTTTTCCTATGCTTTAAATGCAATTCCAGTCTACACCCTGAAATCGTTTTCCTGCAATTCTGCCCTGCTTTCAAGTCCTCTTCGCAGCCTTCCTTCAATATAGTTTTGGACGATAGCTGTCATTTATAAATCTGCAGGTGTGTGAATTACAGTGCCCCTGAGCTCCTTTCTTCAAATCGCTTTCTTGTAAGCTGGCCACAAACCCTCAGGATTGATCCAGGCCCTAATCTGGTTCCGGCACGGCATGCTGAGCGTTTGGTTAATTCCTATTCCTGGTTGGAAATGAGCGTTAAATTTGCCCGTGCAGACACCTACAGCTAGGCTCTCATTGATTCTCCCTATTCCTGTTCATCTTGCGCAGAAATTGCAAACTGTGCCAAACAGCAGGTTACAGGCACTGGCTCTCCATTTGGGGAGAGTGTTAGTAAAGCGTCTGGAATTGTGAACCCGAGTAAAAGGGGACGAAAACTGAGATGCATTTGAAAACGTTTCCCGGTCACACGGTGCACCATACTGTGGGTTTCCCATGCATGTTTTAGCTGAAGGAAGAATCGCTTAAACCTGGAGAGTTGGGACCCACGGAATGGGTACCATGCAGTATGACTTCAAATGGTCTGCATTTGCTCATCGAACCTCACCAATGCTATCAGCCCGAAGTGTCCAACCTTATGTCTCACTCAGCTCTGGGTGTAGATGAGGTAAATCCAGGTTGCATCACAAGCCCTGAATGAATTATTTAAGAATTGCTCTCTATTTCACTGTCATTGTGTTTTCTTTTTATAATTCATTTTGATAATGGGATTTATCGGATTGTCTCTGCTGCCTTCATGCAGCTGTACACACGCTTGATTCTCTTATGGAGACATATAAATCCATGGGTTTGAAGATTCTTTCTAGTCAGGTGTATTCCTAGGCGTTGAATATAGGGTGCTTAGCCCATTTGGTTGAGCAAGGGGTAGGTCTTGACTATTACATATTTGACATATGGAATGGTATCTGTGCTAATTTCTATCTCTGGTTTTATGCAGGCCCCCAACTCACCTTTCCCCTTAAGCAAACATAAGTTGGTTTTCTTAATTTGAGACCCTGTTCTGTTTTGTAATTCAGTTCATGTGTAGCCAAGATTACATTCCGTGTATTAGTGACATCTTATGATGTTTCATTTTCTGTGTGACTTATTTCACTTAGAATCATCATACCTGAATCCACTCATTATGCCAGGACGGGCCAGATGACATAGACTTCATTGGTGAGTGATATTCCATTGTACGTACGTACCACAACTTCTTTATCCATTTTTCGCATTCTGGGATATTTAACTTGTACCGTAGACGAGTTTCTTGTAAACAGAGCCGTCTGAAACTCAGGGGTGGCTGTGTGTTTTTGATTTTAATTTCCCTAAGCTATAGGACCATATGTGGAAGTGCTGTAGGCTCCTTTGGCTTGTGTTTTAGGTGTTTCAGGAAACACCATACAGTTCTCCAGAGTGGCTGTTGGCAATTTACATCCCACCCATCAGCATAACCAGGCTCCCTGTTCTCCATGGCCTGTGCTGCATTTCTGGATTTTACACTTTTTTCAGATGGCCCTTTTGACCGGGGGGCAGTGAGACTTCATTGTAGTGCAGATTTCCTTCACATGCTTGCTTGGTTGGCCAAAAAGTGCGTATGCGTTTTTTCCTGAATTCATATTCAGGAAAAAACGCATACGCACTTTTTGGCCAAGTGCATCATTGTCGACGTTCTGCCTCTTTTCCTATGCTTTCAATGCAATTCCAGTGTACCCCCTGAAATCGTTTTCCTGCAATTCTGCCCTGCGTTTAAGTCCTCTTCGCAGCCTTCCTTCAATATATTTTTGGACGATAGCTGTCATTTATAACTCTGCAGGTTTGTGAATTACAGTGCCCCTGAGCTCCTTTCTTCAAATCGCTTTCTTGTGAGCTGGCCGCAAACCCGCAGGATTGCTTCAGGCCCTAATCTGGTTCCGGCACGGCATGCTGAGCCTTTGGTTAATTCCTCTTCCTGGTGGAAATGAGCATTAAATTTGCCCGTGCAGACACCTACAGCTACTTTCTCATTGGTTCTCCCTATTCCTATTCATCTTGCGCAGAATTTGCAAACTGTCGCAAACAGGAGGTTAAAGGCACTGACTCTCCAAGTGGGGAGAGTGTTAGTAAAGGGTCTGGAATTGTGAACCCGAGTAAAAGGGGCAAAAACTGAGATGCATTTGAAAACGTTTTCCGGTCACACGGTGCACCATACTGTGGGTTTCCCGTGCATGTTTTAGCTGAAGGAAGAATCGCTTAAACCTGGAGAGTTGGGACCCATGGAATGGGTACCATGCAGTATGACTTCAAATGGTCTGCATTTGCTCATCGAACCTCACCAATGCTATCAGCCCGAAGTGTCCAACCTTATGTCTCACTCAGCTCTGGGTTTAAATGAGGTAAATCCAGGTTGCATCACAAGCCCTGAATGAATTATTTAAGAATTGCTCTCTATTTCACTGCCATTGTGTTTTGTTTTTGTAATTCATTTTGATAATAGGATTTATCGGATTTTCTCTGCTGCCTTCATGCAGCTGTACACACGCTTGATTCTCTTATGGAGACATATAAATCCATGGGTTTGAAGATTCTTACTAGTCAGGTGTATTCCTAGGCGTTGAATATGGGGTGTTTAGCCCATTTCGTTGAGCAAGGGGTAGGTCTTGACTATTACATATTTGACGTATGGAATGGTATCTGTGCTAATTTCTAACTCTGGTTTTATGCAGCACCCTGATTCACATTTCCCCTTAAGCAAACATAAGTTGGTTTTCTAAATTTGAGACCCTGTTCTGTTTTGTAATTCAGTTCATGTGTAGCCAAGATTACATTCCGTGTATTAGTGATATCTTATGATGTTTCATTTTCTGTGTGACTTATTTCACTTAGAATCATCGTACCTGAATCCACTCATTATGCCACGACGGGCCAGATGACATAGATTTCATTGGTGAGTGATATTCCATTGTACGTACTTACCACAACTTCTTTATCCATTTTTCGCTTTCTGGGATATTTAACTTGTACCGTAGACGAGGTTCTTGTAAACAGAGCCGTCTGAAATTTTGGGGTGGCTGTGTGTTTTTGATTTTAATTTCCCTAAGCTATAGGACCATAAGTGGAAGTGCCGTAGGCTCCGTTGTTTGTTTTTTAGGTGTTTCAGGAAACACCATACAATTCTTCAGAGTGGCTCTTGACAATTTACATCCCACCCATCAGCATAACAAGGCTCCCTGTTCTCCATGGCCTGTGCTGCATTTCTGGATTTTACACTTTTTTCAGATGGCCCTTTTGACCGGGGGGCAGTGAGACTTCATTGTAGTGCAGATTTCTTTCACATGCTTGCTTGGTTGGCCAAAAAGTGCTTATGCGTTTTTTCCTGAATATATTCCGGAAAAAACGCATATGCCCTTTTTGGCCAAGTGCATCATTGTCGACGTTCTACCTCTATTCCTATGCTTTAAATGCAACTCCAGTCTACCCCCTGAAATCGTTTTCCTGCAATTCTGTCCCGCTTTCAAGTCCTCTTCGCAGCCTTCCTTCAATATATTTTTGGACGATAGCTGTCATTTATAACTCTGCAGGTTTGTGAATTACAGTGCCCCTGAGCTCCTTTCTTCAAATCGCTTTCTTGTGAGCTGGCCGCAAACCCACAGGATTGCTTCAGGCCCTAATCTGGTTCCGGCACGGCATGCTGAGCGTTTGGTTAATTCCTCTTCCCGGTGGGACATGAGCATTAAATTTGCCCGTGCAGACACCTACAGCTAGTCTCTCATTGGTTCTCCCTATTCCTGTTCATCTTGCGCAGAAATTGCAAACTGTGCCAAACAGCAGGTTACAGGCACTGGCTCTCCATTTGGGGAGAGTGTTAGTAAAGCGTCTGGAATTGTGAACCCGACTAAATGGGGACGAAAACTGAGATGCATTTGAAAACGTTTCCCGGTCACACGGTGCACCATACTGTGGGTTTCCCATGCATGTTTTAGCTGAAGGAAGAATCGCTTAAACCTGGAGAGTTGGGACCCACGGAATGGGTACCATGCAGTATGACTTCAAATGGTCTGCATTTGCTCATCGAACCTCACCAATGCTATCAGCCCGAAGTGTCCAACCTTATGTCTCACTCAGCTCTGGGTGTAGATGAGGTAAATCCAGGTTGCATCAGAAGCCCTGAATGAATTATTTAAGAATTGCTCTCTATTTCACTGTCATTGTGTTTTCTTTTTATAATTCATTTTGATAATGGGATTTATCGGATTGTCTCTGCTGCCTTCATGCAGCTGTACACACGCTTGATTCTCTTATGGAGACATATAAATCCATGGGTTTGAGGATTCTTTCTAGTCAGGTGTATTACTAGGCGTTGAATATAGGGTGCTTAGCCCATTTGGTTGAGCAAGGGGTAGGTCTTGACTATTACATATTTGACGTATGGAATGGTATCTGTGCTAATTTCTATCTCTGGTTTTATGCAGCACCCCAACTCACCTTTCCCCTTAAGCAAACATAAGTTGGTTTTCTAAATTTGAGACCCTGTTCTGTTTTGTAATTCAGTTCATGTGTAGCCAAGATTACATTCCGTGTATTAGTGACATCTTATGATGTTTCATTTTCTGTGTGATTTATTTCACTTAGAATCATCGTACCTGAATCCACTCATTATGCCACGACGGGCCAGATGACATAGATTTCATTGGTGAGTGATATTCCATTGTACGTACGTACCACAACTTCTTTATCCATTTTTCGCTTTCTGGGATATTTAACTTGTACCGTAGACGAGGTTCTTGTAAACAGAGCCGTCTGAAACTTTGGGGTGGCTGTGTGTTTTTGATTTTAATTACCCTAAGCTATAGGACCATAAGTGGAAGTGCCGTAGGCTCCGTTGCTTTGTTTTTTAGGTGTTTCAGGAAACACCATACAATTCTCCAGAGTGGCTGTTGGCAATTTACATCCCACCCATCAGCATAACAAGGCTCCCTGTTCTCCATGGCTTGTGCTGCATTTCTGGATTTTACACTTTTTTCAGATGGCCCTTTTGACCGGGGGGCAGTGAGACTTCATTGTAGTGCAGATTTCTTTAACATGCTTGCTTGGTTGGCCAAAAAGGGCGTATGCGTTTTTTCCTGAATATATTCAGGAAAAAACGCATACGCCCTTTTTGGCCAAGTGCATCATTGTCGACGTTCTGCCTCTTTTCCTATGCTTTAAATGCAATTCCTGTCTACCCCCTGAAATCGTTTTCCTGCAATTCTGCCCCGCTTTCAAGTCCTCTTCGCAGCCTACCTTCAATATATTTTTGGACGATAGCTGTCATTTATAACTCTGCAGGTTTGTGAATTACAGTGCCCCTGAGCTCCTTTCTTGAAATCGCTTTCTTGTGAGCTGGCCGCAATCCCGCAGGATTGCTTCAGGCCCTAATCTGTTTCCGGCATGGCATGCTGAGCCTTTGGTTAATTCCTCTTCCTGGTGGGAAATGAGCGTTAAATTTGCCCGTGCAGACACCTACAGCTAGTCTCTCATTGGTTTTCCCTATTCCTGTTCATCTTGCGCAGAAATTGCGAACTGTGCCAAACAGCAGGTTAAGGACACTGACTCTCCAAGTGGGGAGAGGGTTAGTAAAGCGTCTGGAATTGTGATCCCGAGTAAAAGGGGACGAAAACTGAGATGGATTTGAAAACGTTTCCCGGTCACACGGTGCACCATATTGTGGGTTTCCGATGCATGTTTTAGCTGAAGGAAGAATCGCTTAAACCTGTAGAGTTGGGACCCACGGAATGGGTACCATGCAGTATGACTTCAGATGGTCTGCATTTGCTCATCGAACCTCACCAATGTTATCTGCCTGGAGTGTACAACCTTATGTCTCACACAGCTCTGGGTGTAGATGAGGTAAATGCAGGTTGCATCACAAGCCCTGAATGAATTATTTAAGAATTGCTCTCTATTTCACTGTCATTGTGTTTTGGTTTTGTAATTCATTTTGATAATAGGATTTATCGGATTTTCTCTGCTGCCTTCATGCAGCTGTACACACGCTTGATTCTCTTATGGAGACATATAAATCCATGGGTTTGAAGATTCTTACTAGTCTGGTGTATTCCTAGGCATTGAATAGAGGGTGTTTAGCCCATTTCGTTCAGCAAGGGGTAGGTCTTGACTATTACGTATGTGATGTATGAAATGGTATCTGTGCTAATTTCTATCTCTGGTTTTATGCAGCAGCCCAACCCACCTTTCCCCTTAAGCAAACATAAGTTGGTTTTCAAAATTTGAGACCCTGTTCTGTTTTGTAATTCAGTTCATGTGTAGCCAAGATTACATTCCGTGTATTAGTGATATGATGTTTCATTTTCTGTGTGACTTATTTCACTTAGAATCATTGTACCTGAATCCACTCATTATGCCGCGACGGGCCTGATGATATAGATTTCATTGGTGAGTGATATTCCATTGTACGTACGTACCACAATTTCTTTATCCATTTTTCGCTTTCTGGGATATTTAACTTGTACCGTAAACGAGGTTCTTGTGAAGAGAGCCGTCTGAAACATTGGGGTGGCTGTGTGTTTTTGATTTTAATTTCCCTAAGTTATAGGACCATAAGTGGAAGTGCCGTAGGCTCCGTTGCTTTGTTTTTCAGGTGTTTCAGGAAACACCATACACTTCTCCAGAGTGTCTCTTGGCAATTTACATCCCACCCATCAGCATAACAAGGCTCCCTGTTCTCCATGGCCTGTGCTGCCTTTCTGGATTTTACACTTTTTTCAGATGGCCCTTTTGACCGGGGGGCAGTGAGACTTCATTGTAGTGCAGATTTCTTTAACACGCTTGCTTGGTTGGCCAGAGAGTGCGTATGCGTTTTTTCCTGAATATATTCCGGAAAAAACGCATACGCCCTTTTTGGCCAAGTACATCATTGTCGACGTTCTGCCTCTTTTCCTATGCTATAAATGCAATTCCAGTCTGCACCCTGAAATCGTTTTCCTGCAATTCTGCCCCGCTTTCAAGTCCTCTTCGCAGCCTTCCTTCAATATATTTTTGGACGATAGCTGTCATTTATAACTCTGCAGGTTTGTGAATTACAGTGCCCCTGAGCTCCTTTCTTCAAATCGCTTTCTTGTGAGCTGGCCGCAAACCCACAGGATTGCTTCAGGCCCTAATCTGTTTCCGGCACGGCATGCTGAGCCTTTGGTTAATTACTCTTCCTGGTGGGAAATGAGCATTAAATTTGCCCGTGCAGACACCTACAGCTAGTCTCTCATTGGTTCTCCCTATTCCTGTTCATCTTGCGCAGAAATTGCAAACTGTCCCAAACAGGAGGTTAAAGGCACTGACTCTCCAAGTGGGGAGAGTGTTAGTAAAGGGTCTGGAATTGTGAACCCGAGTAACAGGGGCAAAAACTGAGATGCATTTGAAAACGTTTCCCGGTCACACGGTGCACCATACTGTGGGTTTCCCATGCATGTTTTAGCTGAAGGAAGAATCGCTTAAACCTGGAGAGTTGGGACCCATGGAATGGGTACCATGCAGTATGACTTCAAATGGTCTGCATTTGCTCATCGAACCTCACCAATGCTATCAGCCCGAAGTGTTCAACCTTATGTCTCACTCAGCTCTGGGTTTAGATGAGGTAAATCCAGGTTTCATCACAAGCCCTGAATGAATTATTTAAGAATTGCTCTCTATTTCACTGCCATTGTGTTTTGTTTTTGTAATTCATTTTGATAGTAGGATTTATCGGATTTTCTCTGCTGCCTTCATGCAGCTGTACACACGCTTGATTCTCTTATGGAGACATATAAATCCATGGGTTTGAAGATTCTTACTAGTCAGGTGTATTCCTAGGCGTTGAATATAGGGTGTTTAGCCCATTTCGTTGAGAAAGGGGTAGGTGTGGAGTACTACATATTTAACTTATGGAATGGGATCTGTGCTAATATCTATCTCTGGTTTTATGCAGCACCGCAACTCACCTTTCCCCTTAAGCAAACATAAGTTGGTTTTCTAAATTTGAGACCCTGTTCTGTTTTGTAATTCAGTTCATGTGTAGCCAAGATTACATTCGGTGTATTAGTGATATCATATGATGTTTCATTTTCTGTGTGACTTATTTCACTTAGAATCATCGTACCTGAATCCACTCATTATGCCACGATGGGCCAGATGACATAGATTTCATTGGTGAGTGATATTCCATTGTACGTACGTACC
This sequence comes from Delphinapterus leucas, assembly GCF_059928025.1. Lineage (NCBI taxonomy): Eukaryota > Metazoa > Chordata > Mammalia > Artiodactyla > Monodontidae > Delphinapterus > Delphinapterus leucas. Next base: position 8,523,263 of record NW_028322239.1, on the reverse strand, counting down.
ACAACTTCTTTATCCATTTTTTGCTTTCTGGGATATTTAACTTGTACCGTAGACGAGGTTCTTGTAAACAGATCCGTCTGAAACTTTGGGGTGGCTGTGTGTTTTTGATTTTAATTTCCCTAAGCTATAGGACCATAAGTGGAAGTGCCATAGGCTGTGTTGCTTTGTTTCCTACGTGTTTCAGGAAACACCATACACTTCTCCAGTGTGGCTGTTTGCAATTTACATCCTGCCCCTCAGCATAACAAGGCTCCATGTTCTGCATGGCCTGTCCTGCCTTTCTGGATTTTACACTTTTTGTAGATGACCCTGTTGACTGGGGGGCAGTGAGACTTCCCTTGTAGTGCAGATTTCCTTTACATGCTTGCTTAGTTGGCCAAAAAGGGCGTATGCCTTTTTTCCTGAATATATTCAGGAAAAAACGCATATGCACTTTTTGGCCAACTGCATCATTGTCGACGTTCTGCCTCTTTTCCTATGCTTTAAATGCAATTCCCGTGTACCCCCTGAAATCGTTTTCCTGCAATTCTGCCTCGCTTACAACTTCTCTTTGCATCCTTCCTTCAATATATTTTTGGACGATAGCTGTCATTTATAACTCTGCAGGTTTGTGAGTTACAGTGCCCCTGAGCTCCTTTCTTCAACTCGCTATCTTGTGAGCTGGTCGCAAACCCGCAAAATGGCTTCAGGCCCTAATCTGGTTCGGGCAGGGCATGCTGAGCCTTTGGTTAATTCCTCTTCCTGGTGGGAAATGAGCGTTAAATTTGCCTGTGCAGACACCTACAGCTAGTCTCTCATTGGTTCTCCCTATTCCTGTTCATCTTGCGCAGAAATTGCAAACTGTGCCAAACAGGAGGTTAAAGGCACTGACTCTCCAAGTGGGGAGAGTGTTAGTAAAGGGTCTGGAATGGTGAACCCGAGTAAAAGGGGACGAAAACTGAGATGAATTTGAAAACGTTTGCCGGTCACATGGTGCACCATACTGTGGGTTCCCCATGCATGTTTTAGCTGAAGGAAGAATCCTTTAAACCTGGAGAGTTGAGACCCATGGAATGGGTACCATGCAGTATGACTTCAAAGGGTCTGCATTTGCTCATCGAACCTCACCAATGCTATCAGCCTGAAGTGCCCAACCTTTTGTCTCACTCAGCTCTGGGTGTACATGTGGTAAATCCAGGTTGCATCACAAGCCCTGAATGAATTATTTAAGAATTGCTCTCTATTTCACTGTCCTTGTGTTTTGTTTTTGTAATTCATTTGATAATGGGATTTATCGGATTTTCTCTGCTGCATTCATGCCGCTGTATACACACTTGATTTCCTTATGGAGACATATAAATCCATGGGTTTGAAGATTCTTACTAGTCAGATATATTCCCAGGCGTTGAATATGGGGTGTTGAGTCCATTTCGTTGAGCAAGGAGTAGGTCTTGTCTATTACATATTTGGCTTATGGAATGGTATCTGTGTTAATTTCAATCTCTGGTACTATGCAGCACGCCAACTCATCTTTCCCCATAAGCAAGCATAAGTTGTTTTTCTAAATTTAAGGCCCTGTTCTGTTTTGTAATTCAGTTCATGTGTAGCCAAGTTTACATTCCGTGTATTAGTGATATCTTATGATGTTTCTTTTTCTGTGTGACTTATTTCACTTAGAATCATCGTACCTGAATCCACTCATTATGCCGCTACGGGCCTGATGACATAGATTTGATTGCTGAGTGATATTACATTGTACGTACATACCACAACTTCTTTATCCATTTTTCGCTTTCTGGGATATTTAACTTGTACCGTAGACGAGGTTCTTGTAAACAGAGCCGTCCCAAACATTGGGGTGGATGTGTGTTTTAGATTTTAATGTCCCTAAGCTACAGGACTATAAGTGGAAGTGCCATAGGCTGTGTTGCTTTGTTTCCTACAAGTTTCAGTAAACACCATACACTTCTCCAGAGTGGCTGTTGGCAATTTACATCCCGCCCGTCAGCATAACAAGGCTCCCTGTTCTCCATGGCCTGTCCTGTATTTCTGGATTTTACACTTTTTTCAGATGGCCCTGTTGACCGGGGGGCAGTGAGACTTCCCTTGTAGTGCAGATTTTTTTTCACGCTTGCTTGGTTGGCCAAAAATGGTATATGCGTTTTCTCCTGAATATATTCAGGAAAAAACGCATATGCCCTTTTTAGCCAAGTGCATCATTGTCGACATTCTGCCTCTTTTCCTATGCTTTAAGTGCAATTCCAGTCTACCCCCTGAAATCGTTTTCCTGAAATTCTGCCCCTCTTTCAAGTCATCTTCGCAGACTTACTTCAGTATATTTTTGGACGATAGCTGTCATTCATAACTCTGCACGTTTCTGAATTACAGTGCCCCTGAGCTCCTTTCTTCAACTCGTTTTCTTGTGAGCTGGCAGCAAAACCGCAGGATTGCTTTAGGCCCTAAGCTCTTTCCAGCAGGGGACGCTGAGCATTTGGTTAATTGCTCTTCATGGTGGGAAATGATCGTTACATTTGCCAGTGCAGACACCTACAGCTAGTCTCTCATTGATTCTCCCTATTCCTGTTCATCTTGCGCAGAAATTGCAAACTGTGCGAAACAGGAGGTTAAAGGCACTGTCTCTCCAAGTGGGGAGAGTGTTAGTAAAGGGTCTGGAATGGTGAACCCGAGTACCAGGGGACGAAAACTGAGATGCATTTGAAAACGTTTCCCAATCACACGGTGGACCATACTCTGGGTTTCCCATGCATGTTTTAGCTGAAGGAAAAATCGCTTAAACCTGGACAGTTGGGACCCATGGAATGGGTACCATGCAGTATGACTACGAAGTGTATGCATTTGCTCACCGAACCTCACCAATGCTATCAGCCCGAAGTGTCCAGGCTTATGTCTCACGCAGCTCTGGGTTTAGATGTGGTAAATCCAGGTTGCATCACAAGCTCTGAATGAATTATTTAAGAATTGCTCTCTATTTCACTGTCATTGTGTTTTGTATTTGAAAATTATTTTTATAATGGGATTTATCGGATTTTCACTGCTGCGTTTATTCTGCTGTACACACGCTTGATTCTCTTAAGGAGACATATTAATCCATGGGTTTTAAGTTTCTTACTAGTCAGGTATATTCCTAGGCGTTGAATATGGGGTGTTGAGTCCATTTCGTTGAGCAAGGAGTAGGTCTTGTCTGTTACATATTTGGATTATGGAATGGTATCTGTGCTAATTTCTATCTCTGGTTTTATGCAGCACCCCAACTCACCTTTCCCCATAAGCAAGCATAAGTTGGTTTTCTATATTTAAGTACCTGTTCTGTTTTGTAATTCAGTTCATGTGTAGCCAAGGTTTCATTCCGTGTATTAGTGATATCTTACGATGTTTCTTTTTCTGTGTGACTTATTTCACGTAGAATCCTCGTACCTGAATCCACTCATTATGGCGCAACGGGTCTGATGACATAGATTTCATTGCTGAGTGATATTCCATTGTACGTACGTACCACAACTTCTTTATCCATTTTTCGCTTTCTCGGATATTTACCTCGTACCTTAGATGAGGTTCTACTAAACAGAGCCGTCCCAAACTTTGGGGTGGCTGTGTGTTTTTGATTTTAATGTCCCTAAGCTATAGGACCATAAGTGGAAATGCCATAGGCTGTGTTGCTTTGTTTCCTTCGTGTTTCAGGGAACACCATACACTTCTCCAGAGTGGCTGTTGGCAATTTTCATCCCGCCCATCAGCATAACAAGACTCCCTGTTCTCCATGGCCTAGCCTGTCTTTCTGGATTTTACACTTTTTCCAGATGGCCCTGTTGACTGGGGGGCAGTGAGACTTCCCTTGTAGTGCACATTTCTTTACACGCTTGCTTAGTTGGCCAAAAAGGGCGTATGCGTTTTTTCCTGAATATATTCAGGAAAAAACGCATATGCCCTTTTTGGCCAAGTGCATCATTGTCGAAATTCTGCCTCTTTTCCTATGCTTGAAGTGTAATTCCAGTCTACCCCCTGAAACCGTTTTCCTGAAATTCTGCCCCTCTTTCAAGTCCGCTTTGCAGACTTACTTCAATATATTTTTGGACGATAGCTGTCATTCATAACTCTGCAGGTTTGTGAATTACAGTGCCCCTGAGCTCATTTCTTCAACTCGTTTTCTTGTGAGCTGGCAGCAAAACCGCAGGATTGCTTTAGGCCCTACACTCTTTCTGGCAGGGCATGCTGAGCCATTGGTTAATTCCTCTTCCTGGTGGGAAATGAGCGTTACATTTGCCCGAGCAGACACCTACAGCTAGTATCTCATTGGTTCTCCCTATTCCTGTTCACCTTGCGCAGAAATTGCAAACTGTGCCAAACAGGAGCTTAAAGGCACTGACTCTCCAAGTGAGGAGAGGGTTAGTAAAGCGTCTGGAATGGTGAACCCGAGTAACAGGGGACGAAAACTGAGATGCATTTGAAAACGTTTCCCAATCAAACGGTGGACCATATTCTGGGTTTCCCATGCATGTTTTAGCTGAAGGAAGAATCCCTTAAACCTGGAGAGTTGAGACCCATGGAAAGGATTCCATGCAGTATGACTTCAAAGGGTCTGCATTTGCTCACCGAACATCACCAATGCTATCAGCCCGAAGTGTCCAGCCTTATGTCTCACCCAGCTCTGGGTGTAGATGTGGTAAATCCAGGTTGCATCACAACCCTGAATGAATTATTTAAAAATTGCTCTCTATTTCACTGTCATTGTGTTTTGTATTTGAAAATTATTTTGATAATGGGATTTATCGGGTTTTCACTGCTACCTTTATGCCGCTGTACACACGCATGTTTCTCTTACGGAGACATATAAATCCGTGGGTTTTAAGATTCTTACTAGTCAGGTATATTCCTAGGCCCTGAATATGGGGTGTTGAGTCCATTTCGTTGAGCAAGGAGTAGGTCTGGTCTATTACTTATTTGGCTTATGGAACGGTATCTGTGCTAATTTCAATCTCTGGTTTTATGCAGCACCCCAACTCACCTTTCCCCATAAGCAAGCAAAAGTTGGTTTTCTAAATTTGAAACCCTGTTCTGTTTTGTAATTCAGTTCATGTGTAGCCAAGTTTACATTCCGTGTATTAGTGATATCTTATGATGTTTCTTTTTCTGTGTGACTTATTTCACGTAGAATCATCGTACCTGAATACTCTCATTATGCCGCTATGGGCCTGATGACATAGATATAATTGCTGAGTGATATTCCATTGTACGTATGTATCAGAACTTCTTTATCCATTTTTCACTTTCTGGGATATTTAACTCGTACCGTAGATGAGGTTCTTGTAAACAGAGCCGTCCCAAACTTTGGGGTGGCTGTGTGTTTTTGATTTTAGTTTCCCAAAGCTATAGGACCATAAGTGGAAGTGCCATAGGCTGTGTTGCTTTGTTTCCTACGTGTTTCAGGAAACACCATACACTTCTCCAGAGTGGCTGTTGGCAATTTACATCCCGTAAATCAATATTATAAGGCTCCCTGTTCTCCATGGCCTGTCCTGTCTTTCTGGATTTTACACTTTTTTCAGATGACCCTTTTGACTGGGGCGCAGTGAGACTTCATTGTAGTGCAGATTTCCTGTACACGCTTGCTTGGTTGGCCAAAAAGTGCGTATGCGTTTTTTCCTGAATATATTAAGGAAAAAACGCTTACGCCCATTTTGGCCAAGTGCATCATTGTCAACATTCTGTCTCTTTTCCTGTGCTTTAAGTGCAATTCCAGTCTACCCCCTGAAATCGTTTTCCTGGAATTCTGCCCTGCTTTCTAATCCTCTTCGCAGACTTACTTCAATATATTTTTGGACGATAACTGTCATTCATAACTCTGCAGGTTTGTGAATTAGAGTGCCCCTGAGCTCCTTTCTTCAACTCGCATTCTTCTTAGCTGGCTGCAAAACCGCAGGATTTCTTCAGTCCCTAATCTGTTTCCGGCAGGGCACGCTGAGCCTTTGATTAATTCCTCTTCCTGGTGGGCAGCGAGCGATACATTTGCCCGTACAGACTCCTACAGCTAGTCTCTCATTGGTTCTCCCTATTCCTGTTCATCTTGCGCAGAAATTGCAAACTGTGCCAAACAGGAGGTTAAAGGCACTGACTCTCCGAGTGGGGAGAGTGTTAGTGAAGGGTCTGGAATGGTGAACCCGAGTACAAGGGGACAAAAACTGAGATGCATTTGAAAACATTTCCCAATCACCCAGTGTACCATAGTCTGGGTTTCCCATGCGTGTTTTAGCTGAAGGAAGAAACACTTAAACCTGGAGAGTTGGGACCCATGGAAAGGGTACCATGCAGTGTGACTTCAAATGGTCTGCATTTGCTCATCGAACCTCACCAATGCTATCAGCCTGAAGTGTCCAACCTTATGTCTCACTCAGCTCTGGGTTTAGATGAGGTAAATCCAGGTTGCATCACAAGCCCTGAATGAATTATTTAAGAATTGCTCTCTATTTCACTGTCATTGTGTTTTGTTTTTGTAATTCATTTTGATAATAGGATTTATCGGATTTTCTCTGCTGCCTTCATGCAGCTGTACACATGCTTGATTCTCTTATGGAGACATATAAATCCATGGGTTTGAAGATTCTTACTAGTCAGGTGTATTCCTAGGCGTTGAATATAGGGTGTTTAGCCCATTTCGTTGAGCAAGGGGTAGGTCTTGACTATTACATATTTGACGTATGGAATGGTATCTGTGCTAATTTCTATCTCTGGTTTTATGCAGCACCCCAACTCACCTTTCCCCTTAAGTAAACATAAGTTGGTTTTCTAAATTTGAGACCCTGTTCTGTTTTGTAATTCAGTTCATGTATAGCCAAGATTACATTCCGTGTATTAGTGATATCTTATGATGTTTCATTTTCTGTGTGACTTATTTCACTTAGAATCATCGTATCTGAATCCATTTATTATGCCAGGATGGGCCAGATGACATAGACTTCATTGGTGAGTGATATTCCATTGTACGTACGTACCACAACTCCTTTATCCATTTTTTGCTTTCTGGGATATTTAACTTGTACCGTAGACGAGGTTCTTGCAAACAGAGCCGTCTGAAATTTAGGGGTGGCTGTGTGTTTTTGATTTTAATTTCCCTAATCTATAGGACCGTAAGTGGAAGTGCTGTAGGCTCCGTTGCTTTGTTTTTTAGGTGTTTCAGGAAACACCATACACTTCTCCAGACTGGCTGTTGGCAATTTACATCCCACCCATCAGTATAACAAGGCTCCCTGTTCTCCATGGCCTGTGCTGCATTTCTGGATTTTACACTTTTTTCAGATGGCCCTTTTGACCGGGGTGCAGTGAGACTTCATTGTAGTGCAGATTTCTTTAACATGCTTGCTTGGTTGGCCAAAAAGTGTGTATGCGTTTTTTCCTGAATATATTTAGGAAAAAATGCATACGCCCTTTTTAGCCAAGTGCATCATTGTCGACGTTCTGCCTCTTTTCCTATGCTTTAAATGCAATTCCAGTCTACCCCCTGAAATTGTTTTCCTGCAATTCTGCCCCGCTTTCAAGTCCTCTTCGCAGCCTTCCTTCAATATATTTTTGGACGATAGCTGTCAATTATAACTCTGCAGGTTTGTGAATTACAGTGCCCCTGAACTCCTTTCTTCAAATTGCTTTCTTATGAGCTGGCCGCAAACCCGCAGGATTGCTTCAGGCCCTAATCTGGTACCGGCACGGCATGCTGAGCCATTGGTTAATTCCTCTTCCTGGTTGGAAATGAACGTTAAATTTGCCCGTTCAGACACCTACAGCTAGTCTCTCATTTGTTCTCCCTATTCCTGTTCATCTTGCACAGAAATTGCAAACTGTGCCAAACAGCAGGTTAAAGGCACTGACTCTCCAAGTGGGGAGAGTGTTAGTAAAGGGCCTGGAATTGTGAACCCGAGTAAAAGGGGACGAAAACTGAGATGCATTTGAAAACGTTTCCCGGTCACATGGTGAACCTTACTGTGGGTTTCCCATGCATGTTGTAGCTGAAGGAAGAACCACTTAAACCTGGAGATTTGGGACCCATGGAATGGGTACCATGCAGTATGACTTCAAAGGGTCTGCATTTGTTCATCGAACCTCACCAATGCTATCAGCCCGAAGTGCCGAACCTTATGTCTCACTCAGCTCTGGATGTAGATGTGGTAAATCCAGGTTGCATCAGAAGCCCTGAATGAATTATTTAAGAATTGCTCTGTATTTCACTGTCCTTGTGTTTTGTTTTTGTTATTCATTTTGATAATGGGATTTATCGGATTTTCTCTGCTGCCTTCATGCCGCTGTACACACGCTTCATTCTCTTCTGGAGACATATAAATCCATGGGTTTGAAGATTCTTACTAGTCAGGTGTATTCCTAGGCGTTGAATATGTGGTGTTTAGTCCATTTCGTTGAGCAAGGGGTAGGTCTTAACTATTACATATTTGGCTTATGAAAAGGTATCTGTGCTAATTTCTATCTCTGGTTTTATGCAGCACCCCAATTCACCTTTCCCCTTAAGCAAGCATAAGTTGGTTTTCTAAATTTGAGACCCTGTTCTGTTTTGTAATTCAGTTCATGTGTAGCCAAGTTTACATTCCGTGTATTTGTGATATCTTATGATGTTTCATTTTCTGTGTGACTTATTTCACTTAGAATCATCATATCTGAATCCACTCATTATGCCGCGATGGGCCTGATGACATAGATTTCATTGCTGAGTGATATTCCATTGTACGTACGTACCACAACTTCTTTATCCATTTTTCACATTCTGGGATATTTAACTTGTACCGTAGACGAGGTTCTTGTAAACAGAGCCGTCTGAAACTATGGGGTGGCTGTGTGTTTTTGATTTTAATTTCCCTAAGCTATAGGACCATAAGTGGAAGTGCCGTAGGCTCCGTTGCTTTGTTTTTTATGTGTTCCAGGAAACACCATACAATCTCCAGAGTGGCTGTTGGCAATTTACATCCCGCCCATCAGCATAACAAGGCTCCCTATTCTCCTTGGGTTGTGCTGCCTTTCTGGATTTTACACTTTTTTCAGATGGCCCTTTTGACCGGGGGGCAGTGAGACTTCATTGTAGTGCAGATTTCATTAACATGCTTGCTTCGTTGGCCAAAAAGGGCGTATGCGTTTTTTCCTGAATATATTCAGGAGAAACGCATACGCCCTTTTTGGCCAAGAACATCATTGTCAACGTTCTGCCTCTTTTCCTATGCTTTAAATGCAATTCCCGTCTACCCCCTGAAATCGTTTTCCTGCAATTCTGCCCCGCTTACAAGTTCTCTTCGCAGCCTTCCTTCAATATGTTTTTGGACGATAGCTGTCATTTATAACTCTGCAGGTTTGTGAGTTACAGTGCCCCTGAGCTCCTTTCTTCAACTCGCTATCTTGTGAGCTGGCCGCAAACCCGCTGGATTGCTTCAGGCCCTAATCTGGTTCCAGCACGGCATGTTGACCCTTAGGTTAATTCCTCTTCCTGGCAGGAAATGAGCGTTAAATTTGCCCGTGCAGACACCTACAGCTAGTGTCTCATTGGTTCTCCCTATTCCTGTTCATCTTGTGCAGAAATTGCAAACTGTGCCAAACAGGGGGTTAAAGCACTGACTCTCCAAGTGGGGAGAGTGTTCGTATAGGGTCTGGAATGGTGAATCCGAGTAAAAGGGGACGAAAACTGAGATGCATTTGAAAACGTTTCCCAATCAAACGGTGGACCATATTCTGGGTTTCCCATGCATGTTTTAGCTGAAGGAAGAATCCCTTAAACCTGGAGAGTTGAGACCCATGGAAAGGATTCCATGCAGTATGACTTCAAAGGGTCTGCATTTGCTCACCGAACATCACCAATGCTATCAGCCCGAAGTGTCCAGCCTTATGTCTCACCCAGCTCTGGGTGTAGATGTGGTAAATCCAGGTTGCATCACAACCCTGAATGAATTATTTAAAAATTGCTCTCTATTTCACTGTCATTGTGTTTTGTATTTGAAAATTATTTTGATAATGGGATTTATCGGGTTTTCACTGCTACCTTTATGCCGCTGTACACACGCATGTTTCTCTTACGGAGACATATAAATCCGTGGGTTTTAAGATTCTTACTAGTCAGGTATATTCCTAGGCCCTGAATATGGGGTGTTGAGTCCATTTCGTTGAGCAAGGAGTAGGTCTGGTCTATTACTTATTTGGCTTATGGAACGGTATCTGTGCTAATTTCAATCTCTGGTTTTATGCAGCACCCCAACTCACCTTTCCCCATAAGCAAGCAAAAGTTGGTTTTCTAAATTTGAAACCCTGTTCTGTTTTGTAATTCAGTTCATGTGTAGCCAAGTTTACATTCCGTGTATTAGTGATATCTTATGATGTTTCTTTTTCTGTGTGACTTATTTCACGTAGAATCATCGTACCTGAATACTCTCATTATGCCGCTATGGGCCTGATGACATAGATATAATTGCTGAGTGATATTCCATTGTACGTATGTATCAGAACTTCTTTATCCATTTTTCACTTTCTGGGATATTTAACTCGTACCGTAGATGAGGTTCTTGTAAACAGAGCCGTCCCAAACTTTGGGGTGGCTGTGTGTTTTTGATTTTAGTTTCCCAAAGCTATAGGACCATAAGTGGAAGTGCCATAGGCTGTGTTGCTTTGTTTCCTACGTGTTTCAGGAAACACCATACACTTCTCCAGAGTGGCTGTTGGCAATTTACATCCCGTAAATCAATATTATAAGGCTCCCTGTTCTCCATGGCCTGTCCTGTCTTTCTGGATTTTACACTTTTTTCAGATGACCCTTTTGACTGGGGCGCAGTGAGACTTCATTGTAGTGCAGATTTCCTGTACACGCTTGCTTGGTTGGCCAAAAAGTGCGTATGCGTTTTTTCCTGAATATATTAAGGAAAAAACGCTTACGCCCATTTTGGCCAAGTGCATCATTGTCAACATTCTGTCTCTTTTCCTGTGCTTTAAGTGCAATTCCAGTCTACCCCCTGAAATCGTTTTCCTGGAATTCTGCCCTGCTTTCTAATCCTCTTCGCAGACTTACTTCAATATATTTTTGGACGATAACTGTCATTCATAACTCTGCAGGTTTGTGAATTAGAGTGCCCCTGAGCTCCTTTCTTCAACTCGCATTCTTCTTAGCTGGCTGCAAAACCGCAGGATTTCTTCAGTCCCTAATCTGTTTCCGGCAGGGCACGCTGAGCCTTTGATTAATTCCTCTTCCTGGTGGGCAGCGAGCGATACATTTGCCCGTACAGACTCCTACAGCTAGTCTCTCATTGGTTCTCCCTATTCCTGTTCATCTTGCGCAGAAATTGCAAACTGTGCCAAACAGGAGGTTAAAGGCACTGACTCTCCGAGTGGGGAGAGTGTTAGTGAAGGGTCTGGAATGGTGAACCCGAGTACAAGGGGACAAAAACTGAGATGCATTTGAAAACATTTCCCAATCACCCAGTGTACCATAGTCTGGGTTTCCCATGCGTGTTTTAGCTGAAGGAAGAAACACTTAAACCTGGAGAGTTGGGACCCATGGAAAGGGTACCATGCAGTGTGACTTCAAATGGTCTGCATTTGCTCATCGAACCTCACCAATGCTATCAGCCTGAAGTGTCCAACCTTATGTCTCACTCAGCTCTGGGTTTAGATGAGGTAAATCCAGGTTGCATCACAAGCCCTGAATGAATTATTTAAGAATTGCTCTCTATTTCACTGTCATTGTGTTTTGTTTTTGTAATTCATTTTGATAATAGGATTTATCGGATTTTCTCTGCTGCCTTCATGCAGCTGTACACATGCTTGATTCTCTTATGGAGACATATAAATCCATGGGTTTGAAGATTCTTACTAGTCAGGTGTATTCCTAGGCGTTGAATATAGGGTGTTTAGCCCATTTCGTTGAGCAAGGGGTAGGTCTTGACTATTACATATTTGACGTATGGAATGGTATCTGTGCTAATTTCTATCTCTGGTTTTATGCAGCACCCCAACTCACCTTTCCCCTTAAGTAAACATAAGTTGGTTTTCTAAATTTGAGACCCTGTTCTGTTTTGTAATTCAGTTCATGTATAGCCAAGATTACATTCCGTGTATTAGTGATATCTTATGATGTTTCATTTTCTGTGTGACTTATTTCACTTAGAATCATCGTATCTGAATCCATTTATTATGCCAGGATGGGCCAGATGACATAGACTTCATTGGTGAGTGATATTCCATTGTACGTACGTACCACAACTCCTTTATCCATTTTTTGCTTTCTGGGATATTTAACTTGTACCGTAGACGAGGTTCTTGCAAACAGAGCCGTCTGAAATTTAGGGGTGGCTGTGTGTTTTTGATTTTAATTTCCCTAATCTATAGGACCGTAAGTGGAAGTGCTGTAGGCTCCGTTGCTTTGTTTTTTAGGTGTTTCAGGAAACACCATACACTTCTCCAGACTGGCTGTTGGCAATTTACATCCCACCCATCAGTATAACAAGGCTCCCTGTTCTCCATGGCCTGTGCTGCATTTCTGGATTTTACACTTTTTTCAGATGGCCCTTTTGACCGGGGTGCAGTGAGACTTCATTGTAGTGCAGATTTCTTTAACATGCTTGCTTGGTTGGCCAAAAAGTGTGTATGCGTTTTTTCCTGAATATATTTAGGAAAAAATGCATACGCCCTTTTTAGCCAAGTGCATCATTGTCGACGTTCTGCCTCTTTTCCTATGCTTTAAATGCAATTCCAGTCTACCCCCTGAAATTGTTTTCCTGCAATTCTGCCCCGCTTTCAAGTCCTCTTCGCAGCCTTCCTTCAATATATTTTTGGACGATAGCTGTCAATTATAACTCTGCAGGTTTGTGAATTACAGTGCCCCTGAACTCCTTTCTTCAAATTGCTTTCTTATGAGCTGGCCGCAAACCCGCAGGATTGCTTCAGGCCCTAATCTGGTACCGGCACGGCATGCTGAGCCATTGGTTAATTCCTCTTCCTGGTTGGAAATGAACGTTAAATTTGCCCGTTCAGACACCTACAGCTAGTCTCTCATTTGTTCTCCCTATTCCTGTTCATCTTGCACAGAAATTGCAAACTGTGCCAAACAGCAGGTTAAAGGCACTGACTCTCCAAGTGGGGAGAGTGTTAGTAAAGGGCCTGGAATTGTGAACCCGAGTAAAAGGGGACGAAAACTGAGATGCATTTGAAAACGTTTCCCGGTCACATGGTGAACCTTACTGTGGGTTTCCCATGCATGTTGTAGCTGAAGGAAGAACCACTTAAACCTGGAGATTTGGGACCCATGGAATGGGTACCATGCAGTATGACTTCAAAGGGTCTGCATTTGTTCATCGAACCTCACCAATGCTATCAGCCCGAAGTGCCGAACCTTATGTCTCACTCAGCTCTGGATGTAGATGTGGTAAATCCAGGTTGCATCAGAAGCCCTGAATGAATTATTTAAGAATTGCTCTGTATTTCACTGTCCTTGTGTTTTGTTTTTGTTATTCATTTTGATAATGGGATTTATCGGATTTTCTCTGCTGCCTTCATGCCGCTGTACACACGCTTCATTCTCTTCTGGAGACATATAAATCCATGGGTTTGAAGATTCTTACTAGTCAGGTGTATTCCTAGGCGTTGAATATGTGGTGTTTAGTCCATTTCGTTGAGCAAGGGGTAGGTCTTAACTATTACATATTTGGCTTATGAAAAGGTATCTGTGCTAATTTCTATCTCTGGTTTTATGCAGCACCCCAATTCACCTTTCCCCTTAAGCAAGCATAAGTTGGTTTTCTAAATTTGAGACCCTGTTCTGTTTTGTAATTCAGTTCATGTGTAGCCAAGTTTACATTCCGTGTATTTGTGATATCTTATGATGTTTCATTTTCTGTGTGACTTATTTCACTTAGAATCATCATATCTGAATCCACTCATTATGCCGCGATGGGCCTGATGACATAGATTTCATTGCTGAGTGATATTCCATTGTACGTACGTACCACAACTTCTTTATCCATTTTTCACATTCTGGGATATTTAACTTGTACCGTAGACGAGGTTCTTGTAAACAGAGCCGTCTGAAACTATGGGGTGGCTGTGTGTTTTTGATTTTAATTTCCCTAAGCTATAGGACCATAAGTGGAAGTGCCGTAGGCTCCGTTGCTTTGTTTTTTATGTGTTCCAGGAAACACCATACACTTCTCCAGAGTGGCTGTTGGCAATTTACATCCCGCCCATCAGCATAACAAGGCTCCCTATTCTCCTTGGGTTGTGCTGCCTTTCTGGATTTTACACTTTTTTCAGATGGCCCTTTTGACCGGGGGGCAGTGAGACTTCATTGTAGTGCAGATTTCATTAACATGCTTGCTTCGTTGGCCAAAAAGGGCGTATGCGTTTTTTCCTGAATATATTCAGGAGAAACGCATACGCCCTTTTTGGCCAAGAACATCATTGTCAACGTTCTGCCTCTTTTCCTATGCTTTAAATGCAATTCCCGTCTACCCCCTGAAATCGTTTTCCTGCAATTCTGCCCCGCTTACAAGTTCTCTTCGCAGCCTTCCTTCAATATGTTTTTGGACGATAGCTGTCATTTATAACTCTGCAGGTTTGTGAGTTACAGTGCCCCTGAGCTCCTTTCTTCAACTCGCTATCTTGTGAGCTGGCCGCAAACCCGCTGGATTGCTTCAGGCCCTAATCTGGTTCCAGCACGGCATGTTGACCCTTAGGTTAATTCCTCTTCCTGGCAGGAAATGAGCGTTAAATTTGCCCGTGCAGACACCTACAGCTAGTGTCTCATTGGTTCTCCCTATTCCTGTTCATCTTGTGCAGAAATTGCAAACTGTGCCAAACAGGGGGTTAAAGCACTGACTCTCCAAGTGGGGAGAGTGTTCGTATAGGGTCTGGAATGGTGAATCCGAGTAAAAGGGGATGAAAACTGAGATGCATTTGAAAACGTTTGCCGGTCACACAGTGCACCATACTGTGGGTTTCCCATGCATGTTTTAGCTGAAGGAAGAATCCCTTAAACCTGGAGAGTTGGGACCCATGGAATGAGTACCATGCAGAATGACTTCAAAGGGTTGCATTTGCTCATCGAACCTCACCAATGCTATCAGCCCGAAGTGCCCAACCTTATGTCTCACTCAGCTCTGGGTATAGATGTGGTAAATCCAGGTTGCATCACAAGCCCTGAATGAATTATTTAAGAATTGCTCTCTATTTCACTGTCCTTGTGTTTTGTTTTTGTAATTCATTTTGATAATGGGATTTATCGGATTTTCTCTGCTGCATTCATGCCGCTGTACACAGGCTTAATTCTCTTCTGGAGACATATAAATCCATGGGTTTGAAGATTCTTACTAGTGAGGTGTATTCCTAGGCGTTGAATATGTGGTGTTTAGTCCATTTCATTGAGCAAGGGGTAGGTCTTAACTATTACATATTTGGCTTATGAAAATGTATCTGCGCTAATTTCTATCTCTGGTTTTATGCAGCACCCCAATTCAACTTTCCCCTTAAGCAAGCATAAGTTGGTTTTCTAAATCTGAGACCCTGTTCTGTTTTGTAATTCAGTTCATGTGTAGCGAAGTTGACATTCCGTGTATTAGTGATATCTTATGATGTTTCATTTTCTGTGTGACTTATTTCACTTACAATCATCATACCTGAATCCACTCATTATGCCGCAATGGGCCTGATGACATAGATTTCATTGCTGAGTGATATTCCATTGTTCGTACGTACCACAACTTCTTTATCCATTTTTCACATTCTGCGATATTTAACTTGTACCGTAGACGAGGTTCTTGTAAAGACAGCCGTCCGAAACTTTGGGGTGGCTGTGTGTTTTTGATTTTAATTTCCCTAAGCTATAGGACCATAAGTGGAAGTGCCGTAGGCTCCATTGCTTTGTTTTCTAGGTGTTCCAGGAAACACCATACACCTCTCCAAAGTGGCTGTTGGCAACTTACATCCCGCCCATCAGCATAACAAGGCTCCCTGTTCTCAATGGCCGGTGCTGCCTTTCTGGATTTTACACTTTTTTCAGATGGCCCTTTTGACCGGGGGGCAGTGAGACTTCATTGTAGTGCAGATTTCTTTAACATGCTTGCTTGGTTGGCCAAAAAGGGTGTATGCGTTTTTTCCTGAATATATTCAGGAAAAAACGCATACGGCCTTTTTGGCCAAGAGCATGATTGTCGACGTTCTGCCTCTTTTCCTATGCTTTAAATGCAATCCCAGTCTACCCCATGAAATCGTTTTCCTGCAATTCTGCTCCGCTTACATGTTCTCTTCGCAGCCTTCCTTCAATATATTTTGGACGATAGCTGTCATTTATAACTCTGCAGGTTTGTGAGTTACAGTGCCCCTCAGCTCCTTTCTTCAACTCGCTATCTTGTGAGCTGGCCGCAAACCCGCTGGATTGCTTCAGGCCCTAATCTGGTTCCGGCAGGGCATGCTGAGCTTTTGCTTAATTCCTCTTCCTGGTGGGAAATGAGCGTTAAATTTGCCCGTGCAGACACCTACAGCTAGTCTCTCATTGGTTCTCCCTATTTCTGTTCATCTTGCGCAGAAATTGCAAACTGTGCCAAACAGGAGGTTAAAGGCACTGACTCTCCAAGTGGGCAGAGTGTTAGTAAAGGGTCTGGAATTGTGAACCCGAGTAAAAGGGGACAAAAACTGAGATGCATTTGAAAACGTTTTCCGGTCACATGGTGCACCATACTGTGGGTTTCCCATGCATGCTTTAGCTGAAGGAAGAATCACTTAATCCTGGAGACTTGGGACCCATGGAATGGGTACCATGCAGTATGACTTCAAATGGTCTGCATTTGGTCATCGAACCTCACCAATGCTATCAGCCCGAAGTGTCCAACCTTATGTCTCACTCAGATCTGGGTGTAGATGAGGTAAATCCAGGTTGCATCACAAGCCCTGAATGAATTATTTAAGAATTGCTCTCTATTTCACTGTCATTCTGTTTGCTTTTTGTAATTCATTTTGATAATGGGATTTATCGGATTTTCTCTGCTGCCTTCATGCAGCTGTACACACGCTTGATTCTCTTATGGAGACATATAAATCCATGGGTTTGAAGATTCTTTCTAGTCAGGTGTATTCCTAGACGTTGAATATAGGGTGTTTAGCCCATTTGGTTGAGCAAGGGGTAGGTCTTGACTATTACATATTTGACGTATGGAATGGTATCTGTGCTAATTTCTATCTCTGGTTTTATGCAGCACCCCAACTCACCTTTCCCCTTACGCGAACATAAGTTGGTTTTCTAAATTTGAGACCCTGTTCTGTTTTGTAATTCAGTTCATGTGTAGCCAAGATTACATTCCGTGTATTAGTGACATCTTACGATGTTTCATTTTCTGTGTGATTTATTTCACTTAGAATCATCGTACCTGAATCCACTCATTATGCCACGACGGGCCAGATGACATAGATTTCATTGCTGAGTGATATTCCATTGTACGTACGTACCACAACTTCTTTATCCATTTTTCGCTTTCTGGGATATTTTACTTGTACCGTAGACGAGGTTCTTGTAAACAGAGCCGTCTGAAACTTTGGGGTGGCTGTGTGTTTTTGATTTTAATTTCCCTAAGCTATAGGACCATAAGTGGAAGTGCCGTAGGCTCCGTTGCTTTGTTTTTTAGGTGTTTCAGGAAACACCATACACTTCTCCAGAGTGGCGCTTGGCAATTTACATCCCACCCATCAGCATAACACGGCTCCCTGTTCTCCATGGCCTGTGCTGCATTTCTGGATTTTACACTTTTTTCAGATGGCCCTATTGACCAGGGGGCTGTGAGACTTCATTGTAGTGCAGATTTCTTTAACATGCTTGCTTGGTTGGCCAAAAAGGGCGTATGCGTTTTTTCCTGAATATATTCAGGAAAAAACGTATACGCCCTTTTTGGCCAAGTGCATCATTGTCGACGTTCTGCCTTTTTTCCTATGCTTTAAATGCAATTACAGTCTACCCCCTGAAATCGTTTCCCTGCAATTCTGCCCCGCTTTCAAGTCCTCTTCGCAGCCTTCCTTCAATATATTTTTGGACTATAGCTGTCATTTATAACTCTGCAGGTTTGTGAATTACAGAGCCCCTGAACTCCTTTCTTCAAATCGCTTTCCTGTGAGCTGGCCGCAAACCCGCAGGATTGCTTCAGGCCCTAATCTGGTTTCGGGACGGCATTCTGAGCCTTTGGTTAATTCCTCTTCCCGGTTGGAAATGAGCGTTAAATTTGCCCGTGCAGACACCTACAGCTAGTCTCTCATTGGTTCTCCCTATTCCTGTTCATCTTGCGCAGAAATTGCAAACTGTGCCAAACAGGAGGTTAAAGGCACTGACTCTCCATGTGGGGAGAGTGTTAGTAAAGGGTCTGGAATTGTGAACCCGAGTAAAAGGGGACAAAAACTGAGATGCATTTGAAAACGTTTCCCGGTCACATGGTGCACCATACTGTGGGTTTCCCATGCATGCTTTAGCTGAAGGAAGAATCACTTAAACCTGGAGAGTTGGGACCCATGGAATGGGTACCATGCAGTATGACTTCAAATGGTCTGCATTTGCTCATCGAACCTCACCAATGCTATCAGCCCGAAGTGTCCAACCTTATGTCTCACTCTGCTCTGGGTTTTGATGAGGTAAATCCAGGTTGCATCACAAGCCCTGAATGAATTATTTAAGAATTGTTCTCTATTTCACTGTCATTCTGTTTTGTTTTTGTAATTCATTTTGATAATGGGATTTATCGGATTTTCTCTGCTGGATTCATGCAGCTCTACACACGCTTGATTCTCTTATGGAGACATATAAATGCATGGGTTTGAATATTCTTTCTAGTCAGTTGTATTCCTAGGCGTTGAATATAGGGTGTTTAGCCCATTTGGTTGAGCAAGGGGTAGGTCTTGACTATTACATATTTGACGTATGGAATGGTATCTGTGCTAATTTCTATCTCTGGTTTTATGCAGCACCCCAACTCACCTTTCCCCTTAAGCAAACATAAGTTGGTTTTCTAAATTTGAGACCCTGTTCTGTTTTGTAATTCAGTACATGTGTAGCCAAGATTACATTCGGTGTATTAGTGATATCTTATGATGTTTCATTTTCTGTGTGACTTATTTCACTTAGAATCATCGTACCTGAATCCCCTCATTATGCCACGACGGGCCAGATGACATAGATTTCATTGGTGAGTGATATTCCATTGTACGTACGTACCACAACTTCTTTATCCATTTTTCGCTTTCTGGGATATTTAACTTGTACCGTAGACGAGGTTCTTGTAAACAGAGCCGTCTGAAACTTTGGGGTGGCTGTGTGTTTTGGATTTTAATTTCCCTAAGCTATAGGACCATAAGTGGAAGTGCCGTACTCTCCGTTGCTTTGTTTTTTGGTGTTTCAGGAAACACCATACACTTCTCCAGAGTGGCTGTTGGCAATTTACATCCCACCCATCAGCATAACAAGGCTCCCTGTTCTCCATGGCCTGTGCTGCATTTCTGGATTTTACACTTTTTCAGATGGCCCTTTTGACCGGGGGGCAGTGAAACTTCATTGGAGTGCAGATTTCTTTAACATGCTTGCTTGGTTGGCCAAAAAGGGCGTATGCGTTTTTTCCTGAATATATTCAGGAAAAAACGCATACGCCCTTTTTGGCCAAGTGCATCATTGTCGACGTTCTGCCTCTTTTCCTATGCTTTAAATGCAATTCCAGTCTACCCCCTGAAATCGTTTTCCTGCAATTCTGCCCCGCTTTCAAGTCCTCTTCGCAGCCTTCCTTCAATATATTTTCGGACGATAGCTGTCATTTATAACTCTGCAGGTTTGTGAATTACAGTGCCCCTGAGCTCCTTTCTTCAAATCGCTTTCTTGTGAACTGGCCGCAAACCCGCAGGATTGCTTCAGGCCCTAATCTGGTTCCTGCACGGCATGCTGAGCCTTTGGTTAATTCCTCTTCCTGGTTGGAAATGAGCGTTAAATTTGCCCGTGCAGACACCTACAGCTAGTCTCTCATTGGTTCTCCCTATTCCTGTTCACCTTGCGCAGAAATTGCAAACTGTGCCAAACAGGAGGTTAAAGGCACTGACTCTCCAAGTGGGGAGAGTGTTAGTAAAGGGTCTGGAATTGTGAACCCGAGTAAAAGGGGACAAAAACTGAGATGCATTTGAAAACGTTTCCCGGTCACATGGTGCACCATACTGTGGGTTGCCCATGCATGCTTTAGCTGAAGGAAGAATCACTTAAACCTGGCGAGTTCGGACCCATGGAATGGGTACCATGCAGTATGACTTCAAATGGTCTGCATTTGCTCATCGAACCTCACCAATGTTATCAGCCCAAAGTGTACAACCTTATGTCTCACTCAGCTCTGGGTGTAGATGAGGTAAATCCAGGTTGCATCACAAGACCTGAATGAATTATATAAGAATTGCTCTCTATTTCACTGTCATTGTGTTTTGATTTTGTAATTCATTTTGATAGTTGGATTTATCGGATTTTCTCTGCTGCTTTCATGCAGCTGTACAAACGCTTGATTCTCTTATGGAGACATATAAATCCATGGGTTTGAAGATTCTTACTAGTCAGGTGTATTCCTAGGTGTTGAATATAGGGTGTTTAGCCCATTTGGTTGAGCAAGGGGTAGGTCTTGAGTATTACATATTTGACGTATGGAATGGTATCTGTGCTAATTTCTATCTCTGGTTTTATGCAGCACCCCAACTCACCTTTCCCCTTATGCAAACATAAGTTGGTTTTCTAAATTTGAGACCCTGTTCTGTTTTGTAATTCAGTTCATGTGTAGCCAAGATTACATTCGGTGTATTAGTGATATCTTATGATGTTTCATTTTCTGTGTGACTTATTTCGCTTAGAATCATCGTACCTGAATCCACTCATTATGCCACGACGGGCCAGATGACATAGATTTCATTGGTGAGTGATATTCCATTGTACGTACGTTCCACAACTTCTTTATCCATTTTTCGCTTTCTAGGATATTTAACTTGTACCGTAGACGAGGTTCTTGTGAAGAGAGCCGTCTGAAACTTTGGGGTGGCTGTGTGTTTTTGATTTTAATTTCCCTAAGCTATAGGACCATAAGTGGAAGTGCCGTAGGCTCCGTTGCTTTGTTTTTTAGGTGTTTCAGGAAACACCATACACTTCTCCAGAGTGGCTGTTGGCAATTTACATCCCACCCATCAGCATAACAAGGCTCCCTGTTCTCCATGGCCTGTGCTGCATTTCTGGATTTTACACTTTTTTCAGATGCCCCTTTTGACCGGGGGGCAGTGAGACTGCATTGTAGTGCAGATTTCTTTAACATGCTTGCTTGGTTGGCCAAAAAGGGTGTATGCGTTTTTTCCTGAATATATTCAGGAAAAAACGTATACGCCCTTTTTGTCCAAGTGCATCATTGTCGACGTTCTGCCTCTTTTCCTATGCTTTAAATGCAATTCCAGTCTACCCCCTGAAATCGTTTTCCTGCAATTCTGCCCCGCTTTCAAGTCCTCTTCGCAGCCTTCCTTCAATATATTTTCAGACGATAGCTGTCATTTATAGCTCTGCAGGTTTGTGAATTACAGTGCCCCTGAGCTCCTTTCTTCAAATCGCTTTCTTGTGAGCTGGCCGCAAACCCGCAGGATTGCTTCAGGCCCGAATCTGTTTCCAGCTCGGCATGCTGAGCCTTTGGTTAATTCCTCTTCCTGGTGGGAAATGAGCGTTAAATTAGCCCGTGCAGACACCTACTGCTAGTCTCTCATTGGTTCTCCCTATTCCTGTTCATCTTGCGCAGAAATTGCAAACTGTGCAAAACAGCAGGTTAAAGGCACTGACTCTCCAAGTGGGGAGACTGTTAGTAAAGGGTCAGGAATTGTGAACCCGACTAAAAGGGGACGAAAACTGAGATGCATTTTAAAACGTTTCCCGGTCACACGGTGCACCATACTGTGGGTTTCCGATGCATGTTTTAGCTGAAGGAAGAATCGCTTAAACCTGGAGAGTTGGGACCCATGGAATGGGTACCATGCAGTATGACTTCAAATGGTCTGCATTTGCTCATCGAACCTCACCAATGCTATCAGCCTGAAGTGTCCAACCTTATGTCTCTCTCAGCTCTGGGTGTAGATGAGGTAAATCCAGGTTGCATCACAAGCCCTGAATGAATTATTTAAGAATTGCTCTCTATTTCACTGTCATTGTGTTTTTTGTTTCTGTAATTTATTTTGATAATGGGATTTATCGTATTTTCACTGCTGTGTTCATGCCTCTGTAGACCCGCTTGATTCTCTTATGGAGACATATAAACCCATGGGTTTGAAGATTCTTACTAGTCAGGTATATTCCTAGGCGTTGAATATGGGGTTTTGAGTCCATTTTGTTGAGCAAGCAGTAGGTCTTGACTATTACATATTTGGCTTATGGACCAGTATCTGTGCTAATTTCAATCTCTGGTTTTATGCAGCACCCCAACTCACCTTTATGCTTAAGCAAGAATAAGTTGGTTTTCTATATTTGAGACCCTGTTCTGTTTCGTAATTCAGTTCATGTGTAGCCAAGATTACATTCCATGTATTAGTGATATAGTATGTCATTTTCTTTTTGAATTCTGTGACTTTGAATGATCATACGTAACTCCTCTGGAGTTGTTTCACGTGGCCATATTGCATTGATTTCCAGGCTGAGTCATATTCCACTCTACATAAGCACCACATCTGTATCCATTTTTTCCCTCCAGAGACATTTAAGTTATATCCTAGTCGAGGATCTTTTAAACAGTGAGGCGGTATACATTGGGGTGCCTGTGTCCTCTCGATTTTTGTTTTGCCATGATATACGTCCATGAGTGCAAGCGCCCTGTGCTCTGTAGCTCATTTTTTAGATGCTTTAGTAAACACAGTACACTTCTCCAGAGTGACCGTTGGCAATATACATTTCCAGTATAAGCCTCACAGGGCTCCCTTTTCTCCTTGCCCTGTCCTGCATTTCTGGTGTTTACACTTTATTAGGACGGCTCTTCTGACTGATGCGAAGTGATATGTTTTGTAGTATTGATTTCCAGTGCCCACCTGTTTGGTTGGCTAAAAAAGTGTATGCCCTTTTCTTGAATATATACAGAAAATGACGCATACACCCTTTTTGGCCAACTGCAATGTTGGCAATGTTTAGCCCCTTTTCTTGTGCTTAATGGCGAGTTCTTTCTACCTCTTCCAATCCCTTTCCTGCCATTCTCCGTTGCTTACATGTCCTTTTCTCTGACTTTCCTCAAGACATTTTTCAGTGATAGATATTTTCAACTCTGCAGTTTCGTGAATTTTAGTGCCACTGAGCTCCATTTTTCAACTTGTGTTTATGGGAACTGGCCACAAAGCAGCGGGATTTCCTCAAGCCCTATTCTGTTTCCATGGGCAACCCTAGCCTTTGGTCAATTCGTCTTCCTGATTGGAAATTAGAGTGACATGTGTCTGTCCGAACACCTAGGACTTGTCTCTCATTGTTCCTCCTCCTTCTGCTTCATCCTCTGGACAAATTCCAAACTGTATGCAACAGGATGTTGACAGTGCTGACATCTCCAAGTGGGGAGACTGTTCGTAAAGACGCTGGAGGGGTGAACCCGAGCACCAGGAGATGAGGAGATGAGATGCCTTTTCCAAACTCTTCCCGATCAGACGGTATACCATCCTCTGGGTGTGACAGGCAAGCTTTAGCTGTAGGAAGGGTCCCATTCATGTGAGGAGAACACCAGGGCTTTTTCAAAATCAGTGTCTCTCCGCAACCCAAAGTGGGGAATGTTTTAAGCTACGGCTACACATATGTTCATTAAGGGCCTTAGGAAGTAGGCAGAGTCGAAACTTTAGATGATTGAAGTCTTCAGGGTCAGAAGCACTCACCACCGGCTTCCCTTAGGTTCCATTTTAACTGTCATTAATAGATGATGTCAATAAAAATATCTATTCTTTTTCAGATTATTTCCCCTTATAGGTTATTGCAAAATATTGAGTGTAGTTCCCTGTGCTATACAGCAGTTCCTTGTTGATGATCGATTTTATACATAGCAGTGTGTATGTGTTAATCCCAAACTGTTAATTTATCCCTCCTCTCACCTTTCCCCTTTGGTAATAATAAATTATAAGACTTTATACTTCTCAGAAATGGGGGAGCTGAAAGAGAGGTATCATTGTCAATGGAAAAGCATTTAAAACAAGATTGAAGCTTTAACCAAGATTATTAGATGTACATCCTTGGAAAGAAAACACTTCGTTTCTCTAATATTGACCTGACAAATAAGACAAACCTTTTCACTGAACTTGCTTATAATAAAGTGATGGAAATACCAAATGGAAGTGTTAGAAACATCTTATTTTACCCGAGCCTTATACACTGTTCTATGTTAATTACAGTTTGGCTCACACATCTGTTCATTGAAGTTACAATGTTCTGAATTTCTGTTACTGATCCTCCAGAGTGGACCCCAACAAGTGTCCCCCTGCCCAGGGTCATTGGAGCCAACAGATCGAGACTGAGTTTGGTTCAGAAGGAAAGGAAACTTTATATTTTGATCAGAGAATGGAGAGGTGAGAGCATGTGCTACCCCGTGGGCTGTGGGCTGTGCTGCTGTGTAGAGATCCTGTCAGAGTCAGTCAGAGGGAGGGGGCGGAGCTCTTGAGGGCCCGGCTGGCTGCAGCTCAGGCTCTATATCACGGAGTGTGCACTGTGCCCCAGGAGCTGAGGTGTCGACCCAGCCATTCTGCACTAGGAAATCTGGTCTGAAGTGCCGGGTGTGGAACCTCTGTATGCGGGACCCTAGGAGCACGTGTAATTAGACAAAGCACAAAGGATAAAAAAGGTTACACTTTATTTTATTGCCCAGATTCTATGTTTCTCTCCCAGGGATTTTTAAGGGGCTTTGCCTCGGACAAACCCCTCTTCTGCCTTTTGTCCCCTTCCTCATTCTTGGAGTGCTGAGGGTGCAGACCCTTCTTCTGTAACTGCTGAGTGCTGAGTTAGGAGCCCTCATACCCATGGGCGAGGGTCAGAACTTCTCCCCAGCAGCCTCCAGGTGACGTTGATTGTCCCCAGGTCTCCTGCCTCCCTGCTCGTCCGCCTGAGCACCAGTATTGGAAGTGTTATAGATTCTAATGACCTTTAAGGGTCCAGGAAGGAGATGTGCAGTGACGCTGTGAGGTCCAGTTTCACCGCGCCCCTCATTTGTTCGGCCACCCTAGGCTGACTGTTTCTGCCAGCGTAGATGCTCTGACCAGTAGTCTGCGCTTTCTTCAATTAGGCCCCTGAATTAACGTAAAAACAGCACCAGGTGTCAGGACCCTGTCCGCTCAACTCCCAGACAGTCCAGGGTCAGTGGTGATGAAGGACCATGATGGCCACTGAGTCAACAG
Organism: Delphinapterus leucas; assembly: GCF_059928025.1. Classification (NCBI taxonomy): domain Eukaryota; kingdom Metazoa; phylum Chordata; class Mammalia; order Artiodactyla; family Monodontidae; genus Delphinapterus; species Delphinapterus leucas. The sequence continues at coordinate 8,497,880 of NW_028322239.1, read as the reverse complement.
CCTTTTGAAGTAAACAGGAGTCCAGCCGGTCTTATTGGCCACCATTATCACAGTGTCTGTAGGCTTTTCTATGGTGACAGCATGATATACGGTTCCCCCACCAAGATTATTAGGTCCGATCTGGGGGCAGTAAGTCCTGCAAGCAGTAGTCTACTCTTTTGGGACACACTCTTGTTGTTTTAGGAGAGAAACTCCAGGTCAAGTGATGGTCACATGAGTCGTCATGGTGCCCCGTTGCCCCCGGTTATCTCTCTGGAGGTTGGAGTTGGAGGGCCTCCTCACTCGAGGTCAGTGTGCCCACGGAGCAAACCCTGCAACTTCAGGGCATGGTTGGGGGTTAGGATCACCACGTGGGACCCTTTTCCCTTAGGAGGGAGGTGGCCTTTTGGGCTGCTGATTTCCAGGTTTTTAGATACTGCCAGTATCTTGGCCAGATGTGGCAGTGGGCCAAGCCCCTTGGTAACTGTAATTTATCCTACCTGGATGGCATTTTTGCATTGTTCCATTTCAAGTGGTCCCAGTTTTTGCACTAATCCTCCAATGGCGATTCACTTTTCACCAGGAATGTAAAGATCAAAGTGTTTAGCTAAATTAGGGAGTTCCAGGGCAAGGGTCTGAATTGACTGCTCTTTCCATTCTTGAAAGGCCACTTCTGGATTCTATTCAAAAGGATCATCATCTTTTCCTTTCAGTGTTTCATATAGAGGCCCAGTTAGTAGACTGTAGTTAGGGATCCAGAAGCAGCAAACCCTGGCCTCCCCAGGAACCCCTAAGCTGTCTTCTAGTTTTAGATATGGGTAAGGCTGTAAATTGTTTCTTCCCTTTCCTGGGATGGGCTTCTCCGACCTTCTGTGAGAATGAAGCCCAGGCAGGTCGCCGTAGTCTGTGATATTTGAGCTTTTTCTTGGACAACTTGTATCCTTTATTGGCTTGGTAGTTCAGAGGTCCCCTTAGTAGGGCTGGTGATCAGAATCTCGTCTGCATATTGAAGGAGTGTTTCCTTTTCCAGTGGTAGAACTTTTAGGTCTTTAGCTGAGCTTTCCCCAAAGATGGTGTGGGAATTTTTGAACCCTTGGGGCAAGACGGCCCAGAAGTATTGTTTTAGTTGTATGTTGAGTCCTGCCACTCACAAGCCAAAATTTCTTGTGACTCTGACACTAATGGAATACAAAAGAAGGCATCATTGAAGACTAATACAGAATACCATGTCCTGGAGGTTGGTAGAATGACCAGCAGGGTGTAGGATTTAGGAACTACTGGAGGTATATCCTCGGTGGCTTCACTGACTGTCCTGACATCCTTTACCAGGGCTCCAGCAGCCCATGGGGCTCTCGAGATCAGGCCAATCCCAGGATATTTAGATCACCTGTGCAGGTACCCTACCCCCACCCCAGAACACGGGGCTCTTATGGTCAGGCCCCTCTCAGGATACAGAGCTACCCTTGCAGTTACGGTGGCAGGGATGGCACACAGGAACCGTGCACATCGCCCTCATTGCAGAGCACTCCCAGCTCACCTGTCACTCAGATCTGACACAGAGCACCTCAGAGCAGGACTTGAACTAACAAACAGCAGCTCCGACAGGTCTGTGACCCTGGGCATCACTCTGTGTGGCCTCCCTCCACCTGGTCTTCCAGAGACTTCCACTGCACCCGGGGCACCAGGCCTCTGTCTCCACCCACCACCCACCCCTCCTCTCCCTGACTCCTGGGTTCCTCTCATTAGGAGAGGGTTTTCTTGAAGTTGTCTCCCACTCATGGGCCAGATAATATAATTAGAAAACAAGCCAGAGCTGCAGCCCCTTGTCTATCCTGACTCTCAGGAGCCCACACCTGTTCCTTGGACCTGGCCGATTCAGAAAGTTCCATTTTCTGCAACTGTGAGCCCCTGAGTGGTGATTATTGGCTGGCCCTGGAAGCCTGACCATGCCGGCCAGTCCTCCCCAGGTGTGCCTGGGTTGAGATCAATATAAACACCGCTCCAGGCAGCAAGAGCCCCTGCAGCTGTGCCTGACGCCATTTTCTCTGCCCAGTCAGCAGTCTCGGGGCTGGGCTGGTGGGAGGGAGTGAGAGGCCACGGCTTTGTGGGTGGCCCAGTGTGAGTGGGGCTCTGCTGGACTTTCTGCAGCAGTTGCCAAGATGCCACCTGCTAAAGAAGAGGATGTGTCACCCATACCTGCTGCTGGAATTTCTCCCTGGGCAGAGGTGAGTAAGGAAGAAAGCAGTGGGGGCCGGGACAGGAGGGGTATCTCAGGCAGGGAAATGGAAAGCTTCCAGAAGAGCACCCAGGGCCAGGACCATCCTGTCTGGCCTGCAGGCACCAAGTCGGCTGGCATGCTGTCGCTCATGTGGCTCCATGGCCCTTCCTCTAGGCTTTCAAGTCCTTGTACATATTCAGGTGTTTTACCTGGGAAGGGTGGGAACATTGCAGCAGCAGCTGGCCTGGGGCTCGGCCCACGTTTACTCACAGATGCCTCGGCACGGGCCCCCAGCTTTGCAATGAGGACGCTTGTTGCGTGGGGCCTGCTGGCTGAATGGGAGATGATTCCCCACCACTGACCAACTTCAGAATTGTTTACAACTGGAGCAAGGGCCCTGATACGGTTTTCCTCTGTGTAACTGGTGGGTTCTGTTTTTTTTTCTTTTTTTCGTTTTTGGTTCAAGGTAGATTTTATTCCTCTTTTTTGTATTTACAGATATAAGCATGGAAATAATTTATTCATATAAATACATGTATGTGAAGGGAAGAATATTTTTTCTGTTTTACTTTTTGTAATTTTGAATTTTATTTTATTTTTTTATACAGCAGGTTCTTTTTGGTTACCTATTTTATAAATAGAAATGTATACATGCCAATCCCAATCTCTCAACTCCTCCCACCACCACCCCCCTAACAGCTTTCCCCCCTTGGTGTCCATACGTTTGTTGTCTACATCTGTTGCTCTATTTCTGCCTTGCAAAACGGTTCATCTGTACAATTTTTCTAGGTTCCACATATATGCATTTATATACAGGATTTGTTTTTCTCTTTCTGACTTACTTCACTCTGTATGACAGTCTCTAGATCCATCAACGTCTCTACAAATGACCCAATTTCATTCCTTTTTATGGCTTAGTAATATTCCATTTTATATATGTACCTCATCTTTATGCATTCGTCTGTCTGTGGGCATTTAGGTTGCTTCCATTACCTGGATATTGTAAATAGTGATGCAATGAACATTGCGGTGAATGTCTCTTTTCGTTTTATGGTTTTGTCTGGGTATATGCCCAGTAGTGGGATTGCTGTATTATATGGTAATTCTATTCTTAGTTTTATAAGAAACTCCATAATGTTCTCCACAGTGACTGCATCAATTTACATTCCCAACAATTGTGGAAGAGGTTTCCTTATCTCCGTACCCTTTCCAGCATTTGTTGTTTGTAGATTTTCTGATGATGCCCATTCTAACAGGTGTGAGGTGATACACCATGGATGAGTCTATTTCGTTGAGCAAAGAGTAGGTCTTGTCTATTACATATTTGGCTTATGGAACGGTATGTGTGCTCATTTCAATCTCTGGTTTTATACAGCACCCCAACTCAACTTTCCCCTTAAGCAAGCATAAGTTTTTATCTAAATGTGAGACTCTGTTCGGTTTTGTAATTCAGTTTATGTGTAGCCAAGTTTACACTCCCTCTATTTGTGATATCTTATGATAATTATGTTTCACTGTGTGACATATTTCTCTTAGAATCATCATACTTAAATCCACTCAATTTGCTGCTACAGGCCTGATGACATTGATTTCATTGCTGAGTGATATTCCGTTGTACGTAAGTAGGACAACTCCTTTATCCATTTTTTTTTTCTGGGATATTTAATTTGTACTGGACTCGAGGTTCTTGTAAACACAGCAGCCCTGGATATTGTGTTGGCTGTGTCTTGTTGATTTTAATTTTCCTAAGCTATAGGGCCAAAAGTGGAAGTGCCCTAGGCTCTGTAGCTTTGTTTTTTAGATGTTTCAGCATACACCATAAACATCACCAGAGTGTCTGTTGGCAATTTACATCCCGTCCATCAGCATAACAAGGCTCCCTGTTCTCCATGGCCTGTCCTGTGTTTCTGGGTTTTACACTTTTTTCAGATGGCTCTTTTGACGAATGGGAAATGAGAGTTCATTGTAGTGCGGATTTCCATTGCTCGAATTCTTGGTTGGCCACAAAGGGCATATGCGTTTTTTCCTGAATATATTCAGGAAAAAATGTATACGCACTTTTTGTCCAAGTGCATCACTGTCAAAGATCTGCCGCTTTTCACATGCTTTAAATGCAATTCCAATCTACCTCCTGAAATATGATTCCTGCAATTCTGCCTCGTTTTCAAGTCCTCTGTGCAGACTTACTTCAATATATTTTTGCCAATAGCTGTCATTTATAACTCTGCAGGTTTGTGAATTACAGTGCCTGTGATTTCCTTTCTTAACTCGTTTCCTTGGAAGCTGGCCACAGAACCGCAGGTTTGCTTCAGGCCGTAATCAGGGTCCCGCACGGCACTCTGAGCCTTTGGTTAATTCCTCTTCCTGGTGGGAAATTAGAGTTAAATGTGCCCCTCCAGACACCTGCCTCACTCCCAGCCCCTTGGTGATGTGTGTCCTCTGGTTTGAGGCCACATGTGCTGGGTTCCTCACCTTTCGCAGATGTGGCCCCACTGGTGTGCGGACACTCCTGCCTGGTTCCCATCCCCTTGGTGATGTGAGCCCTCCAGTGAGAGTCTGATCCTGGTTGGGCTCCTCACACTTCTGTGAGGTGGGCCCTCTTCTCTGAGGTCACTCCTGCCTGGCTGACACACCCCGCCTTGGCGACGTCGGCCCTCTGGTGGCAGTTGGAGCCCGCTGGGAGCCTCCTCCCCTCAGTGATGAGGCCCTCTGGCATCAGGCCCTAACTGCTGGTTACCCACATTTTCTGATACGTGCTAAGTGGTGTGAGGGCACTCCTGCCAGGTTCCCATCCCCATGTGCCTTCTGCTCTATGGTCCCAACACCTGTGTTGTTCACAGTTTCAGGATGTTGGCTCTCTGGTGTTAGTTCACTCAGACCTAGATCCCATAGACTCTGTGCTCTGAGCCGCCTGCTGGGAGGTTCCTACTGCTGGATTCCTTACCATTTTTATTCTTTGGGTCCTGTGTTTTCATGCTCCTCCTTCCTGACTCACTCCCAGCCCTTTTGTGATGTAGGTCCTCTGGTTTGAGGCCACATGTGCCGGTTTCCTCACCTTTATTGATGTGGCCCCACTGGTGTGAGGACACTCCTGCCTGGTTCCCATCCCCTTGGTGATGGGGGCCCTCTGGTGAGAGTCTGATCCTGGCTGGATTCCTCACCCTTCTGGGAGGTGGGCCCTCTGCTGTGAGGTCACTCCTGCCTGGCTGGCACACATCACCTTGGCGATGTGCGACCTCAGTTGGGAGTTGGTGCCTGCTGGGAGTCTCCTCCCCTCGGTAATGAGGGCCCTCTGGCGTCAGGCCCTAACTCATGGGCTCCCAAAATTTTCTGATATGTGCCCTGTCGTGCGAGTACACTCCTGCCACGTTCCCATCCCCATGGGGATGTGGGCCTTCTGCTCTGAGGTCCCACCAGCTGGGTTGCTCACAGTGTCATGATGTGAGCCCTCTGCTGTGAGTTCACTGTGGCCTGGATCCCATAGACTCCGTACTCTGGGCCACCTGCTGGGGGGTTCCAACTGCTGGATTCCTCACATTTTTTATTCTGTGGGCCCTGTGTTGTTAGGCTACTCCTGCCTGCCTCACTCGGAGCACCTTGGAAATGTGGGTCCTCTGGTTTAGGCCACATGTGCTGGGTTCCTCACCTTTCTATAATGTGGCCACACTGGTGTGAGGACACTCCTGCCTTGTTCCGGTCCCCTTGGTGATGTGGGCTCTCTGGTGAGAGTCTTATCCTGGCTGGTTTCCTCACCCTTCTGTGAGGAAGGCCCTCTGCTGTGAGGTCACTCCTGCCTGACTGGCACACGTCACCTTGGCGACGTGGGCCCTCAGTTGGGAGTTGGTGCCTGCTGGGAGTCTCCTCCCCTCGGTAATGAGGGCCCTCTGGCGTCAGGCTCTAACTCCTGGGCTCCCAAAATTTTCTGATGTGCGCCCTGTGGTGTGAGTACACTCCTGCCAGGTTTCCAACCCCATGGGAATATGGGCCTTCTGCTCTGAGGTCCCAACGGTGGGTGGCTCAGTTTCATGATGAGGGCCCTCTGGTGTGAGTTCACTCCGGCCTGGATCCCATAGCCTCGCTGCTCCTGGCCGCCTGCGGGGAGGTTCCAACTGCGGGATTCCTCACCTTTTTTCTTCTATGGGCCCTCTGTTTGGAGACTCCTCCTGCCTGACTCACTCCCAGCCCCTTGGTGATGTGTGTCCTCTGGTTTGAGGCCACGTGTGCTGGGTCCCTCACCTTTCGATGATGTGGCCCCACTGGTGTGAGGACACTCCTGCCTGGTTTCTATCCCCTTGTTGATGTGGGCCCTCTGGTGAGAGTCTGATCCTGGCTGTGTTCCTCACCCTTCTGTGAGGTGGGCCCTCTGCTGTGAGGTCACTACTGACTGGCTGGCACACCCCGCCTTGGTGACATCGGCCCTCTTGTGGCAGTTGGAGCCTGCTGGGAGCCACCTCCCCTCAGTGATGAGGGCTCTCTAGCGTCAGGCCGTAACTTCTGGGTACCCACTTTTTCTGATACGTGCTAAGTGGTGCGAAGACACTCTTGCCATGTTCCCAACCCCATGGGGATGTGGGCCTTCTGCTGTGAGGTCCCAATGGCTGGGTTGCTCACAGTTTCATGATATGGGCCCTCTGCTGTGAGTTCACTGCAGCCTGGATCGCATAGACTCGGTGCTCTGGGCCGCCTTCTGGGAGGTTCCCACTGCAGGATTCCTCAGCTTTTTTATTCTATGGGCCCTGTGTTGTGAGGTTACTCCTGCGTGCCTCACTCCGAGCCGCTTGGAGATGTGGGTCTTCTGGTTTAGGCCACATGTGCTGGGTTCCTCACCTTTCTATGATGTGGTCACACTGATGTGCAGACAGTCCTGCCTGGTTCTGATCCTCTTGGTGATGTGGGCCCTCTGGTCAGAGTCTAATCCTCTTTGGGTTCCTCACACATTTTTGAGGTTGGCCCTCTGCTCGGAGGTCACTCCTGCCTGGCTGGCACACCCCGCATTGGCGACGTTGGCCCTCTTGTAGCAGTTGGAGCCTGCTGGGAGCCTCCTCTCCTCGGTGATGAGGGGCCTCTGGCGTCAGGCCCTAACTGCTGGGCTCCCCACATTTTCTGATGTGTGCCCACTGGTACGATGACACTCCTGCTTGGTTCGCTTCCCCATGGGGATGTGGGCCTTGTGCTCTGAGGTCACAATGGCTAGGTTGCTCACAGTTTCATGATGAGGGCCCTCTGTTGTGAGTTCATCATCGCCTGGATCCCATAGCCTCGGTGCTCTAGGCCACCTGCTGGGATGTTCCAACTGCTGGATTCCTCACCTTTTTTATACAATGGGCCACGTGTTTTGAGGTTCATCCTGCCTGCGTCGCTCCGAGACCCATGGAGATGTGGGTCCTCTGGTTTGAGGCCACATGTGCTGGGTACCTCAACTTGTGATGATGTGGCCCCACGGGTGTGAAGACACTCCTGCCTGATTCCCAGCCCCTTGCTGATGTGGGCCCTCTGGTGAGAGTCTGATAATGGCTGGGTCCCTTACCCTCCTGTGAGGTGGGCCCTCTGATGTGAGGTCACTCCTGCCTGGCTGGCTCACGTCACCTTGGCGATGTGGGCCCTCTGTTGGCCACTGAAGCATGCTGGGAGCCCCCTACCCTCTTTAAGGAGGGCCTTGGAAAAAACGCATATGCACTTTTTGAACAAGTGCATCATTGTCGAGGTTCTGCCTATTCTCCTATGCTTTCAGTGCACTTCCCGTCTACCTCCTGAAATCGTTTTCCTGGAATTCTGCCCCGCTTTCAAGTCCTCTTCGCAGCCTTCCTTCAATATATTTTTGGACGATAGCTGTCATTTATAACTCTGCAGATTTGTGAATTACAGTGCCCCTGAGCTCCTTTCTTCAACTCGCTATCTTGTGAGCTGCCTGCACACCCGCAGTATTGCTTCAGGCCCTAATCTGGTTCCGGCATGGCAAGCTGAGCCTTTGGTTAATTCCCCTTCCTGGTGAGAAATGAACATGAAATTTGCCCGTGCAGAAACCTACAGCTAGTCTCTCATTGGTTCTCCCTATTCCATTTCATCTTGCGCAGAAACTGGAAACTGTGCCAAACAGAAGGGTAAATGTACTGAATCTCCAAGTGGGGAGAGTGTTAGTAAAGGCTCTGGAATGGTGAACCCAAGTAAAAGGGGACGAAAATTGAGATGCATTTGAAAAAGTTTCCCGGTCACACAGTGCACCATACTGTGGGTTTCCCATGCATGTTTTAGCTGAAGGAAGAATCCCTTAAACCTGGAGAGTTGGGACCCATGGAATGGGTACAATGCAGTATGACTTCAAATGGTCTGCATTTGCTCAGCGAACCTCACCAATCCTATCAGCCCGAAGTGTTCAACCTTATGTCTCACTCAGGTCTGGGTGTAGATGAGGTAAATCCAGGTTGCATCCCAAGCCCTGAATGAATTATTTAAGAATTGCTCTCTATTTCACTGTCATGTGTTTTGTTTTTGTAATTCATTTTGATAATGTGATTTATCGGATTTTCTCTGCTGCGTTTAGGCCGCTGTACACACGCTTGATTTCCTTATGGAGACATATAAATCCATGGGTTTTAAGATTCTTACTTCTCAGGTATATTCCAAGGCGTTGAATATGGGGTGTTGAGTCCATTTCGTTGAGCAAGGCGTAGGTCTTTTCTATTATATATTTGGCTTATGGAACGGTATCTGTGCTAATTTCAATCTCTGGTTTTATGCAGAACCCCAACACACCTTTCCCCATAAGCAAGCATAAGTTGGTTTTCTAAATTTGAGACCATGTTCTGTTTTGTAATTCAGTTCATGTGTAGCCAAGTTTACATTCCGTGTATTAGTGATATCTTATGATGTTTGTTTTTCTGTGTGACTTATTTCTCGTAGAATCATCGTACCTGAATCCACTCATTATTCCGCTACGGGCCTGATGACGTAGATTTCATTGCTGAGTGATATTCCATTGTACGTACGTACAACAACTTCTTTATTCATTTTTTGCTTTCTCGGATATTTAACTTGCATCGTAGACGAGGTTCTTGTAAACAGAGCCGTCCCAAAATTTGGGGTGGCTGTGTGTGTTTGATTTTAATTTCCCTAAGCTATACGACCATAAGTGGAAGTGCCATAGGCTGTGTTTCTTTGTTTCCTACGTGTTTCAGGAAACACCATACACTTCTCCAGAGTGGCTGTTGGCAATTTACATCCCGCCCATCAGCATAACAAGGCTCCCTGTTCTCCATGCCCTGTCCTGCCTTTCTGGATTTTACACATTTTTCAGATGGCCCTTTTCACCGGGGGGCAGTGAGACTTCATTGTAGTGCAGATTTCCTTTACACGCTTGCTTGGTTGGCCAAAAAGTGCGTATGCGTTTTTTCCTGAATATATTCAGGAAAAGAACGCATACGACCTTTTTGGCCAAGTGCATCATTGTCGACATTCTGCCTCTTCCTATGCTTTAAGTGCAATTCCAGTCTACCCCCTGAAATCGTTTTCCTGAAATTCTGCCCCGCTTTCAAGTCCTCTTCGACGACTAACTTCAATATATTTTTGGACGATAGCTCTCATTCATAACTCTGCAGGTTTGTGAATTACAGTGCCCCTGAGCTCCTTTCTTCAACTCGCTTTCTTGTGAGCTGGCCGCAAAACCGCAGGATTGCTTCAGGCCCTAATCTTTTTCCAGCAGGCACGCTGAGCCTTTGGTTAATTCCTCTTCCTGGTGGGAAATGAGCGTTCCATTTGCCCGTGCAGACACCTACAGCTAGTCTCTCATTGGTTCTCCTTATTCCTGATCATCTTGCGCAGAAATTGCAAACTGTGCCAAACAGGAGGTTAAAGGCACTGACTCTCCAAGTGGGGAGAGTGTTAGTAAGGCGTCAGGAACGGTGACCCCGAGTACCAGGGGACGAAAACTAAGATGCTTTTGAAAACGTTTCCCAATCACACGGTGGACCATACTCTGGGTTTCCCATGCATGTTTTACCTGAAGGAAGAATCCCTTAAACCTGGAGAGTTGGGACCCATGGAATGGGTACCATGCAGTATGACTCCAAAGGGCCTGCGTTTGCTCACCGAACCTCACCAATGCTATCAGCCCGAAGTGTCCAGCCTTATGTCTCACCCAGCTCTGGGTGTAGATGTGGAAATCAAGGTTGCATCACAAGCCCTGAATGAATTATGTAAGAATTGCTCTCTATTTCACTGTCATTGTGTTTTGTTTTTGAAATTTATTTTGGTAATGGGATTTATCGGATTTTCACTGCTGCATTTAGGCCGCTGTACACACGCTTGATTTCCTTATGGAGACATATAAATCCATGGGTTTTAAGATTCTTACTTGTCAGGTATATTCCCAGGCGTTGAATATGGGGTGTTGAGTCCATTCCGTTGAGCAAGGAGTAGGTCTTCTCTATTATATATTTGGCCTATGGAACGGTATCTGTGTTAATTTCAATCTCTGGTTTTATGCAGCACCACAACTCACCTTTCCCCATAAGCAAGCATAAGTTGGTTTTCTAAATTTGAGACCCTGTTCTGTTTTGTAATTCAGTTCATGTGTAGCCAAGTTTACATTCCGTGTATTAGTGATACCTTATGATGTTTCTTTTTCTGTGTGACTTATTTCACTTAGAATCCTCCTACCTGAATCCACTCATTATGCCGCTATGGGCCTGATGACATAGATTTCATTGCTGAGTGATATTACATTGTACGTACGTACCACAACTTCTTTATCCATTTTTGCATTCTGGGATATTTAACTTGTACCGTAGACGAGGATCTTGTAAACAGTGCCGTCCAAAACTTTGGGGTGGCTGTGTGTTTTTGATTTTAATTTCCCTAAGGTATAGGACCATAAGTGGTAGTGCCGTACGCACCGTTACTTTGTTTTTTAGGTGTTTCAGGAAACACCATACACTTCTCCAGACTGGCTGTTGGCAAATTACATCCCGCCCATCAGCATAACAAGGCTCCATGTTCTCCATGGCCTGTGCTGACTTTTTGGATTTTACACTTTTTTCAGATGGCCCTTTTGACTGGGCGGCAGTGAGACTTCATTGTAGTGCCGATTTCTTTAACGTGCATGCTAGGTTGGCCAAAAAGTGCATATGCATTTTTTCCTGAATATATTCAGGAGAAACGCATATGCCCATTTTGGCCAAGTGCATCGTTGTCAAGGTTCTGCCTCTTTTCCTATGCTTTAAATGCAATTCCAGTCTACCCCCTGAAATCGTTTTCCTGCAATTCTGCCCCGCTTTCAAGTCCTGTTCCAAGACTTACTTCAATATATTTTTGGACGGTAGCTGTCATTTATAACTCTGCAGGTTTGTGAATTACAGTGTCCCTGAGCTCCTTTCTTCAACTCGCTTTCTTGTGAGCTGGCCGCAAACCCGCAGGATTGCTTCAGGCCCTAATCTGGTTCCGGCATGGCATGCTGAGCCTTTCGTTAATTCCTCTTCCTGGTGGGAAATGAGCGTTCCCTTTGCCCGTGCAGACACCTACAGCTAGTCTCTCATTGCTTCTCCCTATTCCTGTTCATCTTGCGCAGAAATTGCAAACTGTGCCAAACAGGAGTTTAAAGGCACTGACTCTCCAAGTGGGGAGAGTGTGAGTAAAGGTTCTGGAATGGTGAACCCGAGTAAAAGGGGACGAAATCTGAGATGCATTTGGAAACGTTTCCCGGTCACACGGTGCACCATACTGTGGGTTTCCCATGCATGTTTTAGCTGAAGGAAGAATCCCTTAACCCTGGAGATTTGGGACCCATGGAAAGGGTACCATAGAATATGACTTCAAAGGGTCTGCATTTGCTCATCGAACCACACCAATGCTATCAGCCCGAAGTGCCCAACATTATGTCTCATTCAGCTCTGGGTGTAGATGTGGTAAATCCAGGTTGCATCACAACCCTGAATGAATTATTTAAAAATTGCTCTCTATTTCACTGTCCTAGTGTTTTGTTTTTGTAATTCATTTTGATAATGGGATTTATCAGATATTCTCTGCTGCATTCATGACACTGTACACACGCTTCATTCTCTTATGGAGACATATAAATCCATGGGTTTGAAGATTCTTACTAGTGAGGTGTATTCCTAGGCGTTGAATATGGGGTGTTTAGTCCATTTCGTTGAGCAAGGGGTAGGTCTTGACTATTACATATTTGGCTTATGGAAAGGTATCTGTGCTAATTTCTATCTCTGGTTTTATGCAGCACCCCAACTCACCTTTCCCCTTAAGCAAGCATAAGTTGGTTTTCTAAATTTGAGACCCTGTTCTGTTTTGTAATTCAGTTCATGTGTAGCCAAGTTTACATTCCGTGTATTAGTGATATCTTATGATGTTTCTTTTTCTGTGTGACTTATTTCTCGTAGAATCGTCCTACCTGAATCCACTCATTATGCCGCTATGGGCCTGATGACGTAGATTTCATTGCTGTGTGATATTACATTGTACGTACGTACCACAACTTCTTTATCCATTTTTCGCTTTCTGGGATATTTAACTTGTACCATAGACGAGGTTCTTGTATACAGAGTCGTCTGAAATTTTGGGTTGGCTGTGTGTTTTTGATTTTACTTTCCCTAAGCTACAGGACCATAAGTGGAAGTGCCATAGGCTGCGTTGCTTTGTTTCCTATGTGTTTCAGGAAACGCCATACACTTCTCCAGTTTGGCTGTTGGCAATTTACGTCCCGCCCATCTGCATAACAAGGCTCCCTTTTCTCCATGGCCTGTCCTGCTTTTCTGATTTTTATACTTTTTTCAGATCGCCCTTTTGACCGGGGGTCAATGAGACTTCATTGTAGTGCAGATTTCTTT